>NC_041385.1:677843448-677850433 GCF_002162155.2 Triticum dicoccoides | reverse complement strand
ATCATATGAAGAGGTGGCAGTCCAGCGCCCTGTGGGCGGTGGTTCCTGTTCTTCTCCCGCATCATCGTCTATACCGTCGATGTCTTCGAAATCAAAGTTAAGCACGTCGGTCAAGTCATCGACCGTGGCTATTAAGTGGGTGGTGGGTGGGTAACGAACTTCTTCGTCGTTAGCTTCCCACTCGAGCCGGACATAGTTCGGCCAGGAGTCTCCTGACAGAGAGAGAGACCTTAATGAATTTAGCACGTCTCCGAAGGGTGAGTGCTGAAAGATATCCGCGGCGGCGAACTCCATAACTGGAGCCCAGTTAGATTCGATGGGCATGGATGTGCACGGTCCGGAACACACAACCGGAGATGAGTCCGGGGGTCCGGAGATACAAATTCCTTTAGGAGAGGAGTCTGTGTTCGGCTCCAATGCCGAGGAGTGTGCGGCTTACGGGGCGGGGTCCATCCACCCGTCCTTGGAAGGCACGACCTGCTCTGGAACGAAGTCCAGAGCCGTAGCAGGTGCGATGTTCTGGATACTGTCCGATGGCAGATCTAGGTCATGCACGTCGTGACCGTTCGGCGCTCCTGACATGGGCCCGAATCCAATGAAGATCAAGTTTCCGCGGATGTCGGTAGTGTAGTTTAGGTTTCCGAACCTGACCTGATGGCCAGGGGCGTAGCTGTTGATCTGCTCCAGATGGCCAAACGAGTTGGCCCGCAGTGCGAAGCCGCCGAACACGAAGATCTGTCCGGGGAGGAAAGTCTCACCCAGGATGATGTTGTTGAAGGTTGGAGAAGCCATCGAGCCTTACAGCGACGACACAGAGGAACTCTCAATGAAAGCAGCAATGTCGGTGTCAAAACCGGTGGATCTCGGGTAGGGGGTTACGAACTGTGCGTCCAAGGCCAATGGTAACAGGAGGCTGGGGACACGATGTTTACCCAGGTTCGGGCCCACTCGATGGAGGTAAAACCCTACTTCCTGCTTGATTTATCTTGATGATATGAGTATTACAAGAGTCGATCTACCACGAGATCAGAGAGGCTAAACCCTAGAAGCTAGCCTATGGTATGATTGTTCTTTTGTCCTACGGACTAAACCCTCCGGTTTATATAGACACCGGAGGGGGCTAGGGTTACATAGAGTCGGTTTACAGAGAAGGAGATCTACATCCGAATCGCCAAGCTTGCCTTCCACGCCAAGGAGAGTCCCATCCGGACACGGGACGAAGCCTTCAATCTTGTATCTTCATAGTCCAACAGTCCGGCCAATGTATATAGTCCGGCTGTCCGGATACCCCCTTATCCAGGACTCCCTCACTCATCATCCAGGTAATTACCAGCCCAACACCCCATCTACCTAGTTGTGTGATTTCAGTTGCACACATCATGGTGCACAGTTACACAGAACATGCTACCCAGTTGCGCACGCTATGTTAGTTCGAGCATCAAGATAAACAACTAACTAGTTTTTCCTGTTCTAGCTATAGTTGATGGCAACCCTCGAGGACCTCCTCCACCTCCAGGCCCTACACAGCATGGTCCTCCACCTCCTCCCCCGCCTAGCCCAACAAGCAGTGCCCCGCGTGCTCCTCCCAATGGCACTACAGGGAGTACTCAGAGGGCTCGTCATCCAGGTAATTACCTGCCCCAACTCCCCAAGCAAGTGTGTGTGTGTGTGTGTGTGTGATTTCAGTTGTGCACATCATGGTGCCCAGTTGCACAGAACAGGCTACCCAGTTGCGCGTGCTCTATTAGTTCAAGCATCAAGACAAACTAACTAACTTGCTTTTTCCTGTTCTGGCTATAGGTGATTACCAACCAAGTGGCATGACGGGCCGTGCTACTACAGGTTTTCTTTTAAACTTAATTTGCACACAGCAACTAGTTAGTTGCACAACATAAGCTGTGTGGTTGCAGAGAACATCAGTCGTGGTTGCGCGGAAAAAAAACTAAACTTTTTATATGATTATTCCACATGTGATCAAACACAAGCTCTTGATGGTCCTCCCCAGTTGGAGTCTCCATCCCCGGCACAAGCCTATGATGATTTTGTGCCTAGGGATCCTCCAAGGTCTACTACAAAGGGTAGGGCGAAGAGTCGACGGTACAAATTGGCGCTGGAGCTACACCCAAAGAAGAAAAATAAATGCAGCCACTGCCAATCTACAGAGCACACTGTGGGTGTGTGTCCACTCAGGCTGCTTTGATTCTCTTGTATCGTTTGTATCAAAAAAAGGAAAAATAGAAAAGAATGATGGTTTTTGAGCAATTTAGGGGCCAAAAAGTGGACACATTCAACAACTATGCTTTCTGCTCTCTAAGTTGTTTTCCTTGAATTAGTTAATGCACTATGTAAAATGGTTGCTATTTGTGCCTTTGATGGCAAATCATTTAATATTTAGTTGTCGAACAATTGTATGCCCAGTTCTCGTAATGTGTGAACAAAAGTGATGACATTGAGTTGCAACAGGAATACTACTAATATACAACTGCAAAATGTTTATAAAAATTGTGCAAACCAGCAAGGCATCGAAAAATGGCAAAGAATAAAAAAGTGTACTGACCTAGTCCTTTTCGTATCTCAGCAATCCTCCATGGGGCAAAGTTGTGTGTGCTGGTAACCCAATCATATGCCAGCTTCTTCCTGATGTTGAGTACTTCCTTGGGCTCATAGTTGGGCAGTAGGCTCCCGTTCCACGTAGTGGCGTTAAGCAGTGTGAACAGACCACACTCATTGCTGCAGTGGGGAAAAAGATAAAATGCTGGAGGCTTTTAAAACCAATAAGACAATGTACTTTATGGCACTGTGCAACTAATTATGTGGCACTTTGCAACTACTTATGTGGCACTGTGCAACTAATTATGTGGCACTGTGCAACTACTGATGTTCAACTGTGCAATTGGCTAGATGATCCATGAGAAAGTCATAAAAATGAAAAACAGATTGTACAAGTAGGAAATTTTAAAAGATTACAGATTGATTGAAAAAATAGAGAAGAATGTAATGCTTCTTATCTTACTTGCCAAGCTACTTCGGTACATCGATGTCAATAATCTGAAAGTGCTCGATGCTCTGCTTTGGTAATGCTTCCTCTGCCCCCGCAATTGTAGAGGCGGTGTTCATCAACTCAATGTCTTCTAGCTTCCTGTTTGAATCAAGGACTTCGAAACGTCCGTCCCTCAAGTTGATGTTGAAGACCCAATAATGCATGCCTCCTTCGCGGTCGTTTACATTATCGCACTCAAGCACTAGCAGCATGACCTGCACGCGTGAACGATCCAGATATAGATACACACTGTAGGTAAGAAAAAACACTACAAAAATGAGATGTGAAAGTTGAAACAGGTTGGCAGAAGGTATTTGCCAACTAATAGAGGTGTCATGTGCAAATGAATATGCTATGAGTGCCAAATATGAGATGAATCATGTGGGCACATCAATCACCAAATCTTTCTTGTTGAGACGGTTCTTGTATTCAAACTTCTTATTTATCTCATTCACATTGTAGATCCCATACTGTAAATTGATCTGCAGAAATTATAAACATGCCTCAAGCACTAGGGTATGAAAAAGACTCCCTGGTTGGTCAACAAAAGTGGTACAAAAAAAAGGAAGAGGGTATAAAGTTTTTGAAAAACTTACAGAAAACCTCAATGGCATGACAACTTTCTTTGACCCTTCTGGTAAGTTATCCATGATGTGTATGATTCCAGTCTCAATAACAATTTTTGAAAGCCACTGCTTTGGCTTCATCGAATCAACTAACTCCTTCAAGGAAATGAAGAAATTACCATACTTAATTATCTCAGGGCTGCATTTTTTAAAAGAAATGAAAGACAAAATTAGCTTGAAGGGTCACATAAAGAAAGAAGAAAATGTGGAATAAAAAAACAAGAGTGTGCAATTTAAAGCACTGTTCTGTGCAACATGCTCTGCTTGCTATGCAACTAAGTGGGTGGTACTGTGCAACTGAAAAAAGATATGTATATAGGTTGTGGGGAGTTGGAGCATGGTGTTCTCATCATCTAGTAGACTAATAGACAGCCAACCCCCAACTAAGTAGACTAATAGACAAACCAACCTAGTACAAACAGGAAGCCAACTAAGGCAAGAAATAACTAGGGAGAAAAATAGTTTACTAAAGCCAGCCAGTTGAGTATGATAATTTGTGCAGCTGGGACAAACAAAAGGACTAGGACAAAAAGAAATGCAAAACAGGAAGCAGGGCAACTTTGTGGAACTCAACAACATATACAACCAACCTAATACAAAACAGGAGCAAACCTAAAGCATGACAACTAGTGCAAAAAAGCAAACCATGTGGACAACCTACTAGTATATGGATGCAGCCAACTAATCAGGCAACTTGTGCAACTGAACGACGCGTAGACAACCAACCTAGCACAAAACAGCAAGCAAACTAAGCAGGGCAACTAGTGTCCAGTGTAGAACACATGGACAGCCAACTAGTATAGTGATGCAGCCAACTCAGTAGGCAAACTTGTGCAACTGAACAATGTGTAGACAACCAACTAGTACAAACAGTAAGACAACTAGTGCAACTGCAGAGCATATGGACAACCAACTACTATATGGATGCAGCCAACTGGGGAGAACAACATAGAACTTGAACTCGACATAAAACTTGAAGAAGGACTAGGAGAAATCATGAACAGATCTCAAACCCCCTGCCCTTGATAGCAACAGCCCTGGACAACGAACAACCGCTCTCCATCGCCCTAAAATCGCACAACGGGAGCCCTTGACATGCATCCCCTGCTAGCCTTCAAACACCGTAGCAATACAAGTGCCCGTGCCCTACCCAACTACACCATTCTGCTGTGCAATTAAAAAAACAAAGAGTGTGCAATTTAAAGCACTATTCTGTGCAACATGTTGTGCTTGCTGTGCAACTAAGTGGGTGGTACTATGCAACTAAAAAAAGATATGTATATAGACTCTGGGGAGTTGGCTTGCCTAGTATTCTCATCATCTGCTCCTGGGATATGCCTGAACCAATACACAATGGCAGTGTAAAGCTTGTTGACTGCCTCATTGGAGTTGAAGGTCTTCTTTTTGTTGTAATCAATGAATGGAGACCTTTGAGATGCTCCGGGCCTTATTACCCTCCTCTGTCTTCATGCAATAGGTGGTCCTGAAGAACTTCTCGTGCCAACAACTAGTTATCCGCATATCGGGGTGTCGCAGATGTCTGGTGATCCAACATCTAGCTGGTGAGCTAATCCCTTGCCCTCATCAGCAACAATGCATCCTTAATTCGCTGTTGCTGGGTCTAACTCATCCTCATCTATGACAACCACGTTTGCTTCCCCTTTTTGTGCTGCTGGAGCAAGTCCTGCAACATGCCCATCATCATCATCTATGCCCAGGTCAAAAGTTGGTGCATCAGAGTACCCGTCACCATGATAGCTGCAGGAATTTGATCTGCATATGGGTTGAAGGCAAGGGGCATCTTCTTGCGGCACATTCACAGGTGCATCGTTTGCTGACCTGGTTTGCAGTAATGTTGTGGTTGGCGGCCTGGGGGACTTGCACCTGCTTACAATGTTGAACACCTCCTCTTGTGTTAATGTGTTCTGAAAATCAGCTCTTGATGATGCAGACTTGCTTGGATGCTTTGTGATAGCTCTTGGAGACGGTAGTTTGACAGAATGACAACCTCCTTCCGTGTTTGGCATTGAAGAATCTCTATGAATTGTCACCTTGGGGCTTGCGATTGCAGTTGAGTCTTCCTGAGCAACTCTACTAGTTTTGACTGTGACCACTTCAGTTGGTATACTGGTATCTGCAATTGGCACCTTTGCAGCCTGAGTTGGTACCAAACTAGCAGAACTTGGCAGTCCTGCATCGTTGGCTGTGGCATGTTGTTCTGTCTCGTGTCTGGACCCCACACCTTTTCTGCCCTGTTCCTCCTTTGTGCCCTTGGCAAACTTGACAATCTTTTGTTGCTTAGCTGGTTTAGGTGGGACTGTTGACAGAGGAATCTTCCCCTTGTTCTGTTGAACTCTTGTAATGGTTGTAGGCTCAACAGGTATTGCTGACACATCTTGAGTGGTGGTTGGCTCTCTGATCACTACAGTTGGCACAACAGTTTGCACCACAGCTTCCTTGTCCACATTTATTTCTGCATCTTCCCTCGGCATCTGTTGCTTGGTTTGAGGCAACTTCAGATTCTTCTTCATTGTAACTCCTTTGCTCTTCTGGACCACATGAGGGTTTGCCACTGGTGCTGCCTTGCTCTTGCTGGAGCTAATATCTGGAAGCTGCTTCAAATATTCCTTGTATTTTTCCTTTGAATGAACCCAATCAAGACCCTTCCCTGCTTCCTCCATGTCAACTGGATTCTTTTCAGTCTCATTCAAGAAGAGCAAATTCTGGTCAATAGCAAAATCGTTCTTGTCACACAACTCTTGATCATGGAAATCTGGCACATGGAAAGTGGTTGGCAAAGCTGGCTTCATGTTGCACAGCTTGAACATGTCAATGCTGCCCGAGACTCCGCTTCGTCATTTTTCTTTGACTTTGGCAGATTCTTGTCTTTCCAGCAAGTTGTGTCAATCAACATCTGTAGTGTGCTCCTGCTGCTCATTGAGTTGCTGCTGCTGGCAGGGTTGGCAGATCTGCTACTCACCCTGGTTGTGTTGCCGCCAGTACCACCAGAACCAGGGGCATTGTCATCATCATCGTCGGAACTGTCACTGCCTCCATTGGATCCCTCTTGATCATCAGGATCGGCATCCTCGTGTTCTTCCTCGTCATCTCCTTCCCCTTCACTACCATCGATTGCTGCAGCTTTGTCTTTATCTCCTTCTTTGGCCTCATTTTCTTGTTCCTCCTCCTCTGCCTCACAATCTTATTCCTTGCCCTCCTCCTCTCCTTTGTCCTCCTCCTCCTCTTCCTCCTCCTCCTCCTCCTCCTCCTCCTCCTCATCTTCTTCTTTATTGTCCTCCCGCTCCTCTTCCTCCTCCTC
>NC_041385.1:677792463-677842998 GCF_002162155.2 Triticum dicoccoides | reverse complement strand
TCATCCTCCTCTGATTCATCCTCATCTGTCTCCCCTCGTCTTCAACATCTTGTGGTACTTTCATTTCATCTTCTTCTTCTGTCTCCTCCTCACCAAACTCTTCTTCTTCTTGTATAGGTGAAACCCGTCTCTTCCTTTTTGGAGCACGACATGACGGAGTGGTTCCTATTGATGTATGTTGTACATATGGATCAACATCCGGTTCCTCATCATTGATCTTGGCAACTGCTTCAATGAAGGTGCCAACCTGTTCAGTTACTGCCTTGCACAAGTTATTGACCACTTTGGTAATCTTTGCCTTTTTCTGCATCAACACAATAAAAAATTGAATACTCATTCAATTATAAACAGTTTAAAAAAAGAAATGTCGGTAAATGATCAAAACTTGTTTATGCAAAAGACTTACTTGCGGATTATACGTTAGTGGTAATTTGGATGCAACGAATGCTTGAGCTTGCAAAAGACCACCAAACAGTGGTGTCTGCTCCGTGCCCCTGTACTCCTCTTTAAGCTGATGCGAAAAGGAGAAAAAGAAAAGGACAAGGTTATCAAAACAGATATTATGTTGAACGAAAAACAGATTGTTATAACTTATGCAACAACAACAAAATGCTGGGCAGACAGGATTCTACATGTATGCAATTGCACAAAAAAAGGTGCACCCCACAGGTCACCTGAAAAAAATGTTTCTGCCAACTGCTGTCACACATCTGTGCAACAAGATAAGTAAAATTGTGCAACTTGAAACATATGATGTCTCATACAAAAAATGAACATGTGACCACATGCCAAAACTAGAGCTACAAGTTGTGCAACTACAGGCATTATTGTGCCAACTGATTACAGTTTTTGCGCAACTACCAAAAAGTGTCTACCTAAATTTCTACCAACTTGTGCAACTCAACAACATATGCAAACAACTGCAGAACATAAGGACAGCCAACCCCCAACTAAGCAAACTAATAGACAACCAACCTAGTACAAACAGGAAGACAACTAATGCAAAGTGCAGAACATGTGAACATCCAACTAAAAAAAGGGATGCAACCAACTGGGTAGAATTTTCTGCAACTAAACCAAAAACTAGTTCAATTAGCCATTAAATTTTCTGCCAACTGTTGTCACACATCTGTGCAACAAGATAAGTAAAACTGTGCAACTTGAAATATGTAACCACATGCCAAACTAAAGCTACAAGTTGTGCAACTACAGGCATTATTGTGCCAACAGATTACAGTTTTTGCGCAACTACCAAAAAGTGTCGAAAAGCTGATATCAAAATCGTATATGCAGCTATCAAGGAATTAAAACTGGGCAGAAATGAATAGAACATAAAAATAACCACTGTTGAAAAAAACAAAAGGGAACTCACTTGTAATTTGCCGAACACACCAAGAGAGATTGTATCCTTCTTGATCACCTTGGCAATTAGGTTACTGTCCCATGCATTCACTTGTATCGCACAGTTGCTTACTGGGATGTGATGAACGAGCACGTCAAGGTACAGGATCTGCCGCAGAACCAAAAAAGGAAAACCAAATTTCAGTTATTATGAAGGGTATTTTCAGAAACTATAATTGCACAAAAAGAATAAAAACACATGGAAGTGCTAGTTTTCACTCACCATCAAGTGATACAAGCAGCAGCAAATAGTTTGCTTCGCCTGGTCCATGTTCCGGAAAGCTTCATTAATGTGTTCTACTACAAAAAGGCAGATGTTTGTGTTCTTGAGGTTTTCATGATCTAGCACGAGTCCGTAGCACTCTGGGCTCAGCCTCAGGGCCGTGGTTGGTGCTAGGAAAGTGTTGAATGCAACCACAAGCCAGGCCATAAAGAATGTGTCATCCGTTCTTCCCCCATATCCTTAATCATCTTGGTCCATGTAGTGATCTGGGGATGAGAATCTCCACGTATGTTGAAAGTCTCTCTGAATCTCCTAGTTGTATCCTTGTCAACTTTATATCTGACTTTTTGACCCCTGTTAGGAAGATCAAATACCCTTTGAACACTGTCAGTATCGACACAGATACTTCCCCTGCCTGGGAACACCATTTCAGAGGTCTCTGGCTGGTAGGACTGCACCAGGAATTTACTGAAATCCCCTGGAAGTGTATCTGATAAGTTCAAGAGGGCCCCAAACAACCTTGAAACTAGCTCAGACTTCTGTGGCGGGGATAGCGAGCTGTTGAACTTCGCAAACCGCCCTGGTGATGCCCTTAACCTGCCAGCTTGTGATGGTCGTTCCACATCTTCCCGGGCAGCCACCTCAACTCCTTCACCGCTGGCCTGATGATGAAAAAAAAAATAAACACAAGACAAAAAACTGGACTGTGAAAAAATGAGCAATGATCATGTGGATCAGTATTGCAAAAACTATATAAATATAAAATGGATCATGCCAACTAATATGATGTTTTTGTGCAACTAAGAAAGCTCATCATGGCAACTGAAGATTACCAGTGTGCAACCTGCAAGAAAACTAGGGAACATACTAGACCTGACAACTACAAAAAGTTCTAGGGGATGTGCAACGATAAAGCATGATGTTGGAAAGAAGATAACAACAACTAAAAAAAGGTTTGCAAGAAAAAGTTCAATAGCTCATAAACACACACAAAAAACCCCATACCTCAGCATCTGCTGCGAAAGATGAGACAGCTGCTCCACCAGCTGCTGCCTGCACAAAAATGGTGACCAGTGATGTCAACTACAAAGATACCAACTCATGCCAACTTCTGTGAAAACTATATGTACATCAAAATGACCAGTGATGTCAACTACAAGATGGTAATTGATCAACTAGAACAAAAATAGTTGTGCCAACGGCTGCATAATTTCATCAACCCCTAAAAACCCGAGAAACATGGATATTCAAGGATTTACTTACCCTAGTAGATGATTCAGCTTGCCCTGCTGCTGCTGCACGTTTAGTCCGCTTTACAACCCGAAACTGATCAACATCCTAAGAAAATAAAAAAACATGGGTATGGGGAAAAAATTATTATATGACCCAAAATAAAATGAATGTGTAATCAGCATGCCCTTACCTTAACTTCCTCTCCTTGCTCAACACTATGTTTTGGACATGGCTAGCGATTAGCAGCACGCTTTGAGTTCCGGCGAAGGGACTGACTTTCGAAACCCTAATTAAGCAACCAAAAAAACATGAAAAAAGGGACATAAGCATACATGGATAAGTTGAAAACAACTCAAATATGCAGAAAAAAATGAGAAAAATACATCTCCTTCATTGCCATCAGCTTCTCCTCCTATTAACCATTTTTAGCCTATGGGGGAAATACAAGAAAGAAAACATAGTTAGAAGATGCGCAAATGAAGTAGAGAAAACATAAAAGCTTGCTTTGATCTGCAAACCTCTACACATAAGCAGGGCACCTAGTGCAAAAAAAACTGTAAAACATGAGGACAGCCAACTACTACAGTGATGCAGCCAACTGGGCAGTCCGCCTTATGCAACTGCACAGCTTATAAGCCAACTACTTTAACTAAGGCAAGAAGATGCCCAATCCAAAAAACTGGCAAGCATTGGAACTAATTTGCATAAATAATGGTCCCTGGTTGCACACAACAGGGGAAACACACATGAACAACCACATACACAACAAGACTAACAGATTGGGTAGACCATATTGGAAAACTGGCAAGCATTGATACTAAATTGCACAAACAAGGGTGCCTGATTGCACAAGGCAGGGGAAACACACATGAACGACCAGATTCAGCACAAAGGCTGGCAGAAAAATCAGTAGACTATATTGGAAAATTGTCAACCATTGATACTAATTTGCACAAGTGATGATATCTATTTGCACACAGCCGAATAAAAACACGTGGACCACCACATCCACCACAAGGCTGGCAGATTGGGTAGACTATATTGCAAAAATTGGCACGCATTGATGCTAAATTGCACAAACAAGGGTTCCTACTTGCACACGGCAGCGGGAAAACACTCGGACCACCAGATCAATCACAAAGGTTGGCAGCTTGGTCAGAGAATGTTGGGAAATTGGCAAGCATAAGTACTAATTTGCACAAGTAATGGTCCGTAATTACACACAACAGGGAAAAACACATGACCCAGCAGAACCACCACAAGGCTGGCACATTGGCTATATTATCTCAAAAATTGTCTACTACTGCTCCTAATTTGCACGCAAGGGGCAACAGAGTTGCACACCGCGAGGCTACAATCCACAGACGAGGCTCTATCGCCGCAAACCACTCATCCTCCCTGAACCACTCATCCCGTATGTATATGCACGAGTTCTCCCCCTATTGCAACGCA
Organism: Triticum dicoccoides; assembly: GCF_002162155.2. Lineage (NCBI taxonomy): Eukaryota > Viridiplantae > Streptophyta > Magnoliopsida > Poales > Poaceae > Triticum > Triticum dicoccoides. The sequence goes on along the minus strand of NC_041385.1, from coordinate 677,838,689 downwards.
AAAACGACGGGATGAGCATGACCCTAGCCCACCCTTGCCAATCCGGCGGTTTCCCAATCGAAATAGTCTGCGGGGGTGATCTCAACCTCGCCGGAAAATGAGTTCGACCCCCCTAACCCCGACCGCGACCTCGACTTCGACCTCTACCTCGACCTCCCTGACAATGACCGCGACCTCACCGGAAAACGTGCGACCTCACCAGAAAAAAGGAGGCGGGTGAGTGGAGAAACAAGTAGGGACGAAGAACGCGGAGCGCGCGTAGGAGCAGTACCTGTGCCGCCGCGGACGACGACCCTCGCGGAGCGCCCCGCCGTCGAACACAACTCGGCGGATTTGGAACCGCCTCCGAGCACCAACCAACGGCGAAAGCAAGGGGGAAAGAGGGGGAATGGGCCGCGATAGGTGGCGGATGGACGGGGTAATGACACGAAATTCGAAACCGCCGACCACTACGCACAACGACTAATACGCTGGGGAACTGACTAATCCTCTATGACATGTGGGTCCCAGGGGAGGTTTATCTCGCGCGCGCGCGGCGCAATCGGACCAGGCGACCGGTCCACGCGCGGGTCAGAGCGGGGCGGCTCCACCACCCGACCAGGGGACACCTGGACACCCCGCGCCGTCGATCGGGACGAGATCGAGCGGCTCTGCTTCGGCCGCTCCTTCTCTCCATTTAGTGCGCGTGCACTTTCGAGGTTTTGGGTTTAATGAGTCGGGGCATTGGATCCGAACCCTGCCCAATGTAGTCCGACGGCGCTGAACCTGGAATGCCGGTGTTTTACAGGTCAGAGTGCCGACCCTATCATGAGAGCGCCGGTTTAAAGCCCCAACTCTGCTCGGAGTCCCTATAAATACGTACCGACCAAACCCCCGTCCTGGTGGGTTCATTACCGCATCCGCCCCTCTGACTCCCACCCCCTCACGCCACGCCACGCGGCGAGAAGATGGACAAGCACGCCGCCGCCGACGCCGCCGCCGCCGCAGCAGCAGAGGACGTCGAGACGGGCGAGCACGAGCGCAAAGGTGCGCTGCCCCTCCTCTCGATTTTTTTTTGCCTGGTTTATAGGGGCGTTTGTTTAACGGCTTTAGCGTACACGACTATTCCTCCTGGGGACTGGATTTATCGGCCCCGGCGGCGGCGGCGGTCTTTTTTTCTTGTTCGTTGCAGGGACGGTATGGACGGCGACGGCGCACATTGTGACGGCGGTGATCGGCTCCGGCGTGCTGGCGCTAGCGTGGAGCGTGGCGCAGCTGGGATGGGTGGCCGGCCCGCTCGCGCTGGTGGGCTTCGCGTGCGTCACCTACTACACCTCCACGCTGCTCGCCAACGCCTACCGCGCGCCCGACCCCGTCACCGGCGCCCGGAACCACACCTACACCGACGCCGTCCGATCCTACCTCAGTACGTTCGGCCCCCGCCAGCCAACCCCTCCCCCTCTCTCTGTTCCTCCACACGCGCACCAGAAGGTTCTCAACCCAATGCCTGAAACTTTTCCCCAGGTCCCAGAGAGGTCTTCATGTGCGGGATCGCCCAGTACGGGAACCTGTGGGGCACCATGGTCGGCTACACCATCACCGCGACCATCAGCATGGTGTGAGTATCATCAAACTAACAACCAAAATTCAGTCCACCTCCTCATCACGAATCAAACTATGACAAATTTATTATCATTCAGGGACATGCTGAATCCTGTTTTTCTTTTTCTCTTTGTGTGCTCTGCCTGCGAAGTGCGATCAGGAGGTCGGACTGCGTGCACGAGAACGGCCAGGGCGCGCGCTGCGACGCGCCGGGGACCGTGCTCATGCTGGCCTTCACCGTGGTCCAGGTGGTGCTGTCCCAGTTCCCCGGCCTGGAGCACATCACGTGGCTCTCGGTCGTCGCGGCGGTCATGTCGTTCGCCTACTCGTTCATCGGGCTCGCGCTCTCGGTGACGGAGTGGGCGTCGCACGGCCTCCGACCGGACGGCAGGATCGCAGGCGCCACTGCGGCGTCGTCCAGCAAAAAGACGTGGGACGTGCTCCTTGCCCTTGGGAACATTGCCTTTGCCTACACTTTCGCAGAAGTGCTGATTGAGATCCAGGTAGGCATGGATGATGATGATTCAGATACTCTTAACTTCCAGAAGTGATATGTTTGTTCAGAACTCTGAATTGAATGACACGTCAATTAGGAAGGATTTTTGTTTCAGAATATTACTCCAAGTGGCAGTGATCTTGTCAGTAACTTCTTGCTTGTTTTCAGGATACGCTGAAGTCCCCACCATCTGAGCACAAGACCATGAAGAAGGCAGCAATGTATGGAATTGGAGCCACCACCATATTCTACATCTCTGTTGGCTGCGCCGGATATGCCGCATTTGGTTCAGATGCTCCCGGCAACATCCTGACGGCCCCCGGATTAGGGCCATTCTGGCTCGTCGACATCGCCAACATGTGCCTCATCCTCCACCTGATTGGGGCGTATCAGGTCAGTACATCTCAATCATAAATTGAGAATCTGCATATCCCATAAATTTGAAAAGCTGAACTGCTTGAAGTGAGCCTTGCAGCTGAACTGTTCGACAGCTTGAACTAAAATGTTTTCCTCAATGCAGGTCTATGCACAGCCCGAAAGAAGTCCACATCACCCCCCAGGGTTTCACAAACCGGCTAATTTACCCCCTGAAGTTTAAAACCGGGTACTTAACCCCCTGTCTTTCTCAAAACAATGTGAATTACCCCCTAAACCTGATTATAGTGGTTTTGTGAGGTGGTTTGCTGACGTAGCAACGTTGCAAGGGGCCAGGTCGGCAGAGTTCTTTCTTCCCTATCCCATCTGCCTGCAATCACGTGTATACGGCATCGTTCACATCCTCTCACCTAAACCATCCTTGGTGCCGGCGTGCCAGTTTCACCCCGACATCGAGGTCCCCCGCGAACAGCTCGACGTTGAGGTACTCCATACTCGCTGTACAACATCAAACAGTTTACAGCAGCCGACAAGGAGCCCTAGCATGATGGAGCTCGTCCGGCGTGGTTCACTAAGCACCGCACGCTTTGATTTTTCGTAGGATGTGGTATAGGTGCACCACATCCCTCCCATTCATCCTCTCCTCGAACCCCGGAGTCATGCACTTCTCGACCTTCACCTTGAAGTCTCTGCCCTTATGGAGTTGTGCAGGCGGCCGGGACACACATCTTGCTCCTGAAGGTGGAAAACATGACGGCGCTGTCCGGGATGGAGGAGAGTCACTCTGCCGAAATCTCCTCAACCTCGCTCTGCGGCAGCTCCGGCATGTTCGTGCCGGTGACGAGCACCAGCCTGCCGAGCTGGGAGACGAGTCTTGATCACGAGCGAGGGCCTGACTGGCCTCGAGCCCAGCGAGGAACCGAGGACGCCATGGTAACATGCATGACTCATATTTGTGAACACATAGGTGATTTTGGCAGCCTGGTGGTGAGGGAGGACAAAGGTGATGCTCGCGTTTGACGTCCTTGAACTCGCTGATATACACGGGTACACACATCATGGGGAGGAATTCAGTTAGATGTGCTTGGACAGCGGCAAGCCGGATGAGTCAACGCTCCTGGGAGTCCTAGCAGTATTCTCAGATCGGCGATGGGTCAGAGCTGCAGCTTCGATGATGCACTCTCCGCCTGATTGAAGCGATGGCTTTCGATGTGTGACACTCTGGTGGCGTCGTGTAGGCTGCACGGCAACCCGGAGATGATGCAGTTCACCATCAAGAAGCTGACAGAGTTGAAAGAATGGACCAGCAAGCTACATGGTGATGTCGGCATCCAGGCGCTGCACACGACGCCGGCGTGGTGCAGGCGTGCAGCTGAGGATGGACAAGGCCAGGTGCAGTTGGGTGCAGGTCCGAAAGGACAAAACCACCTGCCAAAACCACTCTAATCAGGTCTAGGGGATGATTCACATGGTTTTGAGAAAGGCAGGGGGTTAAATACCCGGTTTTGCACTTCAGGGGGTAAATTAGCCGGTTTGTGAAACACTAGGGGGTTATGTGGACTTCTTTCTGCACAGCCCATATTCGCTACAGCAGAGAGGTGGATTGTCTCCAGGTGGCCAGACACCAAGTTCATCAGCAGTGCATACACCGTTAGCATCCCGCTCATGCAACGAGGCTCGGTGACCGTCGCGCCCTACAAGCTCGTCTTACGGACCGTCATAGTTATTGCAACAACAGTGGTGGCAATGATGATACCATTCTTCAACGCGGTGCTAGGGCTCCTCGGCGCGTTCAGCTTCTGGCCACTAACTGTGTACTTCCCCATAAGCATGCACATTGCCCAGGGGAAGATCACCAAGGGGACGAAGTGGTATCTCCTGCAAGGTTTGAGCATGGTCTGCCTGATGATCTCAGTGGCAGTGGGGATAGGCTCTGTGAGTGACATCGTGGATAGCCTCAAGGTCTCCACCCCTTTCAAAACTGTCAGCTAGAGGATGTACAAGACTTTGTAGAATAGCGGTTGAATCTGTAGGCTGAGTCTCTGTACTGTATCGTATCATTTTTCTCTGATGTCCACGTATCGGGATGTGATATCCGATCAGTTCCGCGAAGATTTGGAGCTAACAGCTTAGCTGGATCGGCTGTAATGACCCATTGGCCTGTTTCTACTACCTCTCTAAATAAACTTGCAAGAATGACTAACATGTGAAATAGGAAGTACTGTGTGGACATGCTGCTTTTGATCAAATCGAGCCCATTCAAAGTAGTCGAATTTGGACTACGCTGCTATGTTTCATCATTATCTAACAGTAGTACAGTAAATTATCATCTAACATTTTTACAGAAACTGCAAGCTATATGACTGAATTTATACAGAAACTGCTGCAGAAACAAGACCTATGAGGCTACCAGAGGCTACTACACCTCCAGATTATTATTAACAGCCTGCTAGTTACTTGCTTCCAGCTCACTAGTAGTACATTCTAATCTCCTACTTCAGAGTGTTGTTGCTATTCTGAGTGTAAAGGTCCTCATCTTGTTGATGGTGGCATCTTACAAAGAAAAGGTAACCTGCTTTTACTTATTATTCTTGTTCTTTGCCCTCCGAATACGGAAGTAGAATCAATGTCAATAAGCATTTTCACAACCTCTCTCATCGCCGGTCGCTCAGAAGGGGCTCGAGTAATTCAGACGATGGCAATGTTCAAGACCTTTATTATATCTTCTGATGCATAGCTGCCGGCTTTTAGATCAAGCCGCTGAAGTTATGTGATCAAACCCCGGACACAGTTTCCAGTTCACCTTCAAACTGGTAGTCTGTCCGGCTACGTCCACTAAGAAACTCTGACGGCGCAACATTAGAGCTCATGTCACTCTTTTCTCTCGCCTTTAGAGAATATGGAAGCTCTGCAGTTCAGAGATAAGCTGATGTAAGACTTGAATCTTCAGACTGCTATCTTTAAGGTGTATTTATATGCATCTAAAGAGTAAGTAATATTTCACTTGTTAATGTTACTACTCAAATATACATGGATAGGTCTACTTTAATGACTTGATACCAAAACGTGTAAGGACATTATGGAGAACTTAAAAGACAAACTGCATCCATTTAACAGATATTGATATCAAGTGACAGATACTACATCAATTATACTGCTTTAATAGTCAAATTAAATAGTTAGTTATTCGCTTCATTAGACGGCGTTATTTACCAGGACAGGACAAGATGAATAATAGAGTAGCTGAGTTTGGGTAGCACTGGCAAAATATTTTCTACAGTACTTACACAGAAGACTAAATGCTAAACCGTTACAGCATTAGTAACTACAAAAAAGATGTAAAGATAAGTCAATGTAAGTGACAGGATGTCTCAAACTTACAGCGAGCTATGTAACAACGGGTACCGGCAAAGCAGCTGATGGATTGAGCCCTCGCACATGGAAGGACTCGACAATCCACTTTGAGTCACTGTTATCACCACTCTCGGTGTCTTGCTTTCTGTTGAAATCCTCAAGCCTGTTATTTTCATACCTCAGACATGCCAATCCAGATAAGAGAACAACCAAAGAGGTCACCATGATCAGCACAGCAAAAAGCTGCCTCCGTGAGAAGCTATGGTGGTTGTCAATCCATTGGCAAGGGCGTAAACTGGTGCCAGATTGCCTCCACCCTTCTGAAGTGTCAGTGACACATAGGTCAGAGTTTTCAGAGAATGCATCATCTCCGGCAATCATCAGGAGCTGTGGGGGGATTGGTCCAGACAAATTGTTGTGAGAGAAATCAACATAGGTTGGCCTCAGTGACTGCAATGCATCAGGGATTTCACCAGAGATCATGTTGTGGGATAGATTGAGTGAATCCAGCATCAAAAGGGAGCCAACTGTGTCAGGAATTTTGCCAGACAAAGAATTCTCTGCAAGATCAAGGTCAACTAGGCTGTTGCACAAACCAATTTCTGGTGGTATTGACCCTTCCAGTGCATTCTGCTCCAAATGCAGGTATGACAATTGCTTCAGGTTACCAATCTGTGCAGGGACTTGGCCAGAGAATCTGTTGTTGGAAGCAACCAGCTTCTTCAGCTGAGAGAGATTTCCCAGCTCCATTGGAAGTTCACTAGAGAAATTGTTGTTCTGAACAAGCAGCTGGGTTAGGGTGGCTGAAATGCCTATATCGGAAGATATTCCTCCAATAAATCCATTGTCAGCAACGTCAATGATCACAGCATTAGGCAATCCCCATATGCCATGAGGAATGCTCCCACTGAACTGATTTTGACTTACTCTAAACCTCTCTAGAGTCTTGCAAGAAGAGTAAGAGCTGGGGAATTCACCTGAGAAGTTGTTGCTCAAAGCCAGTAAGAACTGCAGCTTGTCGCTTTGACACAGGAACTTTGGAAATTCACCGGTAAAATAGTTCGCTGATATGTCAATTGTATTGAGTGGTGAGAATCTGCCAAGGTTGGCAGGAAAGTTTCCTGAGAATTGATTTTCATAAGTTGAAAATGACTCAAGAAACTCCCAGTTCCACAGTCCTTCAGGAAGCTCACCATAGAAGTTGTTCCTGTAGATATGGAAGATCTTAAGATTCTTCAGGCTAGCAATTTCCTTGGGCAGTACACCAGTAAGTTGATTATGAGACACATCAAATTCAGACAACAATGTCAGGTGTGCAAGCTCAGGAGGAATTTCACCGGTCAGATTGTTTTGGTAGAGCTCAATCTTCCACAGGTTGCGCAAGTTGGATATCGCCTTCGGGAACACACCGGTCATCTGATTGCGCGAGAAGTCCAGGGTCCCAAGTGACTCCAAGTGAAAAACTGAAGCTGGTATCTCTCCTCTAAGGTTGCACTGCCCCAAGAATAGCCATGTCAGGTTCTTCAGGAGTCCAATGCTTTCAGGAACACCACCTTCATCGAAACGGTTCTCTCCTAGGCCTAATTCAGTTAGGCCTGACAATTTGCTGATCCACACAGGGAATGCACCAGAAAAACTATTTGTTGATAAATCAAGAACTTGCAGTTTGAGCAATGATGAAAGATCAGGCAATTGGCCTGTCAAGCTGTTCACTGACAAATTAAGAACTTGCAAATTTGTGCAGTTGGTCAGTGCAGCAGGGATAGTGCCTGAGATGGAATTTGCACTGAGGTCCAAAGTACGCAACTGGTGGAGAACAGAAAATGATGGTGATATTGTGCCTGACAGCGAGGCATTTGAGAGTGATACTCCTGTGACCACACCAGAAATTTCATCACACGTTACACCGTGAAACTGGCACGGTGAGTGAGATTCATCCCAGTTGCTCAGGTAATTTTGTGGATCCTCCAAATGAATTTTTATGTCGAGGAGTGCATCTTTTTCCAGAGGTAAAGATGTGGATATTCCAACAATGGCAAATAGGAGAATGCACCAGACATATATCTGAAGAGGTGAGGTTGACATCCTGTGTACCTGAAAATAAGGGATCCTAAAAATTAGTCACCAGAAATATATCTGAAGAGGTGAGGTTGACATACTGTGTACCTAAAAATAAGGGATCCTAAAATTAGTTTGGGCCCATTACTGCATCTGATGAAAATATAAATGCCTAGATGATATTTCCACAAAAGTAGACACTGCTTAAATTCCAGAAACGAACGAAAGCAGTTTGCAGTTGGCTATCACCATAGTTGTATTCGTACTTTTATTGCAGTTGATGGAAATTGAAGTGTGAAAAGACTTCCAAGACAATTAAATCATTGTACCGAACAATCGTGGGGACCAAGCTACTAAAGAGATAGTTCTTGTTAGACTAGGGTCCTAGCAAATATCAGTCTTCTCATGCTCTAATTCTTCAGCAACAGAAATGTACTCTCTGAATACCAAACTCTCTTCTAAGTTTCTAAGCACTGCAGATTTATACATAAACTTATGCAGATATTTTAGCAGGTACATTAATTGGATATACCCAATCTTTTCCCAGCCTCTCGACCTCGGATAACTAGAACCGGATCTTGGATGTGTTCATACTTCATGTCGACATTCGACTCATTCAGCAAGTGGTCGCACAGAACAATTCGATTCCTGGAGCAGAACAAAGGTCCTTATTACCGTTGTCACATGTGACCATTTTCTTCGGTCAAAAAAGAAAGGAAAAAAAACTTATGGCCGTTGTCTAGTATTGCGTCACACGACGGCGAAATGCGAGTTCTGGTGCCTGCAGTTGGATCAACAGCAGATCGTTGCCGACCACACACGATCGAACGGTGCAGGGTGCACGGCGAGACTCTACTACATGATCTCCAAACGGGCGAAGTTCCACGCTTTCTGCATGCATCATCTTGGCATGGAGCTAACCTATGTTTTGTCAAGTACTGATGTACACTAACAGGTCACTGTCAGCGACATGAACCATGCGTATGGAATGCTGATTCCTCTGTCCAATACCCCTAACCAGTCGCAGCAATATTTCTCCATTGTTCTCTACTTCTCTTTGTTCAGAAGAGCTATTCTACGATAATTAACAATATGGCCATGTGTTTCTCACCCCCGAAAAATGTCCATGTGGAGGATTACCGCTTCCCAGGAAAATTAATCAGAGTACATGATATGAATCAAGAAATGCACCAAAAAGCAATACAGCATTATTATGATTAAATTGAGATACATACATGGGTCCATACTTATAGTACTACTAGTTTTTTTTTTTTTTTTGAGAATCACTCCTAGTAGTGCTGGCTAGAACAAGTGGTGGATCTAGCCTAATGGGCTAGGGTGGGCCAACAATGAAAATGTTCATATAAATATATTTATTTTAAAATTTTAAATCATTTTCTATGATACAAGGGCTATTGAAAAATTTCAGGTCCACCCTCTAGCTCCGTCACGGGTTAGAACCATGAAGCGTTCAACGTGGGACCTTGTACATATTGCTTTATCACTGGGCTATATATGTGTGTGGGTGCATACTTTTTACTTCTTTCGTCCCAAAATAAGTGTCGCTTTGTACTAAATCAACGACACTTATTTTGAGACCGAGAGAGTATAAGGCTGGGCCATAGTAAGGGTAACATAACTAGTATCATGTACTTGGGACTCGCAAACATGCTTATGTGGCAGTCAATTAAAGAAGAGAGAGAGGGTATTAGAGGGTGCTTGGATACATTTTAGTCCCATAACTAAAACTTGCTAGCCTCACTCATGCTTGGATACAAATACTAAATAGACTAAAATGAGTTAATGAGCATTTACTATCCTCCAAACCCTCCAATCCCGACCTCGCATGTGTTAAAAGAGAGGAGTTAAATGAGGAGAGAGAGAACTAATCCACATTTTAGTAGGGTTCCCCTGACTAAATTTTTTTAGTCTCAAGACTAGTGCTAGCCTCTCTTTAGTCAGGGGTGATTGGAACTTTAGCCTCTAAAAGAGACTAGTTTTAGTCAGACTAAAAATAGTCCCTTGGATCCAAGCATGGCCTTAGTAACATAGGTAGATACTGTAACATAATAAATGTTATGCTACTATGTGTCATGCATGTCAATAAATAAGACCATCTATGATACTACTTTATGTTATTATGCACTATAGATATAGTATCATACACTAGTATCATATGCATGATACTAGTATATGTTACTCCCCATTATGACCAGCCTTACAATATTTCTTGTCTAGAAGGAAGGAAAACGCCCTGCCCGTGCATCAATTGATGCATATGCAGCCCCTCTATCATTACGAAGTTTTAACATCAAAACTGCAAAGCAGTAAAGTACATATATGGGTACTCAATCAATCCTAGTTCCTATATGCAAAACTTATCTGCGTAGCAAATGGAGAAATGTGAACGCACACAAAAGGCAGGCAGGGGGAAATGAAGGAACGCACCAGCTACAGGAGGGCAGGAGACGCGGAATTTCTTTTCCTGGATCGAGGTAGCAGAGTGCCAAAGGAGAAGAGAGAGAGAGAGAGAGAGAGAGAGAGAGAGAGAGAGAGAGCGCAACGACGGGCGAGCTCTGGGCTAAGTAGTGAGTGGAGCGAGAGAGACGGAGCAGGAGAGAGCGGCCACGCAGGGAGGAGGCGCGGGCGCCTCTAGCTTTTGTTGCTTTGAAGCCTGCTCCGTCTGATGCGCCGCGCCGGTGTATATATAGCGGTGGCGCTTCATTGCGTCTCGGGATTCGCACTTGCACGCCCGTGTGCTTGGTGAGCGCGACAGCGACGGATTTTACACTACACGGGGACAAAACCCGACGGGGCCCGTCCCGTCCAGTCCCACCCGCGCGCCGGGGGAGGCAGCCGGAATCTTCTATCCTGTGGATCGCGCGAGGCTGCGGCGGACGGCATCGGTGGTGGTCTGGTGGACGCTGCCATCCACTGGCTGAAACTGAAAGCAACGGCCGCGTCGCGCAGCTCCAGCCCGGTCTCCGGCTCGACCGTGCCCGTGCCGACGTGCCGCGCCCCCGTGCCCGCGCGTCGACGAGGAATCGCAAGCACGCTGAGTCACCGGCACTAGAATGCCGGTCGAGAGAGTAGTGCAGACCTGAAACTGTTGTTCCTCTCCTTCGTGCAAAACCAACTGGGAACGAACGGAGCAGGGCGGTCGATTTTTCTGAACCTTTGAAATGGCCCCTCCGTTTCAACCACGGTAGGTGAGGTAGGTTCAAGGAAAACGAAGCGCCAATCAGCAAGCCTCGGACACTAGCTAAGAGACGAGAACGACACCAACAGAAATTCGAGTCAAAGATCTGCTAAGCCAGCTCACTGCCCTACTAGAAGCAAACACCACAGGTTCAGATAACCCATAACAAATTGCACGGCCGAAAGCTGCACATCATGACCAGATCATGGGCAAATACTATATACTAGTATATACTCGTACTGTGCATCTTGGCCAGATTCTCTGCAGATCATGCATGTACTCGTACTGTATAGTATATTATCAGATAAGTTCCTCGTCTTGATGCAGATAAAGAACTGCAATCAGCAGCCAAAGCGATTTGTCTGGGTGGTGTTTTGCAACAGACCAAAGAACACAGTTTTGTATCGGCGTGACTGATTGGATTGTGATGTGAACCCCGTGAACTGCCTGTTATGGGACGGAGGGAGTATTAAACAATAGAGCGTACGTTAAACCGCCATTGCATCAGCTTGTGGTACTGCGACAGCGAAATGATCCCCTGCTTGACTTGTTCCTGTGTCCAACTTTAATTATTGCGAGCAGTGGACGTCCCTGCTGAAGAACATGTTTGCTAGTTGCCCCCAAAAAATATATTGGGTCGGTCGATTTGCTAGGGTCAATCTGAGCCGTTAGATAAAGACCTAAGTCCATATTATATCCCTAAATTGTCTAAGGAACAACCCCGAACATCAAAATCGTCTACTTTGCAACTTCGAACTCCGAAAACCAGATAACTATCAACCCTCCTCTCTTTAAACTAGTTTTTATTAGCTGTTTTGACCAGTCAACCGTTTGAACACCTATCCTAGTCAGCTGCCATGTCAGCCCCCTTTTTGTTCAAAAGTTGACCCAAAAAAATGGAAGTACGCAAAAAAAGCCAGAAAACAATTCTAAAAAATGAGCACTACTATGCTAATCTTTCTAGAAAAGTTACCATCTTTTTTTGCCAAATAGATTAAAAAATGCAAGAAAAATACATATTCAAAATAAATGTTGGTAAAATTTTGAATCCAAAATGAAAGTGCCCATAAAATAATCTTCTTACCTTCTCCCCTAAGAAAATCATAGAGTTCCTCTGCCTCCTGCCGGTCCTCCTCGTCTCCGGTGGCCTTAGGGCCATGGCGGCGCGGTGGATCCCGGGCCTTGCCGGCGGAAGGGCTCTGTTTTTTGTGTTTCTTCAAGTTTTATTAGGGTTTGTGTCCTGCTCAGGAAGACGAGACGGTCGCGGCTACCTGAAGATGGAATAAGGTTCTCCCCGCCTAGCCCCCATCCCGATGTTGTGTCTAGCATCATCGGTGGGCGTGTGAAGGTGTGTCTCAAACGGATCTGTCCATGGTGGATTTGCTCGGATCTAGTCGTAGTTCATCTACCTTGGTATGTCTTCAGGTTAGATCCCTCCGATCTACACTACTCTTCATCGGCGGCGCTTGTTGTTCTGTTCCGCCGCATTGCTTTTATGGGGTCTTAGCACGGCAACTTCCCGACTGTCTACTACAATAAGTTTTGCCCGGCTTCGGCAAGGGAGGGGCGATGACGGCAGTGCACCTTCGGCTCGCTTCAGTGCTTGTAGTCACTACTGGAATTCTGATGTATGCCAAGTGCCACGGACACTCGGCAAAGGGCCAAAAACCGCCGACAAAGTCTTTGCCGAGTGTCACCCTCGGCAAACGTCACCCGGCGTACACCTCTTTGGCAAACAGGAATTTGCCGAGAGTCAGAACAAGGGCACTCGGCAAAGACTTTGCCGAGAGTCAAACAGTACCACTCGTCAAAATAAAGTATCTAACGGATAGCAGACGGGGACGGCGGTTCCTGACATGTGGGACCAGGGGAACAGGCCGATGGCCATCTTTGTCGAGTACCACTCTCGTTAAAGAGAGCCAGTAGCAGGCTGACACGTGTCACCTCCTGACATGTGGGACCAGGAGAACAGGCCGAGGGCCAACTTTGCCGAGTGCCGCTCTCGACAAAGAGAGCCAGTAGAAGGCTGACATGTGTCACCTCCTGACATGTGGGACCAAGAGAACAGGCCGAGGGCCAACTTTGCTGAGTGCCGCTCTCGGCAAAGAGAGCCAGTAGCAGGCTGACACGTGTCACCTCCTGACATGTGGGACCAGGAGAATAGGCTGAGGGACAACTTTGCCGAGGGCCACTCTCGGCAAAGAGAGCCAGTAGCAGGCTGACACACGTCACCTCTTGACATGTGGGACCAGGAGAACAGGCCGAGGGCCAACTTTGCCGAGTGCCACTCTCGACAAACTCTATCTTTGCCGAGTGGTGCTCTCGGCAAACTGAGCCAATAGGGGAGGGCCACGTCACTTCTCCTAAAAGTCATGCCCATACTTTGCCGAGAGGGCCTCTAGGCACACTCTATCTTCACCGAGTGTTGTTCTCGACAAACTGAGCCAATAGGGGAGGGCCACATCGCTTCTCCTAAAAGTCGTGCCCATCTTTGCCGAGGGCCGCTCTCGACAAACTCTATCTTTGCCGAGTGGTGCTCTCAGCAAACTGAGCCAATAGGGGAGGGCCACGCCACTTCTCCTAAAAGCCGTGAAAATACTTTGCCGAGAGCTACCGTCAGCGATCCTTTTTCCTTTACCGAGAGGCCTCTCGGTAAAGTTGCCAGGATGACTACAGGTTATTACCCTTTACTGAGAGGCCTCTCGGTAAAAGTGCCAGGTTCTACTGGTTGGTACACTTACCGAGCGGCCTCTCGGTAAAGGGTGCATGCTGGTCCAGTTTCACAGTATTTACCGAGAGGCGCCCTCGGTAATGGTGTGTCCAACAATCTTTTCGTTCTGTTTCTTTCCTGCAACGAAACATATACAATAGCAGGATATAGTTAATCACACATACAACATGTCACATATAGGCATCATTGAACAAAACAAGCAATGATTCTGAAAAGCAATAGTGCCTAAATGGTGAAATAGTAGTCAAGACACTCGACCAACACAAGTTTACAAGTCTCAAGATGCAAGAGTTTTCAAGCACATACAAGGAACAGTTTCAAACAGAACATAACAAGAAGTTCACGCGATTTTGGAGATCGGAGTGATACCATCAACATTAGAAGGCATCATTTTGTTTGCTGCCACAACTCCACCAACTTGAGGTGGAACTACCAGAACATTGTTCGACCCTTGTGATGGGTTGAGCTGTGATGGATTGACCCAATAGTGAGATGAATGCATATGGTAATGCCGAAAATGGTGATAGAAATAGTTAGAACGAAACTCACAATGTTCCACTCTGGCGTCGGTGTCATCTCTAACACTGGTTGGCCTTGCATGGAATAAAGATTGGCCACCATATGTTGTAAAGACTTCACTAGATCATCTTGTGCCTTCAGCTTGGCCTGGTTTTCATCTCGTTCTTTCTTGGTGTCAATCAGTCGAGTCTACAATACGGCGCAAATGTCATTCATGTTGAAATGCAAATATGAAGGACCATGAAGGATCAATGAAGAAGCACTGACCTGAATATCCTCAATAATGCTCACGGAATGTGGTACGTGATGCTCTACAGTAGGAGTAGAGCTAGTACTCATAGCACGGAGCGTGTTGACTCTCGGAAGGGAGGAGGTTATTGCAGAATCAAGGTGAACCGCCATCCGGCCATTCGGTCTACCGCCTGCCGCGGCAATGGCCACAAGAGGGTCAAACAGTAGCACGTGAGGATCAGCGTTAGGCCCGTACGTCTCCTTCAATTTTTTGGTGTACTTCTCTCCATCTGACCGGGCTTTAGAGCTGATCTAGTCCCTCTCCGGGTGGAGAGGGTCCTTGTCCTTGTCGTCTTTGGTATGTTTGATGGTCCATGCCTCGAAGTAAGTGATATCCTTGCCAGTGTCTTCTTTCTGCAAAAGAAAGCAATCCAAACAATCAAGGGAATGCTCACAAATGAAAGAGAACATGATGAAAAGAAAAGGATGTGGTTGCCTACATGTTTTGAGATGACACCTGGGATGGTGAGGTTGCCTTGACGGTGTCCTGGACAACCCATCAACTTACGCTGTTCAGATATTGCTTTGTGTTCATCCTGCCACCCTGGATCTGTCCACCATTCGACGATCTTCTCCCAGCACGGACGTTTGTCAGCGCACCACCGAGGAATCACCTGTAAATTAAACAAATACATCTTAGTAAGGATTCTAATTTTGCGGTAATGTAGGGAATAGCAAGCATCCATCATCACTTTCCTTGAAGTAATTGTCCCGTGAAAGATGCTTCCCTCGAGCCTCCTTTTTGGTAATCTTCTAGTTGAGATAGTCCGCGTGATACTTGACCACTAACTGGATGCACTCCTCATAGTGCATGTCGTGGACTAGTTTCTTGGCAATATTCTCAACCACCACATTTGCACGATCCTTCTGACCCTCAACGGATGTATAGAAATCCTACAAACATGCATACATGTCACAAGGGTTAAATCATGACTATGGCAAATTTAAACCTTTTGGTATTGACATTTAGGTGTTTGAAAGGACTTACCCAGAAATCGTTGACCACTCGCATTGCTCTGTTATCATAAACCCTCTGACACATATCCAGGAAATCTGGTGCAAGTTTGTAGTGATCCCATGACCAAGCTGGCTCAATGATACCGTTCGGCAAAGTTACCAATCCAGGATAATTTAACCTACAAAGACCCCCCCCCCCAATGATGCCACTCGGCGACCGTGGCAGACGCCTCTCACCACCTTTTACTAAGCTTCTGCATTACAAAGAGTGAAGTCATATTCTATGTGAGGAAATGACAAAAGGTACAATTTATATGGGATGAGTCGAGATAACCACTTACTTCTCTCACATTGGTTTAATCAACACATCTCTATGCACATATGGACGTCTTGGGAGCTTTGAAGGACTGATACGTCTCCAACGTATCTATAATTTATGAACCATTCATGCTATTATATTATCTGTTTTGGATGATTATGGGCTTTATTATACACTTTTATATTATTTTTGGGACTAACCTATTAACCGGAGGCCCATCCCATATAGTTGTTTTCTTGCCTATTTCAGTGTTTCAAAGAAAAGGAATATCAAACGGAGTTCAAATGGAATGAAACCTTCAGGAAAGTTATTTTTGGAACAGAAGCAATCCGGGGGACTTGGAGTGCACGTAAGGGAAGCTTCCAGGTGGCCACGAGGCAGGGAGGCGCGCTCACCTCCCCTGGGCGTGCCCCCACCCTCGTGGGCCCCTTGTGGCTCCCCTGACTGACTTCTTTCGCCTATATATCTCCATATACCCTAAAAACATCGGGGAGAACAATAGATCTGGAGTTCCGCCACCGCAAGCCTCTATAGCCACCAAAAACCTCTCGGGAGCCCGTTCTGTTACCCTGCCGGAGGGGGAACCCATCACCGGTGGCCATCTTCATCATTCCAGCGCTCTCCATGACGAGGAGGGAGTAGTTCACCCTCGGGGCCGAGGGTATGTACTAGTAGCTATGTGTTTGATCTCTCTCTCTCTCTCGTGTTCTTGAGGTGATACGATCTTGATGTATCATGAGCTTTGCTATTATAGTTGGATCTTATGATGTTTCTCCCCCTCAATTCTCTTGTAATGGATTGAGTTTTCCCTTTGAAGTTATCTTACCGGATTGAGTCTTTAAGGATTTGAGAACAGTTGATGTATGTCTTGCCTTACTTATCTGTGGTGACAATGGGATATTCACGTGATTCACTTGATGTATGTTTTGGTGATCAACTTGCGGGTTCAGTGACCTTGGGAACTTATGCATAGGGGTTGGCACACGTTTTCGTCTTGACTCTCCGGTAGAAACTTTGGGTCACTCTTTGAAGTACTTTGTGTTGGTTGAATAGATGAATATGAGATTGTGTGATGCATATCGTATAATCATGCCCACAGATACTTGAGGTGACAATAGAGTATCTAGGTGACATGAGGGTTTTGGTTGATTTGTGTCTTAAGGTGTTATTCTAGTATGAACTCTATGATAGATTGAATGGAAAGAATAGCTTCATGTTATTTTACTACGGACTCTTGAATGGATAGAACAGAAAGGAGAACTTTGAGGTGGTTTCGTACCCTACCATAATCTCTTCGTTTGTTCTCCGCTATTAGTGTCTTTGGAGTGACTCTTTGTTGCATGTTGAGGGATAGTTATGTGATCCAATTATGTTATTATTGTTGAGAGAACTTTCACTAGTGAAAGTATGAACCTTAGGCCTTGTTTCCTAGCATTGCAATACCGTTTACGTTCACTTTTACCACTTGCTACCTTGCTGTTTTTATATTTTCAGATTACAAAAACCGATATCTACCATCCATATTGCACTTGTATCACCATCTCTTCGCCGAACTAGTGCACCTATACAATTTACCATTGTATTGGGTGTGTTGGGGACACAAGAGACTCTTTGTTATTTGGTTGCAGGGTTGTTTGAGAGAGACCATCTTCATCCTACACCTCCCACGGATTGATAAACCTTAGGTCATCCACTTGAGGGAAATTTTCTACTGTCCTACAAACCTCTGCACTTGGAGGCCCAACAACGTCTACAAGGAGAAGGTTGCGTAGTAGACACGCCAGAAAAAGGTCTTGATAACCCGCAAGTATACGGGATCAATTGTAGCCTCTTTCGATAAGTAAGAGTGTCAAACCCAACGAGGAGCTAAAGGTAGAACAAATATTCTCTCAAGTCCTATCTGCCACTGATACGACTCTACGCATGCTTAGTGTTCGCTTTACCTAGAACAAGTATGAAACTAGAAGTACTTTGTAGGTGTTGTTGGATAGATTTGCAAGATAATAAAGAGCATGTAAATAAAAAGTAGGGGCTGTTTATATAAAGAAGCGATAAAGTAAATATAGCGAGTGTGGAAAAGTGGTGGTAGGAGTTGTGAAATTGTCCCTAAGCAATTGACTGCGTTACTAGATCGGTAATCACTATTGCAATTCTATTTGAGGGAGAGGCATAAGCTAACATACTTTCTATTCTTGGATCATGTGCACTTATGATTGGAACTCTAGCAAGCATCCGCAACTACTAAATATCAATAAGGTAAAACCCAACCATAGCATTAAAGCATCAAGTCCCCTTTATCCCATACGCAAACAACCTACTTACTCGAGTCTGTGCTTCTGTCACTCACGCCACCCACCATAAGCAAATCATGAACGTATTGCAAACCTTACAACGGGGATCCCTCATGCTTGCGCGACATGGAGAGCACTATAGGACAGTGATACGTCTCCAACATATCTATAATTTTTGATTGTTCCATGCTATTATATTACCCGTTTTGGATGTTTATGGGCTTTACTTTACACTTTTATATCATTTTTAGGACTAACCTACTAACCGGAGGCCCAGTCCGAATTGCTGTTTTTTTCCTATTTCAGTGTTTCGAAGAAAAGGAATATCAAACGGAGTCCAAACAGAATGAAACCATCGGGAGCGTGATTTTTGGAACAAACGTGATCCAAAGGACTTGGAGTGGAAGTCAAGAAACGAGCGAGGTGGCCACGATGGTGGAGGGCGCGCCCCCTACTAGGCATGCCCCCCTGTCACGTGGGCCCCTCGATCGTCCACCGACGTACTTCTTCCTCCTATATATACCCACGTACCCCGAAAACATCAGAAGCGACCACGAAAACCTAATTCCATCGTTGTAACCTTCTGTATCCACGAGATCCCATCTTGGAGCCTTCGCCGGCGCTCCGCCGGAGGGGGAATCCGCCACGGAGGGCTTCTACATCAACACCATAGCACTTCCGATGAGTTGTGAGTAGTTTACCATAGACCTTCGGGTCCATAGTTATTAGCTAGATGGCTTCTTCTCTCTCTTTGAATCTCAATACCATGTTCTCCTTGATATTCTTGGAGATCTATTCGATGTAACTCTTTTTGCGGTGTGTTTGTCGAGATCCGATGAATTTTGGGTTTATGATCAAGTTTGTCTATGAGAAATATTTGAATATCCTCTGAATTCTTTTATGTATGATTAAGTTATTGCAAGTCTCTTCGAATTATCAGTGTGGTTTGGCCTACTAGATTGATCTTTCTTGCAATGGGACAAGTGCTTATCTTTGGGTTCAATCTTGTGGTGTCCTTTCCAAGTGACAGCAGGGGCAGCAAGGCACGTATTGTATTGTTGCCATCGAGGATAAAAAATGGGGTTTATATCATATTGCATGAGTTTAACCCTCTACATCATGTCATCTTTCTTAAAGCGTCACTCTGTTCTTTATGAACTTAATACTCTAGATGCATGCTGGATAGCGGTTGATGTGTGGAGTAATAGTAGTAGATGCAGGCAGGAGTCGGTCTACTTGTCACGGACATGATGCCTATATACATGATCATGCCTAGATAATCTCATAATTATTCGCGTTTCTATCAATTGCTCGACAGTAATTTGTTCACCCACCGTAATACTTATGCTATCTTGAGAGAAGCCACTAGTGAAACCTGTGGCCCCTGGATCTCTTATCATATAAGTTTGCTATCTACTTTTATTTGCATCTTTACTTTTCCAATCTATATTATAAAATGCCAAAAATATATTTATCTTATCATATTATCTCTATCAGATCTCACTTTCGCAAGTGGCCTTGAAGGGATTGACAACCCCTTTATTGCGTTGGTTACGAGTTCTTGTTCGTTTGTGTAGGTACGTGGGACTTCTGAGGAGCCTCCTACTATATTGATACCTTGGTTCTCAAAAACTGAGGGAAATACTTACGCTACTGTGCTGCATCGCCCTTTCCTCTTCAAGGAAAACCAACGCAAGCTCAAGACGTAGCAAGAAGGATTTCTGGCGCCGTTGCCGGGGAGGTCTTCTCTCAAGTCAAGACATACCAAGTACCCATCACAAACTCATCTCCCTTGCACTTACCTTATTTGCCATTTGCCTCTCATTTTCCTCTCCCCCACTTCACCCTTGCCGTTTCATCCGCCCTCTCTTTCCCAATCTCTCTCTTTCGCTTGTCTTCTTGTGTGCCTGTTTGCCCTTATGGCTTTGCCTAAGAACACCGACCTTCATCTTAGAAGGTTGGAAGAGATTGAATCGAACATTAGAAGTTTTATGACTTTGCAATTTGAGCATAATAATTTTTTCAGAAAAGAGCTTAAAGAACAAAAAAGTTTTATGGGGTTTATGAACAAAGAGCTTGATGATATGTCTAAAGAATTCTATGGTTTGAACTCTCAAATTACTTGTCTTGAAAAATTTATAGCCCAAATTTCTGATAAGCAAGCCATCTTAGTCAATAAGATGGCTGCCAAACCAGAAAAATTCCATGAAAATAATGATGAAGATCTTAAAGTTATTGATGTATCCCCTATTAGATCTTTGTTTTGCAATATGAATCTTAATAATGATGGGACTTGAGATGAGTCAACTTTAGTTAAAAGGCGTCCCAATGATTCGGAATTTTTAGATCTTGATGCTAAATTTGGTAAAAGTGGGATTGGAGAGGTCAAGACTTTAAATAGCATTGAACCCACTATCTTGGATTTGAAGGAATTTAATTATGATAATTGTTCTTTAGTAGATTGTATTTCCTTTTTGCAATCCGTTGTGAATTCTCCTCATGCTTACAGTCAAAATAAAGCTTTTACCAAACATATTGTTGATGCCTTGATGCAATCTTATGATGAAAAACTTAATTTGGAAGTTTCTATACCTAGAAAACTTAATGATGAGTGGGAACCTACTATAAAGATTAAAATTAAAGATCATGAGTGTTATGCCTTGTGTGATTTGGGTGCTAGTGTTTCCACAATTCCTAAAACTGTATGTGACATTCTAGGTTTCCATGATCTTGATGATTGCTCTTTAAACTTGCACCTTGCGGATTCCACCATTAAAAAGCCAATGGGAAGGATCAATGATGTTCTCATTATTGCAAATAGGAATTTGGTGCCCGTAGATTTTATCGTTCTTGACATAGATTGCAATCTTCCATGTCCTATTATTTTTGGTAGACCTTTCCTTAGAACGATTGGTGCGATTATTGATATGAAGGAAGGGAATATTAGATTCCAATTTCCATTAAGGAAAGGCATGGAGCACTTTCCAAGAAAGAAAGTTAAATTACCTTATGAATCTATCATGCGAGCTACTTATGAATCAAGTGCCAAAGATGGCACTACTTAGATCTATCCTCACTTTTATGCCTAGCTAGGGGCGTTAAACGATAGCGCTAGTTGGGAGGCAACCCAATTTTTTTGTTTTTGCTTCTGTTTGGTAATAAATTTATCATCTACCTTCTGTTTAGATGTGTTTTTCATGTTTTAGTTAGTGTTTATGCCAAGTAGAACCTATAGGATAACCTATGGTAATAGTTAATTTGATTCTGCTGAAAAACAGAAACTTTGCGCTCACGAGAAAAAATTCAATAAATCACAGAAACGTGCTTTTGCATTTATTAGTTTTTCTGTAGAGCAATAGACAAATTTCCTAGGACGTCCTATTTTGGTAGGATTTTTAGAGTTCCAGAAGTATTCGAAATCTACAGATTGCTTCAGACTGTTCTGTTTTTGACAGATTCTGCTTTTCGTGTGTTGTTTGCTTATGTTGATGCATCTATGGCTAGTATGTAAGGGTATGAACCATAGAGAACTTGGAATACAGTAGGTTTAACACCAATATAAATAAAGACTGAGTTCATTACAGTACCTTATGTGGTGGTTTTTCTTTCTTGCACCAACGGAGCTTATGAGATTTCCTGTTGAGTTTTGTGTTGTGAAGTTTTGGGTAAAGATTTGATGGATTATGGAATAAGGAGTGGCAAGAGACTAAGCTTGGGGATGCCCATGGCACCCCAAGATATTCAAGATTAGCCAAAAGCCTAAGCTTGGGGATGCCCCGGGAAGGCATCCCCTCTTTCGTCTTCGTCTATCGGTAACTTTACTTGGAGCTATATTTTTATTCGCCACATGATATGTGTTTTGCTTGGAGCATCTTGTATGATGTTAGTCTTTTCTTTTTAGTTTACCATAATCATCATTGATGTACACACCTTTTGGGAGAAACCCACATGATTGGAATTTATTAGAATACCTTATGTGCTTCACTTATATCTTTTGAGCTAGATAGTTTTTGCTCTAGTGCTTCACTTATATCTTTTAGAGCACGGCGGTGGCTTAATTTTGTAGAAATTGTTAATCTCTCATACTTCACTTATATTATTTTGAGAGTCTCTTAGAACAGCATGGTATTTTCTATGGTTATAAAATTTGTCCTAGAATGATAGACATCCAAGTTGGGTATAATAAAAACTATCATAGAAAGTGAATTGGATGCTATGATCAATTTGATACTTGATAATTGTTTTGAGATATGGAGGTAGTAATATTAAAGTCATGCTAGTTGGGTGATTATGAATTTAAATAATGCTTATGTTGACGTTGGCAAGTCCCGTAGCATGCACGTATGGTAAAAGTTGTGTAACAAATTTGAAACATGAGGTGTTCTTAGATTGTGCATCCTTATGAGTGGCGGTCGGGGACGAGCGATGGTCTTTTCCTACCAATCTATCCCCCTAGGAGCATGCGCGTAGTGCTTGGTTTTTGATGACTTGTAGATTTTTGCAATAAGTATATGTGTTCTTTTGACTAATGTTGAGTCCATGGATTATACGCATTTTCACCATTCCATCATCGCTAGGCTCTTCGGTACCGTGCATTGCCCTTTCTCACCTTGAGAGTTGGTGCAAACTTTGCCGGTGCATCCAAACCCCGTGATATGATACGCTCTATCACAAATAAACCTCCTTATATCTTCCTCAAAACAGCCACCATACCTACCCATTATGGCATTTCCATAGCCATTCCGAGATATATTGCCATGCAGCTTTCCACCGTTCCGTTCATCATCATGACACGCATCATTATTGTCATATTGCCTTGCATGATCATGTAGTTGACATCGTATTTGTGGCAAATCCACCATGCATAATTTTTCATACATGTCATTCTTGATTCATTGCCCATCCCGGTACACCGCCGGAGGCATTCATATAGAGTCATATCTTGTTCTAGTTTTGAGTTGTAACTCATGAGTTGTAAATAAATAGAAGTGTGATGATAATCATTATTAGAGCATTGTCCCCAAATAAAAAAAGGAAAGGCCAAATAAAAAAAGGAAAGGCCAAATAAAAAAAGGCCAAATAAAAAAAGGCCAAATAAAAAGGAAGGCCCAAAAAAAGGGGTCAATGTTACTATCCTTTCCACACTCGTGCTTCAAAGTAGCACCATGTTCTTCATATAGAGAGTCTCATATGTTGTCACTTTTATATACTACTGGGAATTTTTCATTATAGAACTTGGCTTGTATATTTCTACGATGGGCTTCCTCAAAATGCCCTAGGTCTTAATGAGCAAGAAAGGGTGATGCACACCCACTAGTTTCTTTTGTTGAGCTTTCATACATTTATAGCTCTAGTGCATCCGTTGCATGGCAATCCCTACTCCTCATGTTGACATCAATTGATGGGCATCTCCATAGCCCGTTAATTATCCTCGTCAATGTGAGACTTTATCCTTTTTTTGTCTTCTCCACACAATCCCCATCATCATATTCTATTCCACCCATAGTGCTATATCCATGGCTCACGCTCATGTATTGCGTGAAAGTTGAAAAAGTTTGAGATTATTTAAGTATGAAACAATTGCTTGGCTTGTCATCGGGGGTGTACAAGATGGGAGCATTTTTTTGTGACGAAAATGAAGCATAGCCTAATTATATGATTTTGTAGGGATGAACTTTCTTTAGCCATGTTATTTTGAGAAGACATGATTACTTTGATTAGTATGCTTGAAGCATTACTATTTCTTATGTCAATATGAACTTTTATTATGAATCATTTGAATCTGAACATTCATGTCACAATAAAGAAAATTACATTGAGAATTATGCTAGGTAGCATTCCACATCAAAAATTCTGTTTTTATCATTTACCTACTCGAGGACGAGCAGGAATTAAGCTTGGGGGTGCTTGATACGTCTCCAACGTATCTATAATTTTTTATTGTTCCATGCTATTATATTACCCGTTCTGGATGTTTATGGGCTTTACTTTACACTTTTATATCATTTTTTGGGACTAACCTACTAACCAGAGGCCCAGCCCGAATTACTGTTTTTTGCCTATTTCAGTGTTTCGGAGAAAAGGAATATCAAAAGGAGTCCAAATGGAATGAAACCTTCGGGAGCGTGATTTTTGGAACAAACGTGATCCAGAGGACTTGGAGTGGAAGTCAAGAAACGAGCAAGGAGGCCACGAGGGTGGAGGGCACCCCCCCTGCTAGGCGTGCCCCCTGTCTCGTGGGCCCCTTGATCGTCCACCGACGAACTTCTTCCTCCTATATATACCCATGTACCCTGAAAACATCAGAAGCGACCACGAAAACCTAATTCCACCACCGTAACCTTCTGTATCCGCGAGATCCCATCTTGGAGCCTTCGCCGGCGCTCTGCCAGAGGGGGAATCTGCCATGGAGGGCTTCTACATCAACACCATAGCCCTTACGATGAGTTGTGAGTAGTTTACCACAGTCCTTCGGGTCCATAGTT
Source organism: Triticum dicoccoides (assembly GCF_002162155.2). Classification (NCBI taxonomy): domain Eukaryota; kingdom Viridiplantae; phylum Streptophyta; class Magnoliopsida; order Poales; family Poaceae; genus Triticum; species Triticum dicoccoides. Next base: position 677,814,033 of record NC_041385.1, on the reverse strand, counting down.
ATTAGCTAGATGGCTTCTTCTCTCTCTTTGAATCTCAATACCATGTTCTCCTTGATTTTCTTGGAGATCTATTCGATTTAACTCTTTTTGCGGTGTGTTTGTCGAGATTCCATGAATGCGGGGTTTATGATCAAGTTTATCTATGAGAAATATTTGAATCTCCTCTGAATTCTTTTATGTATGATTAAGTTATCTTTGCAAGTCTCTTCGAATTATCAGTTTGGTTTGGCCTACTAGATTGATCTTTCTTGCAATCTACTTTTATTTGCATCTTTAATTTTCTAATCTATATTATAAAATACCAAAAATATATTTATCTTATGATATTATCTCTATTAGATCTCACTTTTGCAAGTGGCCTTGAAGGGATTGACAACCCCTTTATTGCGTTGGTTGCGAGTTCTTGTTTGTTTGTGTAGGTGCGTGGGACTTCTGAGGAGCCTCCTACTGGATTGATACCTTGGTTCTCAAAACTGAGGGAAATACTTACGCTACTATGCTGCATCACCCTTTCCTCTTCAAGGAAAACCAACGCAGGCTCAAGACGTAGCAGACAACACCAATAATAAAACATGCAACTCAAACCAACCATAGCAATTCATCAATCACCGATAGGACAACGAAAATCTACTCAGACATCATAGGATGGCAACACATCATTGGATAATAATATGAAGCATAAAGCACCATGTTCAAGTAGAGGGTACAGCAGGTTGCGGGAGAGTGGACCGCTGAATATAGATGGGGGAAGGTGATGGAGATGTTGATGAAGATGATGGAGGTGTTGGTGTAGATCGCGGTGATGATGATGGCCCCCGGCGGCGTTCCAGCGCCACCGAAAGCTAGGGGGAGAGAGCCCCCCTTCTTCTTCTTATTCCTTGACCTTCTCCTAGATGGGAGAAGGGTTTCCACCCTCTGGTCCTTGGCTCCCATGGCATGGGAGGGGCGAGAGCCCCTCCAAGATTGGATCTATCTCTCTGTCTCTCTCTGTTTCTGCGCTCGTGGATTCTGCCCTGGCACCGTTTCTTTTATATCCGGAGATCCATAACTCCGATTGGATTGAAACCTTCGCCAAGATTTTTTTCCTGAAAATTTGCTTTCTTGCGGCCAAAGTAGAGCAGCAACCGCCTTACGAGGCGCCATGAGGTAGGCACGCAGCCACACTTTCCCTCTGGAAGTAGTGCTGATAGTCGAACCGCTCGGTTGCGAGCCTCTCACCTCGTGGTGCTCTGTCACCCATGAGGGTCCACCCCCACCCTCAGAAACCTGACGAACAACCAGCCTCCTCTCGGCGGCGTCGTCCTCCACCACCTCCTCCTCATCATCCTCCACCACCTCCTCCGCAAAATCCTCCTCGTCCTCCTCCTCACTCGCCTCATCCCCATCCTCTGTTTCCTCCTCATGAGCACGGCGAAGCACTGCATTAGAGTGTCCAGGAGAAGAAAGAGGTGCTCTACTCCGGGCTGCTTTACGTACTCCTCGTTCGCCTCCTCCTCCTGCCTCACCTACTCCCCCTCCTTGTCCCCCTACTCCCCCTCCTACTCCCCTCCTCGTCCCCCTACTCCCCCTCCTCGTCCCCCTACTCCCCCACCTACTCCCCCTCCTCGTCCGCCTCCACCTCGTCCGCCTCCTACTCCTCCCTTGCGTGGTACTCGACCTTGTTTCGCATGTTTTTTCGGACGGGTGTCTAGACCCGCCAATCCTTTGGCCTTCTTGGCGGTTTGTGGCAACCGATGAAGGAGCGGACACCGCTTTCACCGGTCGAGCAAGTTGATCCTTGTACAGATCATTCACTTTTTTCAAACTTTCCTTTGGATTCTTGTTGCTACCTGTCATGTTTCAATCAGCTGATACGAAGAAGAACAAACCAGTTAGTACATATGATACAACTTGATGTAAATACAATAAATTATATCACATATGAAGAATAAATGGAATTGTCACATTAATACATATAGTTACACACACAAATACATTAAGTTGTTGCACACACGAATACATAGAGTTGTTACACACACGAATACATAGAGTTGTGACACACATACATAGAGTTCTCACACGATTACATGGAGTTGTTAGAAATAAGGGTCAATATTAGGTGCAACATTTGGATCAGGGCTTTCATCATCGCTATCATACTCGTTCATACATTCATCCTCGAAGTCTTCAGGGGGGGGCCTCATCCTCATCTAGCCCCATGTGCCATCGCATAAGTAATGCCAAATCTCGAGGGTCAGAAACATCCTCGTATTCGTCCTCTGCATTATCTACTTCCATGTCATCCATGGCCTCATGTTCCATAGAATCATGTTCGTGATGCACGCCATCATCTTCCTCTGAATCATCTGCCTCTTCGTGAGTGTCTGCTTCTTAAAAGAACTCTCCCTCGTATGTGCTAGGGTTTATATGGTAATCGTCCTTGTTTGGGGTAGGTACCTTGATACGCGGGGGTACCTTGTACACGACATCCCACTTCAAGAGATCAATATATTCCGTAGAAGTGCATGCGTATGGGAGAAATAACACTTGTGTAGCCTGTTGAGCCATAATATAGACATCATTTCCTGCATATTTTGATGCTCGTTCAACTTCGACCAAGCCAATACTAGGGGTTCGTCTCACTTTCTTAGGATTGAGCTAGCTGCATCTGAATACGATGGGCTTCACTCCATGTAAACCACAATACTGCAGCTCATAAATTTCTTCGATGGTTCCATAGTAGTGACGTCCATCTGTCCCTAGAAAATAGACCGCACTATTTATTGAACTTCGGTTGGGCCTCTCACGTGTGTGTGTTTATCAGTGTGGAAGCGATACCCATTCATGTCGTAAGCCTTAAATGACTTGGCCTCGTATTCAAAACCTTTGGCTACTTCTCTCACTTTGGCGTCCATATCAACCTCCTGATATGCCTACAAGATTAATAGGAGATTGTCTGGTTCATTAGTGAAAGCATTACCGGCAAGTAAGATCAACTTGAAGTAACATAAAGTTAGAAAAGTTACTTTTCTTGAGAACCAAGAAATGAAATCGCCATCAGCATTGGTATCTTCAAGAAGGTTTGCTGATTCTTCGTCGCTAGGGGGCCGTGGTAGCTTCCATAATTCGTTCTGGAATTCCCTAGCTATTGGGGATATAACTACTGAGTATAAACCGCCCAGGAGGGGCTGAGTTATACTCGTAACAAGTCATTCATATTGAAGCCCATGAAGACAAGGATTGTGGCGCTTTACTGAAGAGACTTAAAGTCCCAAGGCCCAAAGGCGGATTAGGGCTTATAGTCATAAACCGACATACATTGTATAACTTGTATTGTAAGATCGGAAAAGGTAGAAACCGAGCCGGATACGTGTATAAGCCGGCGTCGGGATTCTGTAAACCGTCGGGCGTCAACCTGTGTATATAAAGGGACGACCCGATGGCGGTTCAGGGACAAGAAACAACAACTCGAGAGCCAGGTAAAGCGGATTCACTCCTGATCATCGAGACCCCATCAATTCAACCACAACTGGATCATAGGCTTTTACCTTCACCGCAAGGGGCCGAACCAGTATAAACTCCCCATGTCCTTTATACGATTTAACCCCTTTAAGCTAATCTCGTTGCGATGGCTCCACGACTAAGTCCTCACACTAGGACATCTGACGTGTTAATTCCACAACAGTTGGCGCCCACCGTGGGGCTATCGCACGATGGTTTCGAGTTCTTAAAGGGCAACTTTGAAGGACTCAAGGGATACGCCGTGGGCCGGATGACCAAGAGTCGTCGCGGCAAGCTCTACGTCGACGATGTAGGCTGGGGGCCCGACGCTGGCTCAATCGAGTATGGGTACCGGGTCCCCTTTGGAGAAATTCACGTCTTCATCGGCAAGATAGGCAAACCGGGCCATGAGTCGAACATCTACGCCGACCTCATCGAGATGGCTCAGCGTGCAAGCCCTGCCCGGGTTCAGCCTGCCATGAAGCGTGCGTTCGTAGGATTCATCAATGGTGCAGAGTCTGAACCGGTGTCCGACGGTGAGACGATCATTTATTCAGATGGCGAATCATCCACCGATGAGACCGAGTCACTATATAAACTACAAGATGGCCGGTTTGGGGGTTGTTCCAATGGCGACAGTATTTCTGACCCCCTTGAACCTCTGAACCGGGTTGCGATCTTCATGGCTGGTACGCAGCCCACGCAACACTCTTCATCAGCAACGGTAATGATTTCCGGATCGGCAGCTAGGGCAGGAGGCCCCGTGCACCCACCAGCTCAAGTTCTGTCCGGTTTATTGGACGCTTGGACGACATTGTTGACCACAGAGGTTACCGCGGATAATTGGGATCAGCATAACATGGAGGTCACAAAGCTGCGAGATCAGATAGCTCAGGCCATGGAGGACTTGGCGGCTGAGGAAACCAGGATGGCTGCAGAGCAGGCCGCTTTGGATGCTCAGGTGCAGCGGATTCAAGCAAAAAATTACCGGCTCATGCTGGATCAAAATGCTTCGAACGACGTGTTGAGGAGGAGACATCGGTCTCGTCTACCTTCGGTTTATGAAGAAATGAATCTCTTCAGCATGCTAGGAGCAGGAACCAGTAATCCGGCAGCGGCAAACCGGATTGAAGCACCCGGGACGGGAGCGCCGGATCAACCACGGGCGACGGACCCACCTCAACGGATTCATGACCCGCCTCAGTACATGCCAACACTGTCGGGTCACTTCTCCACCCCTTTGGATAACATGATCACTGCGGTGTCGCAGTTAGCAGCTATTCCAATGGAGGGCGAGTCTCCAGCGGTGGTTGAAACGTGGCGCACCAGGATCTTCTTCAAACGGCTATGGTTCAGCAGCAGGCCTATTCATATAGTCGAGATAGAATTCATTCAACCCCACGCCCGAGCCGGAGTTACAACAGGCACATTGATGAACCGGCTGTATCGAGCAGTGAGCGGAACTGTAATGCCCCTCGAAGGCCTAACCCGACGGGCGGTGGTGCAAATGCTCAAGACGTGGTGGACAACGGTAGAGCGCGTCGAGAAGCCGAGTTAGCAGCACAGCACGTGGACCGTCAGCTCACTCCGGTTCGTCCGACGACTTCAGTGGAACGAGGTGTCACTTCCAGCTCTTGGGGAGTGTCGTGTCTCATTCCGGCTCTACGTAATGTGCAGTTACCCAAGGATTTCAAGGGTCCGCGGAAGGTACCCAATTACACTACTGACTTACCCCACGAGTCATGGGTTGAAAGCTATGAGATGGCAATGGAGATGCTGGATGTAGATGAGGCGGCATGTGCTAAGTACTTCACCATGATGTTGGATGGAACAGCTCGCACTTGGCTGAAAAGTTTGCCAGCTAACTCCATTGGGTCATGGGCCGACTTAAAATCCCAGTTTATAACGAATTTCAAGGACACGTGCAAGCAACCCATGTCAATTGTGGATCTAGCCGCCTGTGTTCAAGATGAAAACGAATCGACAACCCATTGGGTGCGTCGGGTTTCGGAGATTTTGTATTCATCGGACCGCATCAATGCCGATTCAGCAGTTATAACGTTGGAGGGCAATTGCCGGTTTAAGCCTCTGAAGTTAAAATTGGGATGACTCAAGCGTCACTGCAATGACATGGGAATACGTATGGCAGCTCTGGTTAAGTATGCCGATTCTGATAGTACCAAGGACCCCGAGTCTGAGGATGAAAAGCCGGGGAAGGGAAAGAAGAATGGCAACACCAAAGGGCAGCAGCATAACCTGGCGGGCCATGGAAACAATGGTAAGCGTTAAGCGGACAATAGTTCAGATTTTGTGGCTAACACCAATGCGCGGGATAATGGCCTGCGTCGTAAGGGTAGACCGCTCCCGCAATGTGGAGGACCAGGTGGCAATCTTGAGTGCCTGTTAAATCAGCCTTGCCCAAAGCACGGGACGAAAGAAAAGCCAGCTACGCATCTCTGGAAGGATTGTTTTATTATGAGGGAGTTCAAAAACTCGGATCTCTTCCGATATGATCATGGACCGCCCGGCAGTTCAGGACCCGGGTCTCATGGGCCGGGTTATGGTGGAGGTAGTTTCGGTTCAGGGTTTCAAGGTAATCAAGGTGGACAACGCAATCAAGGTAGCCAGGGTGGTTATAATCAACAGGGAGGTCAGCAGCAGCAATAGTCAGGTTACCAGAGCCACCCGAAGCAGTTGAATAGTGGGATGTATCATGTCTTCACCACTAGCCTGTGCAAGCGCGATCATAAGCTTCATAAAAGGGCAGTGAACTCCGTTGAACTGGCGGTACCCCGTTACTTGCGCTGGTCCAAACAACCTATTGTGTGGAGCAGAGAGGATCATCCGCCCCGGGTTGACAATCCGGGTCATCTGGCGTTGGTGGTGGCGCCTCAGGTTGGAGGTTACAAGTTCACCAAGGTGCTCATGGATGGAGGGAGCAGTATCAACATCTTGTATTATGAAACCTTCCGTCGTATGGGTTTGACAGACAAGAATCTTAAACCGTCGAACACCGTTTTCCATGGTGTGGTGCCAGGTAAATCGGCTTGTCCCGTCGGTAAGATAGCTCTGGAGGTTGCTTTCGGAGATGATCATGATTCGAGATCAGAGACATTGACCTTTGAAGTGGTAAAAAATTCAGAGCCTGTATCATGCCCTGTTTGGACGGCCGGTTTATGCTAAGTTCATGGCAAGGCCCTGTTATGTCTATTTACAACTCAAGATGTCAGGTCATAAGGGGACCATCACGGTACATGGTAGCCGCAAGGTTGCTTTGGAGTGTGAAGGAGGTGATGCGGCCTATGCTTAGTCGGTTTGCGCTATAGAGGAATTGAAGTTCTACAAGGACAATGTTGATCCGGCAGATATGACCTCTTTGAAAAAGCCAACTACAAAGCATGATCCGGCCCTGAAGTTTAAATAGGATGATGAGACTAAGTTGGTCGACTTTGTTCCTGGCGATTCATCCAAGCAGTTTAGTATCAGCACTAACCTGGATCTGAAATAGGAAAGCACGCTCATCGAGTTCATCCATGAGAACCGGGACATTTTTGCATGGAAACCTTCTGACATGCCAGGTGTACCGACGGAACTCGCTGAGCCCGCTCTCAAAATTGATCCCAAGTTTAAACTGGTCAAGCAGTTTCTTCGCCGCTTCAATGAAGAAAGGTGCAAGGCCATTGGTGAGGAGGTAGCCCGGCTCTTGGCAACAGTGTTTATCATTGAAGTTTTTCATCCAGAGTGGCTGGCTAATCCGGTGCTGGTGCTTAGGAAGAATGGCACGTGGCGCATGTGTGTGGATTACACGGATTTGAACAAGGCTTGTCTAGCTGACCCTTTTTCTCTCCCTCGAATTGATCAAATCATTGATGCTACGGTGGGTTGTGAGCGCTTGAGCTTTTTGGATGCTTATTCTGGTTATCATCAGATCAAGATGGCAGTTAAGGACCAGGAGAAGACAACTTTTATAACTCCCTTTGGAGCCTTCTGCTATGTATCCATGCCTTTTGGGCTCAAGAGTGCCCAGGCGACTTATCAACGATGTGTGCAGAATTGTCTTCATGATCAGATTTGGCGCAATGTTCATTCTTATGTGGATGATATTGTGGTGAAGTCCAGAAAGAAGGAGACATTAATAGACGATCTGAAGGAAACCTTTGATAACCTCCGGGTTTATAAAATGATGCTTAACCCGACCAAGCGTGTCTTCGGTGTTCCGGCAGGCAAGCTTTTGGGTTTTCTGGTGTATAACAGGGGCATTGAAGCTAATCCGGAGAAGATCAAAGCTATTACCTCACTGGCTAAACCACCGTGTATCAACGATGTTCAACGTCTAGCGGGTTGTATTGCGGCACTGAGCCGGTTTATCAGCCGGTTGGGAGAGAAGGCTATTCTTCTATATCAGATGATGAAAAATACAAACAATTTTGTCTGGAGTGATGCTGCTAATGCGGCGTTTGAGGATCTGAAGAAGCAGTTGGCCGAGCCGCCTGTTCTTGCTGCCCCCATTGGTAAGGAACCATTGCTGTTATATGTGGCTACTAATGCCCGGGCTGTCAGCGTGGCTATTGTGGTGGAGTGCAAGAAGGCAGGAAAGGAGTATCCGGTTTAGCGGCTGGTTTATTATATCAATGAGGTGCTTATTGAATCCAAGCAGAGGTACCCACATTGGCAGAAATTGGTGTATGGGGTGTTCATGGCCAGCCGAAACTTAAGCAGTATTTTTAGGGTCATCCCATCACTATGGTCAGTTCGGCTCCTTTGGGAGATATCATCCAGAACAGGGAAGCCACTGGCCAGGTTGCTAAGTGGGATATCGAGCTTGGACCTCACGAGGTAAAATATATGCCTCGTACGGCCATAAAGTCCTAGGCACTTGTGGATTTCATCAATGACTGGACAGAGTTGCAGGCACCGGAGGACAAACCGGATAACACATATTGGACTATTCACTTCGACAGATCCAGACAATTGGAGGGCTCGGGGGCTGGAGTGGTTCTTACTTCCCATCGAGGTGACAAATTCTGTTATGTTCTCCGCTTGATGTTTCCTTGTACTAACAATGCAGTTGAGTATGAGGCCTTGCTCCACGGTCTACGGATGGCTAAGGGGATGAACTTAATCCGGGTACGATGCTTTGGGGACTCCGATTTAGTGGCCCAACAAGTCTCCGGTACTTGGGATTCTAAGGATCCACTCATGGCGGCTTATCAGCGTGAGGTGGATGTCATTGTTGGTCACTTCAAGGGTTACCAGGTCGAACACGTTGATCGGCGCAAGAATGAAGCGGCGGACGCTTTAAGCTGGCTGGGATCTCAGCGTAAACCGGTGCCGCCCAATGTTTTTATAGACGTTTTGCATAACCCATTGGTCAAAATACCAACGGAGCAGGATCTGGCTGTTCCTGACCCGGAGGCTCAATTAGTGGCGGTTCTTCATGCTATTCCTAATTGGACGGTACCCTACTTGGCGTACATGACCCGGGGCGAGTTACCTGAGGACGAAGTCTTGGCCAAGCAGATAATCCGGCGGTCCAAATCCATGACTATTGTTAATGGTGAGTTACATCACTGCAGTGTCTCGGGGGCATTTCAGCGTTGCGTTTCTCCTGAAGAAGGCTGTGAGATTTTGCGTGAAATCCACGAAGGGGATTGCGGTCATCATGCCGGTTCAAAATCCCTTGTGGCTAAGGCTTTTCGGCACGGTTTTTACTGGTTAATAGCTCATGTTGATGCTGAGGATCTGGTCAGGAGGTGTGATGGTTGTCAGAAATTTTCACGCCGAGCCCATGTTCCAGCCAAGGAATTGAGGATGATTCCAATCACCTGGCCGTTTGCAACTTGGGGGCTGGATATGGTTGGGCCCTTTAAGAGGTCCAAGGATAAGAAGACCCACCTTTTGGTGGCGGTTGATAAGTTCACCAAGTGGGTGGAGGCAGAGCTAGTCAGCAAGTGTGATGCAGCCACGGCGGTTCAATTCATGAAGAAGGTGATTTTCCGTTTTGGTTTTCCACACATCATTATAACAGATAATGGCATGAATCTATCCAAGGGTGCTATGGAAGAGTTCTATCAACATGAGCACATCCGGCTTGATGTGTCATCAGTGGCTCACCCCCAGTCTAATGGTCAAGCAGAGAGAGCTAATCAAGAAATCCTAAAAGGTATCAAGCCCCGGCTTATGGTCCCTTTGCAGAGGACGCCGAGTTGTTGGGTGGAAGAGTTGCCTTCTGTGTTATGGAGCATTAATACCACCCCCAATATATCTACGGGTTATACACCTTTTTTCATGGTTTATGGAGCAGAAGTAGTTCTCCCAAGTGATATTCGCCATGACTTGCCCCGAGTGGCAGCTTATGTTGAAGCGGACAATGAAAGAGCACGCCAAGATGCATTGGACCTGTTAGATGAAAAACGGGACATAGCGGCAGCTTGTTCGGTGATTTATCAGCAAGACCTGCGGCATTACCACAGCCGTCAGGTTAAAACCAGAGCTCTTCAAGAAGGCGACTTAGTGCTCCGGCTTATCCAAGATCAGACTGACATGCACAAGTTATCCCCACCTTGGAGGGGGCCCTTTGTGGTCAGCAAGAATCTGAACAACGGGTCATACTACCTTAACAATGTTCAAGAGCACAAAGACTCACGCAAGTCGGAGGAGTAGACCCGCCAGCTATGGAATATCGTTCATCTTCGGCCTTACTACACCTGAGCCACAGGCTCCTATTATGTACATATTTTTTACAATGTATATATTATGATCAATATAATGAACCAGCATCCTTGCTAAAGCGGGGCCTCTACCGTTCTTCAAAATATTTCTTGGTTACATGGGGGCTTCTGTTTATAAAGCGGAGCTCTGTTTTTTCATTAATCCGGCTTATAAAGAAAAAAGCTGGGGGCTTCATACCCAAAACTATAAGGAGCCAAAGAGAGTTTGTTGCAAAGCACAACTCAAACATAGGCGCCCACTGAGCACAGCTCAAAATGTTACCTATGACCCGCCGAACGTTTGGCAACTCAATCTTATACATACCCTGAACTTGTCAAAGTTAAAATGACGATTAGTTAATGTGAGGTCCATCTTAAAAGGCTTTTTAAAATGGTTTAACTCAGTGGCCTGGCAGCCCATGAAAAGCCTCGAATTTGGGACTGACAGCCCATGAAAAGCCTCGCCTCTTTCCATGATTTTATTTAACAATTTTCTCTTTTTCTGAGATTACAACATTTTTATGACAAACCGGTGTTTATTAACCCGGCTTGGCTTTCAACTATAAGTTCTTAGTACACAACCAATTATAAATCGGTGTTTGTTAACCCGGCCTGGCTTTGACTATAAGTCACCAGTATGATCATCCGATGTTTATTATAACCCGACATGGCTTCATTATAAACCAGCAAAGCATGGTGGGGGTTATCAGCACTCCAGATTTGGGTTATCACCCTTACTACAAGAAAGTTGGTAAATTAACAATGTGATTCAATATCACAAATATGATATATTTCATATTTAATTATCCTTGCAGCCTTGGTTATAAACCCTGGCTTTATATTGGGCATTATGTCCCGTCCGGTGGTAAACCGCCAAGGCAATTTTATGTTTATTATATGCAAAAACAGGATTGCATAAAGCTGCTAAGGATCATAAGCAGACATAGCATAATCATGACGGATTAACAGTATTGTGCAAAGTAAATATGCATGATGGCATAGTAGACCAAGTGTTTAAGCTAGCCTATTATAAGGCGTTTCGACTGCCCAAAAGGATAATTGTTTATCACGCGGATTATAGTGCGCAGAAGCTCAACCGGCTTCCGGATCATGATTCTTCACCAGGCTGACTTGAAGGCTGCGGATCCTCTTGTGCCAGTTCACCCTCCTCCTCTCCACCCAGTGGCTGGAAGTCAATGGTTGCCCAGTCAATCCCAGTTAAAGCTCGAAAGACGGCTTCAACACTTATAAGATCGGACAGTTCAACATCAGGGGCATAGTATGCTTACGGATTGGCGGGATAAGATTTTGCACATCATATACAGGTGCATCAACCCGTTTGTTGTCTGTGTCAAAGCCGATCGATGGAAAGACAAATCAGTGTCCTCAATTAGCTTGCTTGCCAGTGGACGCATCTCCCTTGTTATGGCCCTGAGGTTGTCATTATGAAACTCTGACCCGTCCTCTTTTTGGCCCGGATAACCATTGCCAATATCCTCCGGATCAAGGTCAGGTATCTAGGCCTTGGCCTGGGTCAATGCAGTCAGAGCACCGGCCCTAGCAGCTGATTTTTTCAACTCCTCAAGCCGGCCAGGCATCATGGATAATTTCTCCAATGTTTCCTTGATTAAAGTTGGTGGTGGTTTATTATGTGAGGCAGTGCAGATGGCCCGTTGAACGCCGGTATATAATTGCTCTATCAATGTATAGGCAGCCTTCAGTCTTTTGTGCACATCCGAGCCAAGATGAGTAACACGGCTACCTGCAAAGGTCAAAAGTATTGTTAAACCGACAGTCTCATGACTAGTACTTGTTTAAAGCTTCTGAAGAGGTTTTTACCGAAGATAGCAGAGGTCATAGCATTGATCTGCCGCTTCAAGCCGGTCAGTTCTTCTGTTACCGGGTTAAGGGCTGTTTCGACATCCTCCGCCCGCTTTAGCAATGTTGCTTTTTCAGTGTCCCATTTTTCCCGCTCACCTTTAAAGTCATCCTTCAATTGTTCCATGGTTGTTAAAGCACCAGTCAGTTCTTCTTTGGCTTTGGAGGTTTCTGCTTGCTAGGATTTGATATTTTCCTGAAGGTCGGTGATTTGAGATTCCCTTTTGTTCAGATCAGACATTCAATGAGTTGGCAATACATATTTGAAGTCCCAAGCACATAACAAGTTATACACTTGGCACTTGGGGGCTAATGCGGATTGCTTTTTATCAACTCGCATTTTAAGTCCCAAGCACATAACAAGTTATACACTTGGCACTTGGGGGCTAATGCATACGGATCTATTCCAAGTTATGAAGTTTTTCCCAATAAATCGGGTTACAAGAAGGATGATTAACAGAAATTTTGAAGCCTTCACGACAGGAAAGGAACCAGTTCATCCTAAAGGTATAAACCGGCCCTTGGGGGCTATGCAAGCAAAATTCAATATTATTCTACTACAAGTTCCGGTTCACATTAATATTATGAACCGGCACTTGGGGGCTACGGGACTTGATAATTTAAGCCGGTTCTAAGGAAAAAGAGCTTGGGCAAAGTAATTGATGTTTACCTCATATCGCTCCTTCATCAGACCTATTAAACCGGCCTCATAGTCGCAGCTTGTGTACAGGCGGTTTAAGTATCCAGAATGAATCTCCTGAGCATTGAGATGGGCATAGCTTGGTAACTCTGTTTTCCACTTGCCCTTGTCCATAGCAGCGTATTCTTCCTTGGCACTATGCTTTGATAAAGCGACAGGGTTACCAGGGGCAGTATGACCAAAACCGGTAATCATAACATCATCTGTGGTGTCCTCAGTTGTTTTGGCTGGGCTTGGCGGTTTATCAGCTGTTTTTTCTGGGCTTGGCGGATCAGCAGATGGGTTTGGCAAATCAGCAGATTCGCTCGTCGGATTTATCTCTACCGATTCAACAAAAGTGTCTTGAACCTGAGGTATCGGATCATCCAAGACGATTTCAGCATTCGGATCAAAGGCCTCTCGGGTCTTCTCCGATTCAGTGGCCGGATTATCATCGATCGGTTTATTCAACTTGGCTTTTTTGCTAAGTATGGCTTTGGCACTGGAAAGGACAGGAACAAAGGTTAGTGTAATAAAAAAATACAAAGTATAAAGGGTTAAGTGCAATATGCTTACCCAGGAACAGTTTTGAGGGGAGGAAGTTGTGTGGCCGATGCCTCGCTGGATGATGAATGGGAGGTACCCTGATAATTTGAGTCAGACGGATTGAGAGGATATCGCAAGTGACCCGCTTTAGGATAAAGTGTGTCAGGAGTATAAGAAACCTCTTGGCGGCGTTTTCGAACCGGAGAATTCGGTAAACCGGAGGAGGTCACCACTTGGCCGCTATGCCGAGTTGTGCGGCGAGCTTCATGCTGTTATGTCTTCAAAAGAAAGTACGGATCCGAATAAGCAAGAGGGCGCGAAAATTTTACTTTTCGGACTGCTCGACGGATTTTTGGTGTTGGCATAGGATCCGAGTTGGAAGAAAGAATAGTTACCTGTATGTCACCAGCGTGACTGGCTTCCGCATCATCTTGATAAAGATCATTGTCAATGAGGTGTATGAAAAAAGAACCAAGAGAGTCAAGTTCTACCTCTGATTCCAGATCATCAAGTTCTTCTTTGTTCGGCAAGATAGGAGACTCGACAATTTTCTTCTTCCTAGGTTTCTTTGTAGCTTTGGTCTTGATGTGAGGCGCTCTCAGCGGTTTATCCTGCGATTTCCTCTTCCAGAACGGATCATCACCCTGCGTAGATGGACAACAAGTTATAAAGGAGTGTTTAAGAAGGGATGGATTAAGGCAAAATGAGGCAATTCTTACAGCTGGTGGTTTGTTGGCAGCACAGAAGGGACTAAGCCCTACTCTACTACATGCAGCCACTGGTTCATCAAGCATTTTCTTGACAGATTCGATGACTTCATCACCAGTGAGCTGGATGTCAATATGACGCTGAGGGTCTTTCAGATCCCCTATGTATTCACACATTAAACCGGGGCGCCGACTTAGAGGCATAATGCTCCAAGAAACCCAGCATCAAACGAAATCAACGTCTGTCAGGCCGTTTGCAACAAAAGCTCTGAGTTTTGATAGCTGAGGGGCATACTTTGATCGTTCCTTGGCAGTTAATCATTGAGGAACTGGAAGAGTTTTGGTAAGCCAGTAAGCACGGTAACCCGGCAGAGGATTTTCATTGTCCGGAGCTGTATTTCGGCAGTAAAACCAAGTCTGATTCCAGTCTTTGGGGTGGCTATGATGTTTGGCGTGAGGGAAGTCAACATCCTTTCTCTTCTGAATTGAAACACCGCCAAGTTCAGTGTTGGTCCCGTCTGTAAATTCAGTATGACGGTTTAAATAAAAGAAGTCCCGGAATTGCTCCACAGTGGGTTCTTCTTGGAGATAAACCTCGCAAAATACTTGAAATGCATATATTGGACACGGAGTTCGGTCCAATATCTTGAGGGCGGATCTGGAAGCTAGCAAGCACGTCACGGAAGAATTTTGATCCGGGAGGGCTGAACCCTCAATTTAGATGATCAGTAAACGCAATCACTTCTCCATTCTCGGGCTCAGGAGGATTTTCTGGACCGGGGACCCTCCAGTGGATGGTTTCTTTACTCGCTAAAGCGCCAGTTAAAACATACCCAGCCAGTTGCTCTTCAGTAACCCGGGAAGGGACCCAATTGCAAGCATAGAACTATTTGGCCATTTTGATGACAAGCTGGAAAAGAGGATCAAAGCCGGTTTATGATTTATGACTGACATGCATAAACCGGCATAAGGCCAGAAGAAGAAGACATTGAAACATGTGTACATGATAAACCAGATTTTGACTTTAAAGGTCTAGTTGGCGGTTTAAGAGAGGGCTAATGGTACCTGATGGGTTATCATTTTCTAAAGGTTAAACCGCCTACAATGGTGTGGAAGTTACAGATCTGCAAAATGGCTAAGTATTGCACAAACATGTTTTGCAAATTGACATTATAATTTTGGATCTACCGCAGTTCAAAAAGGGGGAAAAATTCCAAAACCCTAGGTGGTGACAGCGGAACAACAAAGGTCCAGATGGGATTGATTCGTTAAAAAATAGATGTCGTGATGAGGAAAATGAATTATGGCTGTAGCTGCATAAGGATAATGCCAAGTTCTATCAAGTACTCGTGACAACAAAGTACAATGAAGAGCAACAACGAACGCCGACGAACACTGAAGAACACTGAAACCCTAATGGTAGATCTGAGGTAAAAGGAAGAAGACTTACTGAGGTTGAGGAAGCAGCGGAGAGGCGCCGCGTTTTTCTAATCGAATCAGGTTGATGCAACGGCCGTTGTTGGGGCAGAGACGAAGGTCGACGGCGGCGGCTGTGCTCGAGCTCTGAGGCGACGCGAGGTGGAAGAAAGACGAAGAGGAAAGGGGAAAAAGAAAAGGACCCTCAGCCCTATTTATAAGACGAAGGGATAAGCGCCAGACGTGGGAATTGAGGAGCCCAAAAAATGGATATGTGACAGAGTTGTTGCCTCGATTTTTGGAGTTTATTAATAAAAAGGAAGTATATAAGGATTTAATAAAGCAGGTGACGTCATGGCGGTTTATTACAATCTTGGAAGATGATGTCATGGCGGTTTACAAGGTTCACATGAAAACATCCAAGAAGAAATTTTCTTAAGTGTTGAAGATTGACATGAACAAGTTCAAATCAATCTGGGGCCTAATGTTGGGGATATAACTACTGAGTATAAACTGCCCAGGAGGGGCCGGGTTATACTCGTAACAAGTCATTCATATTGAAGCCCATGAAGATAAGGATTGTGGCGCTTTACTGAAGAGACTTAAAGGCCCAAGGCCCAAAGGCGGATTAGAGCTTATAGTCATAAACCGACATACATTGTATAACTTGTATTGTAAGATAGGAAAAGGTAGAAACTGAGCCGAACACGTGTATGAGCCGGCGTCGGGATTCTGTAAACCGTCGGGCGTCAACCTGTGTATATAAAGGGACGACCCGGCGGCGGTTCAGGGACAAGAAACAACAACTTGAGAGCCAGGTAAAGCGGATTTGCTCCCTGATCATCAAGACCCCATCAATTCGACCACAACTGGATCGTAGGCTTTTACCTTCACCGCAAGGGGCCGAACCAGTATAAACTCCTCATGTCCTTTGTCCGGTTTAACCCCTTTAAGCTAATCTCGTTGCGATGGCTCCACGACTAAGTCCTCACACTAGGACATATGACGTGTTAATTCCACGACACTAGCAATGGGAAGAATTCGAGTTAGAACTCAAGACTAGTGAGTAATTGTCAATAAAGGTGTTCTACACTTACTTTATGTACGGTTGCACTTCTTCCATGTTGGTCAAGACATAGATCATAATAGTCGACAACTCAGTAGGTGAAAAGTTCTTGGCCTTCGGTCCACTTGCTTTGCCACCTTGGCCCTCAAAGAGGCTAAGGTCGGAAACATTACTGGTGGGTTCTTCATTGTAACGAGGAGCTGGATTTAACCTAGTCTGAATATTGTCATGATAGTACTTTGTCCTGGTCGTGGCCACCTCCTCGTTCAGGTATGCCTCGGCTATGGAGGCTTCAATGTGGGATTTATTCTTACATTTCCCATGAAGATGCTTGAAATCCCATTCAGGTGCATACTTCCATCGGAACTGCACAGGTCCTCCCATTCTAGCCTCATACGCGAGATGTAAGATCATATGTTGCATCGGATTAAAGAAACCTGGCGGAAATATCATCTCTAAGCTGCATAGCAACTCAGGTGCTTGTTCCTCCAACTTTGCAACCACTTCATAATCTAGTTCTTTGGCACAAAGCTGACGGAAGAAGTAGCTCAACGCCGCCAGCACTTGCCAAATATCCACTCTGACATACCCTCGAACCATCACAGGCATTATCCGCTCAAGCCATACATGGTAGTCGTGACTCTTGAGGCCTCCTATTCACTTTGTAGACATATTCACTCCCCTCATGATATTAGCTGCATATCCATCAGGGAAGTACAAGTTGTTCACAATCCATTGGAGAATTTCCTTCCTTTGGGGCATTGAAGGGGAGAAAGGGGCTGGTGGCTTCTTCCAAGAATTACCTTTTGCATGAGGCACCAAATTTAATTTTGGCCTGTTGCATAGCTTGGCTTGATCGAGCCTAGCCTGAATGTTATCCTTTGACTTCTCGATGTCGAGGAGCGTGCCGAGTAAGGCCTCCGCAATATTCTTTTCAGTGTGCATTACATCAATGTTGTGTGGAAGTAGAAGATCTTTAAAGTAAGGGAGCCTCCATAATCTTGGAATGTGAGTCCACTGGTGTGTCTCTCCATATCCCACAAAACCTTTCCCATCGAGCTTTTCCTCGAGAGCATCTAACTCATCCTTAAGCTAGGCACCGGTCATGTTAGGTGGTGGCGGGTCATCAACAATAACACCTTTTTGGAAGTGCATAGTGTCTTGTATGTATGGGTGATCAAGACGAAGGAACTGTCGTTGTTGGTCAAAGCATACATACTTTTGACCCTTAGCCAGCCAAATGAAAGTCACACACTGTCGACACACTAGGCAAGGACACTTCCCCTTTACACACCAACCACAAAATATCGCACGTGTTTGTAGGTCATGTAGCGATGTGTGTTACCAGATATGCATATTGAAGTGCTTCTTTGAAACGGCATCGTATGTACAGACCCCATTGTTCCAAGCAACAAGTAAGTCATCTACCAATGGCTCCATATACACACTCATGCTTCCCGGGATAGTTAGGACCTGGAATTATCAACATCACGAACATGTGATGTCGTTGCATGCAAACGCCAGGGGGCAGATTCAGGGGGATAACATACTGGCCAACAACTGTATATGGCAGCCATCAAACCATATGGATTGAACCCGTCGGTTGTTATCCCAACAGCTACACTCTTCCAGTCATCTGTTTTCTTATGAATTTCAACAAATTTCTTCCATGCTTCACCATCCCATGGATGTTGCATCTTTTTTGTATTATGCATGTTCCCTTCGGCGGCCCATCTCATATATTGGGCAGTTTCCTCGGTCATATAAAGCCTCTGGATCCTTTCTATGAATGAAAGATATCGAAGGATATTGACGGCAATTGTGAGCTGCCTCTTGCTACCATCATCATCTATTACCTCAATATACCTAGAGGATTTGCACTTGACAAAATAATTCGTATCTCTATGTTCATTTCTAAATAACATGCATCCTCTTGGATAAGCATGTATTTGCTCATACGACATCTTAAGTGAACCGAGGATTTTATTTGACTCGTACATGTTCTTGGGCAATATATTTTCTTTAGGCAACAAGCTAGCAATAACTGACAATAACTCATTGAAGCAAATTATGCTCATGTTATGGTTTGCCTTCAGGGCCATTAGATGTGCAATGCCATCTAGTTGAGTAACCTCTGTATGGGCATGTGATACGTCTCCAACGTATCTATAATTTTTTATTGTTCCATGCTATTATATTACCCATTTTGGACGTTTATGGGCTTTACTATACACTTTTATATCATTTTTGGGACTAACCTACTAACAGGAGGCCCAGCCCAAATTCCTAGGTTTTTTTTGCCTATTTTAGTGTTTCGAAGAAAAGGAATATCAAACGGAGTCCAAACGGAATGAAACCTTTGGGAGCGGTCTTTTTGGAACAAACGCAATCCAGGAAACTTGGAGTGGACATCAAGAAGCAGCCAAGGCGGCCACGAGGGTGCTAGGCACGCCCTAGGGGGGGCGCCCCCCTACCTTGTAGGCCCCTCGTGGCTCCCCTGACCGACTTCCTTCGCCTATATATATCTACATACCCCGAAAACATCCAGGAGCACCACGAAAACCTATTTCCACCGCCGCAACCTTCTGTACCCATGAGATCCCACCTTGGAGCCTTTTCCGGCGCTCTGCCGAAGGGGAATAAATCACGAAGGGCTTCTACATCATCGCCAAGGCCTCTCCGATGAGTTGTGAGTAGTTTACCATAGACCTTCGGGTCCATAGTTATTAGCTAGATTGCTTCTTCTCACTCTTTGAATCTCAATACAATGTTCTCCTCGATCTTCTTGGAGATCTATTTGATGTAACTCTTTTTGCGGTGTGTTTGTCGAGATCCAATGAATTGTGGGTTTATTATCAAGTTTATCTATGAGAAATATTTGAATCTCCTCTGAATTCTTTTATGTATGATTGGTTATTTTTGCAAGTCTCTTCGAATTATCAGTTTGGTTTGGCCTACTAGATTGATCTTTCTTGCAATGGGAGAAGTGCTTAGCTTTGGGTTCAATCTTGCGGTGTCCTTTCCCAGTGACAGCAGGGGCAGCAAGGCACATATTGTATTGTTGCTATCGAGGATAAAAAGATGGGGTTTATATCATATTGCTTGAGTTTATCCCTCTACATCATGTCATCTTGCTTAATGCATTACTCTATTCTTATGAACTTAATACTCTAGATGCATGCTGGATAGTGGTCGATGTGTGGGGTAATAGTAGTAGATGCAGGCAGGAGTTGGTCTACTTGTTGCGGACGCGATGCCTATATACATGATCATGCCTAGATATTCTCATAACTATGCACTTTTCTATCAATTGCTCGACAGTAATTTGTTCACCCACCATAATACTTATGCTATCTTGAGAGAAGCCACTAGTGAAACCTATGGCCCCCGGGTCTATTTTCCATCATATAAGTTTCTGATCTACTTTATTTTGCATTCTTTACTTTTTCAATCTATATCATAAAAATACCAAAAATATTTATCTTATCTTATTATCTCTATTAGATCTCACTTTCGCAAGTGGCCATGAAGGGATTGACAACCCCTTTATCGCTTTGGTTGCGAGGTTCTTGTTTGTTTGTGTAGGTACGAGGGACTTGCGTGGAGCATCATACTGGACTGATACCTTGGTTCTGAAAAACCGAGGGAAATACTTACGCTACTTTGCTGCAACACCCTTTCCTTTTCAAGGGAAAAACCAACGCATGCTCAAGAGGTAGCAACGTGAAGGGGTTTCTGTGCCGCAAACAAAGCTGCATGATACTCTTCAGGGCTTTCCGGCGGCTCCTCGGAGTTCAGGTCCTCCCGGGGATCCACACAGTGGATGTCATCTAACTGATTTTCAATCCAAGTATCATATTCACCGGTGCATTGTCGCACCACCTCCGCCCTGGACTGTTCTGTCTCACCGTGAAAGATCCACCGATAATAGCCTGGCGTAAACCCATATTTGCCTAAGTGTTTACTCATAGTAATCTTATCTCTTTCAGTCTGGTTATCACACTCCATGCATTGGCACCAAATTCCACGATCTCGCGTTTCTCCAGCAAATACTAAATCAAGGAAATCATTGGTCTTCGACCTCCACTCAGGGGTCATACCCTCCATGCTGGGATGTTCGGTGTACATCCACTCACGTTCTTCCATCCTCTGATATAAAGTGAAACACACACATAATTTTTTTATGTAACAAGTGGTTCCATCAAGTTTTACGACATGCACTGAGCTATGTAATAGGTAAAGATAGGTCCTAATCCCAACCGAGAATGTGTAGGATGGGTCCGCTTCCCTGACGTACTCCGACCTGAGACAAAATTTCGGCAGCACCTCCCTGTTGTTCTCCATATACACGTCTCAGCAATAAGCCAAGAGGATGTGTATCTAGAGAACAACAAGGAGACACTGTCGAAATTCTGTCTCGGATCGAAGTACATCATGAAAACGACCCGCCTAGACATCCTCGGGTTGTCCATGGAAAACATGGACAATTCGAAAGAGTTGAGGTTATAAATATGCAAAGACTTGCATATTTATAGATACAACCCTTCCAAACGGGAGACACCTAGGTTACATGACTATTTAGGTGATCTACAAATAACGAAAACCTACACCTGAACGGGAAGAGATTACCCTTTAAATGTGTAATGGAATTCACGCTCTCCATTGTCAAAATAGATGCATGTCCTGCATGAAAGAATGAAGTTGTGCCAATGATATTTCAACAACACCACCCACAACACACACACCCACACACCAGTAGCACTCACCCCCACACACACCAACATCACTCACTCACACACACACACACACGCGCGCGCACACACACATCAACAGCACATCCACCCACACACACACACCAACATCACTCACTGGCACACACTCACACACATTATTCACTATGCATATATATATATACACCTTTTGTTATAATGGAGAGGGGGGGACCCCTTTTGTTTCAAAAAAAATAGATTGAGTAGGGGCTCACCAACGGGACAGGGGGCGGCGAGGGAGGTGGATGCCGGACGTGGTAGACCTCCATGGAGGGGATGCCGTGCAGGTGGAGGTGGACGAGCTCGGTGGAGGTGGAGG
>NC_041385.1:677789314-677791746 GCF_002162155.2 Triticum dicoccoides | reverse complement strand
GAGGTGGCGGTGGGGGGGAGCGGTGGAGGTGGAAGGGTCGAGGGAGGCGGCAGTGGCGGCAGCAGGCCGGTGAAGGTGGAGGTGGAGGTAGGGGGCTCGGTGGAGGTGGCGGTGGGAGGGTCAGGTGGAGGCGGCGGCAACAACAGAGCAAGCCGGATGGGGCGGCGGCACTGAGGGGCAGCGATGGACAAAGCGGGCATGGGCGAGAGAGAAACAAAGAGGAGAGGAGTGAGCGCGCACGAGGGGGAAATTTTGTATAAGTCCCCGCGGGAAACATTTCCAAGAGCCAAACTTTAGCGACACTCGGTAAAAGTCTTAACCTAGATCTCGGGGGCTTTTCCGAGAGCCGCACCGACAATATTTACCAAGGGTCGACTATCGGCTCTCTGTAATGGCAACATCTTCCGAGAGCTACTCTCGAAAATCATCTAACCTTGATATTTTTCCTTTTTGTGCATTCTCGATAATATGCATTATACTTTTTTTTGTTTTCTTCCATGCTTGGCAAACAACCTTAGCACATCATAATTACCGTCTTGTGCTTTTTCCATGCCTCGCTCGGTTCCAGAGATCGGCACCCCTCCGGTGGCCCCGACGGTCTAGGGCGTTGTTCGGCACCTAGAGGGGGTAGGCCACGGGGAATAACTTCTTATGCATGTTAGTGCATGTCATCGCGAGATGACAGACCAAGTCTAGGCTCGTTCTATCACGGGATCACCCACCGAAGACTCTATCTCGGGGACGAACGCAGCCGGTCCTTGACGTTCCCGCACGTGTGTGTGGTTTGTGAGGCACGTGCCACGTCAAGGAGGTGTGTTGCTTATTGAAATAGCACACCACCCCTGCATGCATATGCATGGGCCACACGCATGTAGGGGTGCCCTCCCCCCTCGGGCGGTCTCTAGACCGAGCACCCATCCGGTGGCCCCGGCGGTCTAGGGTGTTGTTCGGCACTGAGAGGGTGTGTAGGCCACTATGAATAACCGCTTCTTCGTGTTAGTGCATGTCATTGAGAGATGACAGACCAAGTCTAGGCCCGTTCTGTCACGGGATCACCCACCGAAGACTCTGTCTTGGGGATGAACGTAACCGGACCTCGACGTTCCCGCCCCGTGTGTGTGATTTATGAGGCATGTGCCACGTCAGGAGGGGTGTTGCTTATTTAAATAGCACACCACCCATGCATGCATATGCATGGGCCACACGCATGTAGGGGTGCCCTCCCCCCTTGGGCGGTCTCTATATCGAGCACCCATCCGGTAGCCCTAGCGGTCTAGGGCGTTGATTGGCACCGAGAGGGTGTAGACCATGGTGAATAACTGCTTCTCCGTGTTAGTCCATGTCATCGTGAGATGACAGACCAAGTCTGGGATCCTTCTGTCAAGTGATCACCCACCAAAGACTCTGTCTCGGGGACGAATGCAGCCGGTCCTCGATGTTCCCGCACGTGTCTGTGGTTTGTGAGGCACGTGCCATGTCAAGGAGGTGCATTGCTTATTGAAATAGCACACCACCCCTGCATGCATATGCATGGGCCACACGCATGTAGGGGTGCCCTCCCCTCCCTCAGGCAGTCTCTAGATCGAGCACCCATCCGGTGGCCCCGGCGGTCTAGGGCGTTGTTCGGCACCGAGAGGGGGTAGGCCATGTGGAATAACCGTTTCTTCGTGCTAGTGCATGTCATTGCGAGATGACAGACCAAGTCTAGGCCCGTTCTATCACGGGATCACTCACCGAAGACTCTGTCTCACGGACGAACGCAGCCGGTCCTCGACGTTCCCGCCCCGTGTGTGTGGTTTGTGAGGCACGTGCCACGTCAGGAGGTGCGTTGCTTATTCAAATAGCACACCACCCTTGCATGCATATGCATGGGCCACACGCATGTAGGGGTGCCCTCCCCCCCTCGGGCGGTCTCTATATCGAGCACCTATCCGGTGGCCCCGGCGGTCTAGGGCGTTGATCAGCACCGAGAGGGTGTAGTCCACGGTGAATAACTGCTTCTCCGTGTTAGTGCATGTCATCGCGAGATGACAGACCAAGTCTAGGCCCATTCTTCGAGATAGTCTATGGGTATCAAGAGGGAATGTGTCCGATTTGTGCACGAAGTGTGGGTCCTGTTGCTCTATTGGCCTCGAAACTTCTTGTGCTCTCAAAGGAGGCCATCGCATGTATATGCATGGGCTATTCGGTGGCCCCTATGGTCTAGGAAGTTAACCGGCACCATGAGAGGGGGTAGTCCACGATCAACAACTGCTTCTTCTCATGTTTATTAATTTACACTCTTTAAAGTTCTCTCTCGGTGCCGGTCTAGGAAGTTGACCGGCACCGAGAGAGGGGGTAGGCCACGGTCAACAACTGCTTATTCTCATGTTTCTTTACTTTACACTCTTTAAAATTGAGTTTTCAACAAATCTAACCCAAAAGGCACACAC
>NC_041385.1:677785216-677788910 GCF_002162155.2 Triticum dicoccoides | reverse complement strand
CATCAAACCGAGCAGTACTTACCGAGGGTCGACTATCGGCTCTCGGTAATGGCCACTTTTTCCGAGGGTGACTCTCGATAAAGCATCTACCCCAGATCTAGGGGGACATATTTTCCGAGAGCTGCTCTCGGTAAATCATCTAACCTAGATCTAGAGTTGATTTCTTTTCCGAGAGCCGCACCGACAAGCACTCGGTAAATGTGACGTCGACTACTTAAGCATATTTCCCCCCTGTTGTTTCTTCTCTCTGCTCCCCACTGACCGGCGCCCCTCCACTCCTCTCCTCTCCTCTGCTCCCCAGCGACCGATGCCCCTCCACCAACTGGCGCCCCCTCCACCGCCGCCCCCACACCACACCGAGCTCCTCCCTCAAGTGAGCCCCCTCCTCCTGTCCATGTGTGTATAGATAGATGGATTGATAGATGGATGCATAGATAGATGTACGGATTGATAGATGGATGCATAGATAGATGGATGGATTGATAGATGGATGCATAGATAGATGGATGGATTGATAGATGGATAGATGCCATGTAGATACATTTTTCGTTTTCAAAAGAAAAAAATGTAGATAATTGTTGATAATGTTGTATGCATGTATGCTATGTGTGGATGTGACCGATGAGATACGTGAGATAGTGTCGATGAGAGTTGTTCTTGGAGGAAGAAAAATCAACTTTTGAGCGATGATGGTTGATTTGGGTGAGCTCCTCATGTTATATCTTGATAATGCACAAGGGGCTCACCTAACTCAACCATCACCGAAAGTTGAAATACCCGTGAGAGAGTGTCCACCATATATACCACCACCAACGAGAGTGTCCACCGTATATACGTGAGAGAGTGTCGATGAGAGTTGTTCTGCGTGAGCTCTTCATGTTATATCTTTGATGTTTGATTCTTATGTTATTTTCCATTGTGTGATGAAAGGTGTTAGCATTGATCGATTTTTTTGGCTATGGCTTCCTCCTATGGCGAAGCTTCCATTAGGGTCAACTCTACGGACAAGGAGAAGAGCAGCGACGACTGCTTGGAGGCACTCCTTGAGAAGAACCCACAGCTGATCCTAATGAAGTTTTTTGTGGATCTGGCCAAGAAGAATCCCCCAGCTAAGGAGGGCAAGGCTACACCACGTAAGGAGCCATTGAGTCCACCGACCATCATTCCCGACGACGCTTGGTCCTCCACTGTAGGGGATGCCCCCACGTGCTCTGACTCGACGATCACTAGTTTCACCGGCTACACCTCGGAGTAGTCACCTGGATACTTTGACGTTGATTTAGTGGTATAGTTATGTACCTACTGATATGGACTTGGATGGCCACTTGCAATGCTTTTGATTGTATGAGTGATGAATGCTTATGTTGATTATGTATGATGTGCCTTATTTCTTGTTCTTTTGTAGATGAAGTGGTATGTGGTATACAGAGGACGGTGTCCAGGATTCTACGATTCATGGCCGGAATGCAATGGACAAATACTTCGTTATGAAGGCAACTCCTACGCCTCATTCAACAACAGAGAGACGACAGATTATCATTACAATCAGTATTTGCTTAAGCAAAAGAGAAAAACAGAATTACGCAATGGTGCAAGCCAGACATGGCTTAGCTGGTTCAGTGGATTGAAGAACTTCATAATTCTCTTTCAATTTGTCATAATTGTGGTGTTGCTTTTTATCATATGCTGCATGCATGTAGACCACTTTGTTGTTTAATTAGTAAGTAGGCACTTGTACTAAAGAGCTACTTTGTGATTTGAAATGAAGCTTGTGTGAACTATTTATGGATTAATGCTAACGTGAGTTTGTTGTTAACCTGTGAGACTTGAAATGCAAGTTTGAGTATTGTATAAATGTTTTTGCTGCAACGACTCGAGCAAAAAACAGTATGAATAGAATTGGGAACAAAACTTTACCGAGGGTGGAACTCGGCAAAGAGGCGTGCGCTCGGAGCTGTAGGCACTTGGCTGTTGAAGTTATGACAAGAAGACTCTTGGTATAGAAGTGGTTACCGAGGGTCAATTATTGGCTCTCGGTAACTGAGCACTTGCCGAGAGTGGCTCTCTGTAATGATAAGGTCACCATCAAAGTTTAGTCCCACCTCGCCTAGAGACAAGCAACAAAACCTATTTAAATAGTGGGATAGTCCAGATGTAGTAAGTTTCGGTATTCATTACACTCTTGTTAAGGAGATGGACTATCACTTTGAATGTTCACCTGTCTCGAGTAGAGAACATTAAAAGTGATAGACCATCTTCTTAATGGTGGATGCTGGTGTTTTTTTATTAATGGTGTCATCACAGGGCCCCTGAGGCTGCTTGTAAACCGCACCAACTCCAAGCTAGTATCTGGGTATCGTGAGGGAACGTGTCTGTTTTGTGCAGGAAGTGCTGGTCATGTTGCTTCGGTGGCCCCGACGGTCTAGGGCGTTGTTCGACACCTAGAGGGGGTAGGCCACGGGGAATAACTGCTCCTTCGTGTAAGTGCATGTCATAGCAAGATGGCAGACCAAGTCTAGGCTTGTTCTGTCATGGGATCACCCACCGAAGACTCTGTCTCGGGGACGAATGCAGCCGGTCCTCGACGTTCCCGCCCGTATGTGTGGTTTGTGAGGCACGACGGCACGTGCCATGTCAAGGAGGTGCGTTGCTTATTCAAATAGCACACCACCCCTGCATGCACATGCATGGGCCACATACATGTAGGGGTGCCCCCCCCCCCTCGGGCGGTCTCTAGATCGAGCACCCATCCGGTAGCCCCGGTGGTCTAGGCCGTTGTTCGGCACCGAGAGGGTGTAGTCCACGGTGAATAACTGCTTCTCCGTGTTAGTGCATGTCATCGCGAGATGACAGACCAAGTCTAGGCCCGTTCTTCGAGATAGTCTATGGGTATCGAGAGGGAATGTGTCCGGTTTGTGGAGGAAGTGCGGGTCATGTTGCTCCGTTGGCCTCGAAGTTGAATTCTTGTGCTCTCAAAGGAGGCCATCGCACGTATATGCATGGGCTATCCGGTGGCCCCTGCGGTCTAGGAAGTTGACCGGCACCGAGAGAGGGGGTAGGCCACGGTCAACAACTGCTCCTTCTCATGTTTATTACTTTACACTCTTTAAAGTTCTCTCTCGGTGCCGGTCTAGAAAGTTGACCGACACTTAGAGAGGGGGTAGGCCACGGTCAACAACTTCTTCTTCTCATGTTTTTTACTTTACACTCTTTAATGTTCTCTCTCGATGTTGTTCTAGGAAGTTGACCGACACCGAGAGAGGGGGTAGGCCACGGTCAACAACTGCCCCTTCTCATGTTTTTTACTTTACACTCTTTAAAGTTCTCTCTTGGTGCCGGTCTAGAAAGTTGACCGGCACCGAGAGAGGGGGCAGGCCACGGTCAACAACTGCTTCTTCTCATGTTTTTTTACTTTACACTCTTTAAAGTTGAGTTTTAAACAAATCTAACCCAAATATATATATAGGGTGAGTCTTATTCTGCACACCAAACCCTTATTCTGCACACCGAAGAAACTACTGTAGCCAGCACCCCACATACGCAAAAACAGCCAAACTGCATAAAACAAAAAAACTACCTCCACCTTCCCCACCTCTCGTTACCCCCTTCCCTACCTCCCCGGCGACCACCCGCGCCGCCCCGCCCTGGCCACCACCTCGCACCGCCCCGCCCCGGCCACCACCACGCGCAGCCC
>NC_041385.1:677776526-677784800 GCF_002162155.2 Triticum dicoccoides | reverse complement strand
CCACCGCACCACCTATGCCTTGCAGCTGTAGCCCACCTCCCCGGCGTCGTCCCACTCTGCTCTCCCCCACGACCCCCACCTTCCTCCCGGTCCATCCTCGACCTCCACTTGTTTCTGCCGTCCGGGGGTCGCGCCGCCGTCCGTGGATCTCCGCCGCCCCGCCCAGCCACCTCCAGTCCCGGGCGCAACCAGAGCCGCCACCGTCCACGCGGACCCGCGCGTCGCCGGCCCGGTTCATCATCCCGATGTGACCAGGCGCTCCAACCGCCGCAGCCTATCAGATCCGGTGAGATCCGGCTGCCCCCGCACCTCCCTCCTGCTAACCGCCGGCGGAAGCCCCTCCTTCTCCAAGCACGTGGCTCGTGACCAGTGGATCCAGTGGGTGACGGTGATGGCCACTGGATCCGCTGCAACCGGCCTCCTTCCCCCGACGCGGATCCGGCGGGCACGACCCCAACCGCTTCTCTCTGCCGCGGATCTGATATCGTCGGGTTTTCTTCACCATCGTGGGGGAGGAGGGTGCTCCACCTCACGCCCTGCTCCACCTCATGGCGGGCAGGCGCAACCAGAAGGCTTTTTTGCAGTTCACTGTTCCCTCGTCGACCACCGGCGTTTATGCAGTCGAAGATGGGGAGCTCGCCTCTCGTTCCAATGATGTGCATCTTCTGCCCACACCCCTTTCTTGCAGTTCGCATCCTCCTTGTGTGTGGTCTGGAGAACGCGTCCATGCAGCTCACAGTCATCTTGCATTTGATTTGACACACCAGAAACAATTTTCCTCCCATGTCAAAATAGAATTTTGCTGATCAGTTGGATAGTGATAACATGCAGTCTGCTCGGCATGCTGGTGCTGGCTGAGGCGGCAACGCGTGCCGGCGCGCGTGCGGTGGGTGACTAGGAGCTCCCTGGCGAGCGTCCGTTCCCCTACGAGAAGGTGAGGAGTTCACGCTCCCGTCCCTGCTGTAGCTTACTTTG
Organism: Triticum dicoccoides; assembly: GCF_002162155.2. Lineage (NCBI taxonomy): Eukaryota > Viridiplantae > Streptophyta > Magnoliopsida > Poales > Poaceae > Triticum > Triticum dicoccoides. The sequence continues at coordinate 677,783,825 of NC_041385.1, read as the reverse complement.
CTCCTCCACTCCAGCGAGATGTGGTTTGATGCGTGTATGGTTTGTGCAGTTCGTCGGTGATTGTCTTACATTACGCATGGCTAGTGCCTGCAGTCCACTGTTGGGATGGCAAGTACTGCAGTGCGAAGGAGTGCGGCGTGCAGCTCGCCCGAGCATGCGAGCCATGACGCTCACCTGCAGGATGCAGCTCTCTCCTCCACTCCTTGCTTTCGCCACAGGGTGGCCGGTGACATCCTTTTTTAGTAATTCAAAGTTCACCATGCAGGACACTAGCTATCTGTAAAAATGGTACCTCATTATAATTTGTTATTCAGACACGCAGTCCACTAACTATTCTCTTCGGTTCATTTTTTTGTTGTTTTCTTAGGATGGGGAACATACAAAAGTGGACGGCGTCCAGGGATGTAATTCTCTACCTGTGGCACGTTCAGCTGGGTGCTGCCAATGCAAAGGATATTGTTTTGTATTGGAGTGTGTGTGTGTGTGTTGAGTAGGTTACTATTTTTGTTGTAGTCCATGCGCTCGATGCGAGTAGTGGCGCGGCAGTGCACTTCGTCGCCGTGTGAAGTTCCCTGTGTCGCCATTGTAGTGTGGTTGCCCATTTTTTTATAAGTAAAGTTTGAAGCTCACTTTGTTGTCTCATGCAGTTTGCTATAAAACTCCTCCACGGTTCGCTTGGTAAAAATATCTCAATGAAGTTCGTTTTTCATTATATGTAGTTCACTCGCTCAGTCCCCCGCGGTCCACTCGCGCGGTCTACGCACATAAAAAAATATTGAGTTTGGAAAAAACTCACGCCGTTCACTTTCGGTAGCGTCGCAGCCTGTTTACGGTAGTCTCGAGGTTCACTTTTCATAGTATTGCGGGTTACCAACGCTCGTCATGAAATGCACTCCACCTCGTTTGCGAAAATTTACGTCCCACAAAAAAATCCTGCTGTGCAATTTGTCCGTTTGATGAAGTGCGGATTTTAGACTAAAGAAGTGCGGTTTGCTACCTCGTTTAGGAAAATTTACGTCCCACTAAAAAGAAATCATGCAGTGCACTTGTCGGTCTGATGCAGTGCGGTTTTTGGTTCGATGCAGTGCAGTTTTCAGTCGGATGAAGTCCCCACGTCGATTTGGGTGTCGCGAAAAATAGTGTCCGCATTTCGATAAATTCGAAATTCCTCTTAAATCGTAAAGAATTAGAGAGAGTGTTCTACATGAAAGAGTTGCGTATCACCGATATCTTTCCAACGGCGTATCGTTTGAATCATTCCGACCAGAGGTTTGCAAAAATTTCGCGAAAAACGGCCGCTGCCACTCGATATCCGCCGCACGATTTTCAAAATTAATTTAAAACCGCAAGGAATCTGAAAACCAATTCTACATACGAAAGTTGCGCCTTGTCCATAGCTTTCCAACGGCGTATCACACGCCTCGTTTCGACAAACGGTTCAAAAACTGGAGCGAAAACAGTACCGAAAATTTTAAAAAACTTGAAAAACAGAGTTCCGCGATTTAGTAAATTTGAAACTGCTCTTAAACCGTAATGAATTGGAGAAAGATTTATATATGTAAAAGATGCGCCTCGATGATATCTATCCAACGGCGTATCATTTGCTTCATTACGACAAGCGGTTAAGAAAAAAAGGCAAAAAAACGCTTGCTGCCACTCGTCATCCGCCGCACCATTTTCAAAACTGCTCTTAAACCGTGTGGAATCTAGAAAAGTGTTCAACATGTCGAAGTTGCGCCTAATCCATAGCTTTTCAACGGTATATTACACGCCTCATTCCGATAAACGGTTAAAAAATTAGAACGAAAACAGTACCGAAAAAATAACGCGTGCAGTTTTTTCCGACGAGAAGTTCACTGGTCTATATTGCAGTGCTCGTCGTCAAAATGATGCAGTGCGCTTCTGTTGAGCGTGCAGTGCCGAAGTGGTGTGCAGAATAGTTATTCTGCTAATATTAGCAAAATAGACCGTCTATATATATGGCTTAAGTGCATCAAAAGTCTTTTATCGAAATAATTCATCAAAAGTCATGGGATTTTCAAACTTTGGTCGTAAAACATATGAAATATGAGATACAGAAAAGATAGTGCCAAACAAAAACACAAAGAGAAGGAAAAAAATTAGAGCAGTGATTACCAAGGGTCGATTATCGGCTCTCGTTAATGTCCACTTTTTTCGAGAGGCCCTCTTGGTAAAGCATCTAACCTAGATCTTAACTGTCCCCCTTTCTTTCTATCTTCATTCATCTCCTTCTCTCTGTTCCCTACGCCACCGCCGCCGCCGCCGCCGAAATCGCCACCAACTGCCTCCCCCACCCCTCCTTCACCGCTCCCAACTGTGTCCACCGCCACCATCTGCGGCCACTGCCCCAAGCTTCATGGCTGGCGGCCGGCGCGGCGGTTCTTCGATGCGGCCCAAGGACGGCCGCCGCAGCGGAGCTCCTCCGGTAGCGCGGCAGCTGGAGATGCCCTCAGGTTAGCTCCCAACTCCGACCATCGCCACCCCCTCCTCCACCACCTCACCGCCCCTTTCCCAGACTTGGGACGAACCCTAGGAGGCGTGGCTCGGTGGTTGCGTCCTTGCTTGCCGGCGCTGCCGCCTGTCGTCATGCCTACCCAGCCGGTCATCTCCCTCCCCGGGCAGCCCCCCAAGCCCCTTTCGGCCCCCTTCTACGGCAGCAGGTTGCGCCGCTGTGGGCTGCTGCCATGTCCAATCTATGGAAGGTCCGAGTGTGTAGATTGTAGAGAAGAACTTTGCTCATTGTACAATTACATTACTAAATCAGAGTACCTAGGTTCATGATAGTTCACGGTCCTTTTCTTTTTAATCTTAGATTATTATTCGATTGTCTTATTTGGAGAGCATGGAGGCGAAGGAGCACTTTATAAAGCCATCGGCATTCGACGATCGATCCATTCATCCCCAGCTTAATGGGGCATGATCGAGCAATGCTAGACCTATGTAGCAATCAAAAGTAAAGAAACGTAATGGCTTAGGTGGCATTTTTTAGTTGGAGGAAATTTGGAGAGGGACCCCACCCAATTGGAATCAGGGGGCGGAGGGATTAGCAGTTAGTCTAACGTAAGTGTAGCATTTTTGGGCATGATCACACGAGCCCATAGGCCACATATATATAGCGCAGTGTCGTAGCTAAGAAATCTGAATTGGTTGAATTTTGTGCTTGTTTCGGGTTGATAAATGCAGCAGTAAGAAGGAATGAAGCAGCCATTCAGATATCTTACTGCTGCATTTAGGTGTTCAGATTAATACTAGTACTGTTCAAACGGTACATAGTTCATGCCAAGTTGCCGGTCAAATCATGACCGGTTGTTGCTTGATGCCACTGTTGTGCTAGATGAGGAAACCGATTTAGTCATTTAGTAAATTGTGTTTTTGTATAATTTTACATGGAACAAATACTGCCTTTGAATATTATGTTCCGGTTCTATTTGTTATGCAACATAGATATATTTTCGTATGCCTTGAAACTAGAGTTTTTGCCTTGTTTTGTGGTACACTTGGATAAGTGGTATGGTTAATATTCACTATATATATTTTGTTTTTCTGATTCTGATGGGAGCAGTCGTAAGTACTTGAGAGTCCCGAGTGGTAGGGCCGAGTCGTCCGCCTCCCATCAGGCCACTTCCAAGGACGAGTCATCTGCCTCCTATCAGGCCACTCCCGAGGACGAGTCATCATCGGATGGCGATGTCGGAGTGGACTTAGATGAACGAGATCCGCTCGTTACCAAGTCGGGCGACATGGAGACCTCGAACGGCTCGGGGTCTACCTCGAGCAACACTTCCAAGAGGAAGAAATCCGGGCGTGGTCCGGGGAAGGTCCCGGAACCAACTGCTGCCAACAACCGTCCTGTAATTTGCCCGACAGGAGAGGGGTAAGCAAGCATTTAATCTGCATCATATTTTTGGATGCCACAGCTTTGACACTCACATATGCTTGTCTTTTATATCATGCAGTCAGTGTACATTTATCCCGACACAACCTAAGGGGGCACGCCCGCCGAACCACGTCATCGGCTCCCTCTTGAGGAAGCACTTCCGTGGATTGTCCAAGCTGGGTGATGACGATCCGCCATCGCCAGGCTTAACCTGGGAGCATTACCTGCAGAATAAGGACGAGCACGATGTCACCATGGCCACCCGGGTCATCAATGCTTTTTTTGTAAGTATCTTCGCTCCGACCACTGCATTTTTTCATATCCAAATTTTTGCTTGCGTGGATGGTGAGAAGATGCCATATGCTTTCTTGTAGGAAACATTTGCTTGCGTGGATGGTGAGCAGCAGAAGGCGAGGAAAGGCATCATGAAATCTGCTCGAAAGATACTCTCTGACACCAAGCATACGTTGCGGTACAAAGCCGTGATGCAGTGTCAGCCGCTCGATGACAAGGGAGAGAATATGACAAGGAAGACTGCTTGTCGGACCAACTTTTCACGATAAGAATACCCGTCAGTGGTAAGTGACTACATCGGTTGCTAGTACTTTGATTCATCCCTCTTGTTCCTCAATTATTCGATTTTGTCTGACTAGGTGAAGGAACCCTGGATGAAGGAGGATTGTTGGGAGGCCCTGGTTGACATGTGGTGTGACCCAGCATGGCAGGTGCATCATGTGGAGAAGGGAAACAATCGAGCCAAAATGACATGCCCAGCTCATGTCCAGGGGAGCCGGAACCTAATCGCTCTCAAGCAACACATGGTATGTGGATTAAGATGTTCACTTTTTCACACGGTGCATCTTGGTTCATTAAACTTGATGGTTAATTTTGCAGGAGGCGAAGGTTGGTCGTCCGGTCCACATCTTGGAAGCCTGGAAAGAAGGCCACAAGGGGAAGGATGGCACCGAGTTCTGCAGCGAGCCGGCGGAGGAGAAGTGGGGGAACTTCAAAGAGGTCTTCTAGGAGGTGCACGGGCAGGAAGCCGAACCTACGTCCAAGCCCCTTGATCCTGAGCTTCTCATCATTGCTGGCGAGGGGAAGGGCCATGGCCGCCACCTCCTTTGCAACGGGGCGATCACCACCTACTCGCATCGCAAGCTGCATGAGATACGCGCGTATAGCACCAGCTCAACTCCGTCCATACGGAGTCGCCCAACCGCCGCATCACGTGAGATAGCGCGTCTCAAGGTTAGCATCCTAACCTTTCATTTATGTCCATGCCTCGAAATAGCACCATTCCAACCTATATGAGCCTAATGCCATGTTACAGGATTTAATGACGCAGCGGGCTGTTGAAGAGGAGCAAAAGCGAAAGGCTGAGGAGGAGTCCAGAGAAAAGGAACGGGCAGACACTAACAATTGGTTGAAGATGCTTGAGGATCAACTACAGTAGAACATTATCTAAACTAGAGTAGAAGATTCATTACATAGCGACAAACCACCCTCACGTGACTCTACTCTTATAGGTTCTTATGCAATCTCGAAGCAGTGCAAGTGATGCCCCTCCTCCTCCTCCGGAATGTTAACCCGATGGCCTCTCCTCCTCAAGATGATCTATATATGAACAAGTGTACTTCTATTGTGACGTGCACGTGTTTTGCAAGTAGTGACAATATGTATGAATTTGCGACTTGTGCGTGACGTCTACTAGGATAGTACATTCGACTTGTGTGTGACAATACGTGGACTATCCCTAATTATGCATATATATGTGGACTAGATCAAATTATGCCTATATATGTGTGGACTACTCCAAATTGCACTGTAGTTATTTTTATCTACAGGGATCAGAAAAGAAATAGCTTAACATCAGAATGGATGGGAAAGATTTTCGAGAGCAACACTCGGAAAAAGAGGTACTACCGAGAGCACCTCTCGAAAATTTGGTCGTCTGGGAGACACTACCGCTGTGCCACACCTTTTCCGGGGGCAGCTCTCGGAAATGAATATACTACCGAGAGCACCTCTCGGAAATCTGGTCGTCTGGGAGACACTACTGCTGTGCCACACCTTTTCCGAGTGCAGCTCTCGAAAATGAAGGCGAGCATTGCCGAGACAAGCTCTCGGCAAAGTTATGTAAACTGTCAGCTACCATGTGGGCCACGCTGTCCTACTGGTCATGAGGATTGCCGAGAGGGGCTCTCGGCAACGGTATCGTCATTTTTTTCAAAAATATTTAGCAAGTTATGTGAAACTTTTGCTGATAAATGTGACCAATGAGACCACATGTCAGGAGGAAAGAACACACACAAAAATACTTTGCTGAGTGTCGTACGGCGGCTCTCGGTAAAGAACGCAGTAACTGACGGAGCCGTCTGTTGCGGACGGACATGCCACGTGGCTCCTCTTTGCCGTGAGCTGCTCTCTGCACGGTTTGCCGTGCGATGCCTCTTTGCCGTGGGCAGTGACGGCAAAGAAGGCAGTTTGCCGTGAAGCTGGTTTTGCCGAGAGTGACACGCGGCAAAGTTTTGTTTGCCGAGTGTCCGTGTTTTAGCACTCGGCGAAGAGCATGACACCCGGTGTACGTCAGAATTCCAGTAGTGAGTCGTCGCTAGGTGGTCTACTGATCTGGATGTAATTTTTATTATTTTAGGTGTTCGTTGTACTGCCATAATTGAAGTTGAATAAAAAAAAGTTCTGGCAAAAAAATTGAATTCAAAATGAAAGTGCCCATAAAATGTTGGAAACACACTAAAAACAAATGAAAACTACTATGCTGATCATTCTTGGAAAGTCTTAATCTTGTTTGCTAAACAGAATAAAAAATAGTAAAGTGGTTTTAGATGTCTTGGTGACATGGTTGCCGAGTTGGGTGCTGACTAGGCGGTCTGTTTCATAGACCGGTGACAATTCAAGGTTGACATACGGGCTTCTCTTCCCGTGCGCTGGTTTAGGCGGGTTCGATTATCTCTTCTTCCTCCAACCGTTCTTCTTCCTTCCGCATCATGCTGCCACCAGCCGGGCCGCCTGCTGTAGGCGCCTCCTGTGCCAACCTTACTGCTGCCACTGTCACCCCAGCCATTTCTCTAAATCAGCCCACCACGAGATTTTCGTGGCAAGCCTGCACCCCCTACACCCATAACTATCAACATTGTAACTCGCCTCTGAGCCATGTCGTTTCCAAATGTGGCTCTTCCTGACTAAGGCCTTGCTGGCATCCTCGAGCCTCCCTGCGGTCGCCCCGACACCGCCGTCAGTTGGTGCTACACCTCGTCTCCTCCTTCCTTCTGCATTGAATCGACTGATCCAAATTTTAAAATCAGAAACTTACCTTTAGCTAAACTATTTTTAGAAAGGTCTACACGAATGCAAAGCTCCATAGGGCGCATAAAGGGGCGGGG
>NC_041385.1:677746384-677775739 GCF_002162155.2 Triticum dicoccoides | reverse complement strand
AAATGAATTATTTCTAGGAATTCTTTGAGCTGCAGCTAGATATTTAAGTGGAATCAAGCACAGAATATAAGCTGACCTAACGCTGCATTGTCATGGAACAGTCAATCCGGCTGGAGTATCTTCATAAATCTGGGGGACCAATTACGTTTTCCATTATTGCAGTTATGTTGTGACACCTTTGGCTCATGTTCCACTCGAGTGGGTTCTTGTCACAAACATCGTCCGTACTACTAGCATCTCTAGCCTCTTGACATGCACCGAGCGACACCTGCTTTTGGTGCCACTATGTTTGGACTGTCGATCACCGGTCTCGGCACGTCGACAAACCCTGCAATAATGCGACTGCACGTGTAGATCGAACGGCAAGCAATACGTCCGTGTTTGCTGTCTCCGGAGGCCCTCGGTGCTTGTGGTTAAGGTACGGTCAAGACTTGGCATGTCTATCTGCATACGTTGCGCATCGCCACGGCCCATGAGCCTATGTGGCCACTCAGATGCAGAGGGGAGCACTGACTGGCCAATTATTTAGGTCGAGTCAGCGTCTCAACAGCAACAGGGATATCGGATCCATCGAGGAGATTCTTGGGCGGTCAATTCGCGATGATTCTGCGAGCACTTTAGCATCATGGAGGATCAGATATTTGTGTTAGCAGTGGAAAAACGTTGGGAGAGATGACGCGGTCGGTCGTGTTCTGAATCTGAAGCCTAGATATAAGACAGTAACAGGTTAACTCCCATGAATGACCGACACCAAGATATTCTCAAAGTTGTCTCACTACCTATGGCAGGAAGTAAAGCTTATATTTCTTCGAGATACACATGGCATTTGGCTGTTGCTCTATGCAGCCTGCAACACTAGCACCTCTTTGCTTCAGTAATTAGGAGTCAGAGTCAGCTGAGCCTGCAGGGGAGTTGCTTAACTGCAGAATGTAGATCGATAAAACCGGGTGGCTTTGGGCGGCAAGCTATCAGTCTACCCTGATCTCTTCAACGGAACAAGTTGACGTCTGATCTTCGTCTCGGCCTCCGCTTAAATTATTGACAATGATGACTCGCGTCAATGATTATCATGTTGTTTCCCGGCACCTCCGGACTCTGTAGCGTGCGTGGGATGGATGAGTGAACCAAATAAAACTTGGATGATAGTAGTCGGAGGCCATGTCAGGTCACCTCTAGCTTGGACCCCCAAGCTAAGCATAGCCAGTGAGCAAAACTGTATCGGCCTAACTTGCGAAAAGCGCGCGCATGCAAACCAAAGACCTGCTAAAAAGCAAAAGCAAAAAAGAGCGCGCGTGCGACGGCAACGTCTCGGACGATGCCGGTCGAGGTCACATACAGCTCTGCGGCGGCCATTACTCCCACGAGCTCGATCAATCACTTGCCGAGGCCAGGAGGCCGACGGCGTGGCTTCCTGTTGCACGCGGGGCACCTGAAAGGGAAGAAAGCAGACGGGCGCCTAGCTCGTAGGAAAGCACCGTCTCGTGTTGATCCTCCATTGCGGATCGATCATCGGTGTCATGCGCAGCATGGCTCGTCGCGGTCGTCCGAGCAATTTGCGTCTCCACTTGGGTTGATCCCTCCCCAGATCCGGCGCCTCTTCTGTTCTCTGACGGTCGCGTCGGTCGACTGGTCGATGGTGTCAAACTGTCCATCGCCGTGGAGTTTTATCCTGGCCTCCCCAAGGGCAGAGCACCGATCGATCGAGCATGCGGCATTCCGCCTGGCCGTGCGCCGCCAGAGGCAGAGCGCGACATGTCGTGCGGCGTCCGAGTCGGGCTTTGTCTCCGCGTGCTCCGAGAGATCGATAGATCAGATGAGGATTTCCGTGTCGATGGCACTGTTTACCGGCGAGGGACAGACGTGACGACTCATAGGTAAAATCCGACGCGACGCGGCCCGATCCGCTCCTGATAATCTGATATACGAGCATGTGCAGGGCGTACAGGGAATGTGCAGCTCGTGTTTACGTCGGCTTCGTGCGTACCACACGACACCATCGAGCGGGCGACGCCATCACGATCGATGCACGCGAGCATTTTGCGCTTGTTCCAACAATCAAAATCAGCTTGAGTAAAGCCTGAACAGGTTGAGATCTTTTGAAACGGAAGAAAAACATAGGAGTATGGACCATCAAAAGGAGAAGACTTGAATGAAAATGAGCGTCCTGCCTTCTCAAGTAATAACTGGATAAAGGGGCTGTTTGGTTTGTGTCCATCGCAGCCCTGCCAAATCATTGGCGCTGTTGGCTAGCCAAAAAATTGGCGAACAATTCCCTTGCCCACGATTCTGCCAACTAATTGGCGCCAAAAGAAGGAGGGAAGGCTGAGGCGAGGCTGGCATGCCAATTATTTGGATCCGATCCAAACGCCACCACCAGGCTAGTCAACGACTAATTTTTTGGTCGAGCAAGTCACGGCTCTAAACCAAACAACCCCAAAAATACCCAGAGGATAAGTGTCACACATGTGGCACGAAACACTCCAGGTCCGACGTTTTTTTATAATTAATGTTGTCATCCGAAAGAAAAAACAAACCCCTCAAAAAAAAACTTAAACTTGTCATCTGAAAAGGGAGCTCATACTTGAGAACTAAAGTTGTCATCCTCGCATCACTAAATTTGTCATCCTCGCGTCACTAAATTTGTCATAAAGAACGTACGGAGTTATCATGTGCTCGTGTCACACGCGTGGCACTTATCAGAGTCCAAATACCCGGTAGTAAGATCAATTACCTTTTGCTTATCCAACTTCACAAGAACACCTCCAGACTTCGACGGCGAGCCCGTGAATTCACCTCCCCTCTGCCTACCACTCCGATGGCCGATGACGGGAGGGGAATCCCGGTGCATCTGCTCTGGTTGGTAGTTTAGATTAGGGTTTTTAGTCCTCGCAGGTGTGGCGCTCGGGGGATGGGGCGCTTCTTCTTCGAGTTTGTCTTTCGGGCTCCGATCCTCCTCGTGTTCGACCATCTAGGCATAGTCGAGGGAGATCTGGTGTAGATTCCTGTCGTCTCCTTGGGGTGGTGAGGCTAGGGTTTCTCGTCGTATGGCGAGATTTGTGTCAGGTGCTTTAGATCTATTTAACGGTTCAACGACGACAACTGCGGCTCCAGGGAACCGGTCCTTAGGGGCACCTGCACGAAGATTTTCCGGCTTTCATCGACAAGGTCAAGCTGGCTCTGATAGAGGAGTGCCGACAGCAGCGTGTTGGCAGCTCGTTTTGGCGGCGGTAATCATTGTTCGGTGGTCTCGGTATCTCAATATATATTTTATTATGTTTATGGTGCATTATACTTCATATGAACTTTGATGATATATTTGAATCATTTTCACAAAAAACTTCACAAGGACACCTGTGTCAAATAGAGCAAAGACCAAATCCAAGGGAATCCACCGAAGACAAACGGCAAGCGAATCCAGGCACACAAAAAGGGATATTTATTTGAAATTTTTTAGAGATGGCACATGCAAATTTACTTAAGACAGTAGGGTAATACCGCATATATGTAGGTATGATGGACTCATCTGGAATAACTTGGGTTTCAGGATTTGGATGCACAAGCAGTATTCCCGATTAGTACAGGCGAAGGCTAGCAAAGGTTGAGAAGCGGCCAGCTAGAGAGCGAAAACGGTCATGAACATGCATTATACGTAAGTAACATTGTATTCGCACACGAACACGTCACCATGTACCCTCGATGCCGGGGGTGATGCACCGCAGCTCACGTCGAAGGAGACCCGCCGGAAGCGCGGTACGCAGGAAAATCCAGCGGACGCTTTTGTTGACCCAAAACCCCACACGTCCGGAAGGGACCCCATCAGGGCGCGCGGCGGCTATGGGTTGCCCTAGGTCGACCTGATCGCCCCTAGGTCCTCGAGGTTCGCCGCCCTGCAACAAGAAGAACGAACGATGAGGAAGAAGAAGAACTAGGGAGAGAGATAAAGATAAAGCTAAAAAATGATATATTGATAGATCGATTGTGTGTTGTTCAATCGGCCGTCACCCCTTACATATATATGAGGCGGTTGGACTTCCCGTACAAGAAAAGGACTCAAATCACGTCCAAAACATCAAAACATAACCTAACTCGGACTACGAGGGCCGGAACTTCCGGTCAGCCCGGAACTTCTGGGCTAAAATTACATCAAGTAGCCCTCTTGCACAGCTCCTGGAGGTCGCATATGTCTTCGGATCGCGATGATCCCAAAAGCAAAGTTGTAGATCTTGCAATGCAGAAAAATTCCTTAGTTGATCACTTTTTCATCCAAGGTCATCTTGATGTTGAAATCGGCCCCGTAAATCTGCAAATAATGTTAAAATTCCAGTTTCGGGGCGCACCGCGTGCAAACTTTCGGTTTATCTCGGAACCTCCCGGGAAGTTTTGCCCGGAACTTCTGGGACAGACTTATGCAGCACACCGTTTTGGCTCTAACTTTTGCACACGAGCTCCGATTTAGACGTTTCTTATATCAAAATCAATCGTTTCGACGAGACGAAGACAATCTGTGTAGAAACTCTTCCCATATGAGGCCATCTTGGGGGCATAATCAGCCGAATAGTGTTCTGAATGCAAAATCTCAGTACTTCAAACACAACTTCGGCCTTAGAAATTAGATCGGTTGGCTACGGCCCAAATATTAAAGTTTCTCCTTTTTGACGATACGGAACTTTCTCACTTTGAGCACTTTTCCATTTAAAGCCTTCTTAATTACGTTTTTGACCATGCCAAAATTTGGTGTCAATACATGCCCCCCTGTTTTTCGGCAAAGCTTGTGTGCCGAAAAATAACTTCCGCATAGCTTGTTCTAAGGACGATGTCAACACTCCGTCGGCCATTTTGCATATTCTTAGGACGATAAGTATATATCGGCCATTGCTTGTTTGAACCTCTTGATGCAAACTTGGGTGAAAACTTCTCAGCTTCTATAACAATCCGGTGATAAGGTTCCATAGACCAAAATCATCCTCCGAACAATATTGTTCATCCTTTCGCTAGGACTTTGCAGACATCAATAATGAACTTCCTCCAATCCTTACTTCCCCTGTATAAAAGTTTCATTAGTGGCTGAAGCGGTGGGCTTCGGTTCGGCCTTACCTATGTTGACAAAACCTAGCATCGGCTATTGATAGAAATACAATACACCATGGTTAACATAGTAGTTGGATGCTTGCTGTGCCAACTCTTTCAAATTGTCATGTCTAGATATATGAACAATTTTAAAGCAACCCAAGGTAAATCTTGCATCTAGACATACCAAAAGATAAACTATAAGTGATTTATCAAAACATTGATAACCCTTGGATACTTGTTGTACTACTCATAACGAATCACCCAAAGCCTCAATATGTATAGCACCTATGGCAACCAAAAGCTCCAAACCGAATAAAATTTTATATTTGGCTTTGATTATTGTGAAAAAATATTTTAAGTGGCATGAGGCTTGTTTTTATCTCCAATTGAACTAAGGACGATGTTAGGATACTACACCGGCCATGCTTTGACATATTCTTAGGGCGATAGATAAATATCGGCCATTAACATGAGATCCATGTAAAATTCACCCACCAAAGTATGTATAGCCGAAATAAACAAATAAAATAGGAATAAAATATTTCGGCCCCTTTGTATTAGCAACAATGTAACTAACCAAATGTATGGTAATTTGGTAATACCCTCTCATAATATAGAAAAATATGTTGCATCCATGGATCAAAATAAATCCAGGGAGGGTAATTGATCATACCTAGGGATGAATTCCATGGCAAAGGCATCAACGGCATGGTTGAAGAAAATGGATGATGTGCTAACCGAAGATTTTGATGTTGTGATGCGCACCTTTGGCTTAATTGTTTGTTGCTTTCATTATTTTCCTTCTTCACTTTTATTGTACTTGTTGCAACAGAAGCATGCACATCATTTTTGTCTTGATTGATCTTCTTAGGAACCCATGCCATGTTCTTCTTTTTCAGCTCTTGTGCACTAAGATTTTGTAATTTCTTCTTTTGCCAATATGATAAACTGAGTGGGCATCTCGGCTGTGATTTTGTTTCAACCAATGACAACTCTTTTTGGGCCTTGTGCACCCTCAACTTCTTTTCTTCAGATTTGGCACTCACTAAGATTTTGTAATTTCTTTTTTTGCCAATATGATAAACTGAGTGGGCATCTCGGATGTGATTTTGTTTCAACCAATGACAACTCTTTTTGGGCCTTGTGCACCCTCAACTTCTTTTCTTTAGATTTGGCACTCTGATTTTTATCAATTGATTGCTTCACTTCTTTGCCTTTTATAGCCAATGTCAACACTTTAATTGGCTCTTTGTTATTTGAGATCAAATCTGAAGCAGCACACTTACGACCATCTCTTTTCACGCGGTAAACTTGATTTACCACTTCTTTCTTCTTTCTTGAGCTCTGGACCGATTCCTTATGATTGAAACGGTCTTTGACGTGTGATTGTTCAAATGTTGATCTCCTTGAAGCTGCATAGTATTGGTGAGATGGTCTAGAATAAGATGGAGAATGTGCCCTTGTATCATACCTGTCCCATGATGAATATGTATCTATATGAGCATAGGGAGGTATCCACGGCATTGTCATTGACGGCCCAAAATAAGGATATGAATATGTTGCATTATAATTATCACTTTGCTAATACCGATCCTCATATTTGCGCCTTGGGGGTGACCTTGGTTTCTTTGGATGATTTGGCCGATAAGCATTCTTTTCTTCACTCTTCTTTTGATATTTATCCAATAGTTCAGCGAAGGTGATTTTTGATCTCTTACACTTGCGCTTATTTCGGCCTTTGTTTTCTTTTGGTTTGCTTTCATCGATCATTGAATTTGCTTGCTGCCCCCAGTCCTTGGCGTCTCCATTGTAGCTTCGATGGAATTCTTGCCCTCAAGATTATGTTCATTATGCTCTTCAACAACTTCTTTACTTGAAAGCTTGATCCCATCACCTGTAGTTTTTACCTTCTCTTCAAATGGATCGGCTTGAAGCAGCCGATGCAAAAAATTTCTACCATCGGGACCAATCGGAATAGACTGGTCATCTCTTGGTGTCTCAACAAATTGCAATCGTCCTTTATCAATGGCCGATTTAACTATTTGACGAAACATATTGCAATCCTTAAAATTATGCTTGGACGAATCATGTAACTTACAATACATTCGTCCTTGGACAGATGGTTCAACATGGTAATCAAGAATTCTAATATAATTATTTTGCAACAACAAATCAAATATTTGATCACACATGCTTGAATTGAAGGTAAATTTTTCATTCTCTAGCCTATCTTGTTGTGAGAACAGCTTTGGAGTTAAGAAAACGAATGGTTCAGATTTTGCATCACACCATTCGGCTATGCATTGTGTTTTGCACTCTATCTCCGCTGTCTTTGGGTAAAATATTATACTAGCATCAATTTTCTCAACAGAATTTAACCTTGGCTTTAAATTTCTCAATTGAGACCAAGTGCAAGCCAAATACGAAATAAGCAAAGCTACCCAAATAGATATGAACTTTAGATAAAGCAACGGGGAAAGCTTTGGCTGCAATAATAAGTCATTATCGGTCTTTATAAATGGCACAATTGGTTGACCGATATGTTCTAAAACAATTTTATTGCTAACAAGTAAATTACCCTTCTTCATTGGTCTTTCAAAATTACCTATGAAGATTTTTCTAATACATGCATCGACAATAAAGTTGTGGCCAAATCTGAAAATAGGTAAATTACTTGCTAGACATACCTCTTCAAATATGTTGGGAGAGCATGATGATTGCATATGATGAATAATATTGTGCTTTGCTTCTGGATGACTTCCCAACACCATGTCACAATTTTATTCTTGATTTCATGCATCATAAATTTGAAGATCTCCGTCAACCGAACTTTGTTCGGCTACTTGCTCTTGTCCTTGAAGCTTGTTAATTTCTATGGCACGAAACTCATAGGGCAGGAAGTAGGTTCCATTAACTTCAGAAAAATCAAATATGGTTGTTTTGCTATGCTTTCCATGCCCTTTCTCAATAATGTTTTGCCTCTTTGGATTTGATGGATTCGTAATATATACTACTTGATTCGACTTTTTCAATCGAAGCACTTTCAAGTTCCGAATCATCCTTCTTTTCATTGATACTACCAATTGGCAATACTTCTTTTATCTGAACCAATTCTCTTTCTATTTATTTCTGGCGGCGAGCGGCAAAGTTGGCTTTAAGTTTTTTCTCAATTTCAGCCCACTCCGGATATGATTGCCCCCTAATGTTTTTAGATTCTTTCGGCAATGACACATGGGTGTTGCCGAAATTTTGCAATAGTGTAGGGCGTGTATAATATGATGTAGTACTAGGTGAAGGCATATGCATTGTTGTAAGACCATACTTTTGCTCGCCAATTTTATCAATTGGCAAAGATTCATCTTCTTGCAAAACTCTAGCTTTTATTGCGGCATAATCAGGAAATAGCCCCTTTTCATGTTGTTCAAGGCAAAGAGCACTAATTCTCTTATTTTGGGCTAAACTCTTCAATGCAGCCACCACTACCTCATCTTCTACAATATTGGGCACAACCACTCCTGTAAAATTTACATTCATTCGGCTATAACCAGGAAGGTGTGAAGCCGAATTATGAGCATCTACAGTTGTGTATGGTGCCGAAGATTTACTAACATGAGGTGTAGCATATGACGGTTGAGAGTAACTGGCCGAATGGCCACTAGTAGCATGGCCAATTCTCTCATTCATCGGCATGGTTGGATTACTATATTGCACATTAGTTGCCGATGAATAAAAGTGTGAAACACTTTCTTGCATGGCATTGGAAATTCTAACTTGGAGTGTTTCAGATTGATTAATCGAACTCATCATGTTGCTCATCGGCATATGAATTTGCTGGGTTGCCGATGCATGTGAGTTGGGATACATAGGGTGCATGTTACTAATATCATAAGAAGTTGAAGTATATAAATTACTTTGAATCGGCCCTTGCACGTAGTTAGTTGCATGATTGAAAAAATTAGGGTTGGCCGATAGAGTATACTCATTGAATGATCTAGTAACACCATATGAATTATTTGCATCTACATAAAGGGATTGGGTATTCATATTATCTTTGTAGACTGCAAACCCTAGATGACAATCTCTTCGTAGCAAGAACAGGCCGGAGACCGTTCGAAGCTTCGTCCCCAGCGGAGTCGCCAAAAAGTGTGTTCACACACGAACACGTCACCGTGTACCCTCGATGCCGGGGGTGATGCACCGCAGCTCACGTCAAAGGAGACCCACCGAAAGCGCGGTACGCAGGATAATCCGGCGGGCGCTTTTGTTGACCCGAAACCCCACACATTCGGGAGGGACCCCGTCAGGACGCACGGCGGCTATGGGTTGCCTAGGTCGACCTGATCGCCCCTAGGGCCTCGAGTTTCGCCGCCCTGCAACAAGAAGAACGAACGAAGAACGAGGAAGAAGAAGAACTAGGGAGAGAGATAAAGATAAAGGTAAAAAGTGATATATTGATAGATCGATTGTGTGTTGTTTAATCGGCCGTCACCCCTTACATATATATGAGGCGGCTGGACTTCCCGTACAAGAAAAGGACTCAAATCACATCCAAAACATCAAAACATAACCTAACTCGGACTACGAGGGCCGGAACTTCCGGTCAGCCCGGAACTTCCGGGCTAAAATTACATCAAGTAGCCCTCTTGCATAGCTCCTGGAGGTCGCATATGGCTTCGGATCGCGATGGTCCCAAAAGCAAAGTTGTAGATCTTGCAATGCAGAAAAATTCCTTAGTTGATCACTTTTTCATCCAAGGTCATCTTGATGTTGAAATCGGCCCCGCAAACCTGCAAATAATGTTAAAATTCCAGTTCCGGGGCGCACCGCGTGCAAACTTTCGGTTTATCCCGGAACCTCCCCGGAAGTTTTGCCCGGAACTTCCGGGGTAGACTTATGCAGCACGCTGTTTTGCCTCTAATTTTGCATACGAGCTCTGATTTAGACGTTTCTTATATCAAAATCGATTGTTTCGACGAGACGAAGACAATCCGTGTAGAAACTCTTCCCATATGAGGCCATCTTGGGGGCATAATCAGCCGAATAGTGTTCTGAATGCAAAATCTCAATACTTCAAACACAACTTCGGCCTTAGAGATTAGATCGGATGGCTACGACCGAAATATCAAAGTTTCTCCTTTTGACGATACAGAACTTTCTCACTTTGAGCACTTTTCCATTTGAAACCTTCTTAATTACGTTTTTGACCATGCCTAAATCTTGTGTCAACACATTGGATATTAGCATGAGTAGAATATGAATATAATGGACATAAATATCGTAAGATGCTATGTTGATTTTAATTCAACTACAT
Organism: Triticum dicoccoides; assembly: GCF_002162155.2. Taxonomy (NCBI): domain Eukaryota; kingdom Viridiplantae; phylum Streptophyta; class Magnoliopsida; order Poales; family Poaceae; genus Triticum; species Triticum dicoccoides. The sequence goes on along the minus strand of NC_041385.1, from coordinate 677,765,358 downwards.
GCATGAACATGCGCCAAGTCAAGTCACTCGAACATTCAGAGGAGGATACTATATCATCATACTACATCACAATCATTTTAACTTGATGTTGACGTACAAGATAAATCATTATCCACTCCTAGCTACTTAAGCATGTCATGACAAACTATAATCTCTAAGGGTCATTGCAAACGAGATTCAAACGAATCGGGTTGAGCAGGATTTTCTGCTCGTTAATCTTAACGAGCTTAACGTCTTACATGACAGAATTTTCGTAGCACCTCAGCCATCTATTCAATCTAATCTACATAGGAGGCAAAAAATAAGTGCATTTTCTTTTGTAGTCACCATCTTTGTTCTTAGAAAACACATCAACACACTCATCCTGTAGATAGTAACACAACAAAATATGTTAGGACATCTCCAACAGCAACCCGCAAAAAACCTTCCGCATCTGTTTGCGGACAGGGGAACCAGTCCGCGAACACAGATGCGGGGCAGCCATCCAACGCTAGAAGCATACGTTTTCACAACAATTCAAACCAATCGGACAAAATTCATGCAAACAAGTCCGGATTTCATATAAACATGGCGTGATTTCATAGAAACATACCAGATTTCATATAAACATCATGGATTTTAGTACAAATACATCAAAGTGGTACTAGCCAAGCTCTGCAGTATAATTAATACCTAATCTAAATGATCATCGACGTCTTGTCCCTGTGTCCGACCATGAACCAAGAGAATGGAAGCTTAGTCTTTTCCAGCTCCGCCTTGGCGCTCTCCAGCTCCGGCTCCATGACCTCCGCCTCCGGAGCCCATGGTACTGAAGCTACCCGCCTCCACGTCACTGCCAAGCGACTAATCGGCCAAAGATGTTGAGCCCACCAATCTTGGCATCAACGGGAGGGGAGGAGTGGTGGCCTTTCTGAGACACGAGCGACGGCGACCTATCGTGCACTACTCTTCCTCGCTGTCGGCAGCGCCCACGGACGCCCCGACTTCTTCGTGGTCGTGGCGCCGGGGCGCGGTCTTAGTGTTGTCCTCGTCGGTGTCGCCGAACAATGCCTCGCCCGCTTCATCGTCACACTGCTTGCCAGCGGCCGCCACCTCCGCGGCCCGCTACCGGTACCGCCCGGCTTCTTCATGCTCGTGGCGCCGGGGCGCGGTCTTAGCGATGTCCTCCTCGTCGGTGTCGCCGAACAATGCCTCGCCCGCAACGTCGTCACACTCCTTGCCAGTGGCCGCCACGTCCATTTGCACATCTTGTGGCTGCCGGTCGGCAGCAATGGCGGCCATGGCCTTCTTTTGCTCTGACGTAAGCCCGTCCTAAAGAGCTTTGGCAGCGGAGGAATCCATGGCGGGGTGTGATGTGGAGAGGGATGACTATGGCTATGGCCGGAGCACCAATGCAAGGCTTATATAGCACCGGTGGATGGCAGACAAAGAGACAAGAAGCGGCGGTAATCACCCTCAAAAGATGGAAAGAAATGGAAAATACGAGGACCTTTTTGTAATGTCAGTGAAACTCATGAGGGGTAAAGAAAAAGTCTCGACATCCTTATGCGTGCACGATCATGCTACGCTATGCTCTTCCAATTCATCAGATGTCCGCGAAGGGACAAGGGCAAATTTGACAAGTTTAACCTTTGAATGAAATCATTTCACAAAATGAACTGTCCCTAAAAAAATTTCACCCAGCTGATCTTTTTGAGTGGCGCCCGACACGAAGGCGCCATACTACACTGTGTAACGCCTGACTGACAGGCGCTACACGCCTGGCCAACGTCGCACCCTGAACTGCCTAAAAAAATACTAAATCAATGTGCAGCGCCTAGCTCCTAGGCGTTGCACTAGTGGTTGCTTCATTTTGTAGTGCAACCACTAGTGCAGCGCCTAGAAGCTAGGCGCTACACTGTATAGTGTGTTGCACACTGACTTAGTAATTTTTCGGATCATCTGAATGCGACGCTGGCTAGGCATGCACCGCCCGTCAGTTAGGTGCTGCACAGTATAGTGTGGTGTCTTCGTGTCGGGCGTCACTCAAAAAGTCAGTCGAGTGATTTTTTTTTAAGAGCAGTTCATTTTATGAAATGATTTCATCCACATGTCAAAAATATCAATTTTGCCAGGGACAAGGGTAATAGCAGCGCGTGCTCGTGCTCTACTTCGCTCCCGCGTGTTTTCCAGCCGAAAGCCAGAGGATCCCATTTCCGAAAGCCAGAGTAGGGAGTTCCTTACGCGGCCCAAGTCATTGGAGAGAGTACTGAGCCGGCGTCTTAAAACAAACAGATCACCAGTCCGTCCTGGTTGCCTAAAAAGAACACCACTGCGGCCCGGTATTCATTCTACTATGAACGGCCCCAAGGCTTGAACGCTCCTCTTCTTCTTTTCTTCTTCTTTTTATTTTTTGCCCGAAAAACAGACGAGAGACTTCACTTTTCTGTAGCCTGAAGCAGCAGCATAGTGTTGCTTATCTCTGCTCTTCAGAAACACTTGATTTGAGCCAAGTTCTTAGAGCAACTCCAAAGCGTCGACCCAAACGGACGTGTCTTTTGTTTTTTTTGTCTGTTTGGACCGGCTCGTCCATCCTTTTTGTGTTTGGGTCGATCGTGCGTCTAACGAGCAGACCCAAATCTCGTGCCAGTGGCCCTGTCATAAATCATGCTAGCGGCCATTCCATAGATCATGTCAGCGGGCGTGCCATCGCCTAGTTCATGCCGGCGGTCGGCATACATGCCAGCCTCTAAAAAACACCACACAGTTTATGCTGACGCATTTCCCAGTCGGCACACATGCCAGCACATAAAAAAGGGGCAGGAATTCAACCACGCCATCTCGGTCATGGTCATGTCGCCACACTTGCTGCAATACAAAAAAAGATGACACTCTCTCCATAGATCACTTGTCATCGAATTTGAGCATGTCGGTCTGCATCTTCTCGAATCAGGGCCTTTTTCTCGGGGACATCGTGTTCAATTCTACCTTCATGATCTCCACCTCCGTCATCGTGCTACTGAGCGCCACTTCTTTTGCCTTGGTCTTAGCATTGGTCGCCTCGATCTCAAGCCTCCTCCTCTGCTTCTCCACCTCCATCTCGAGCTTTTTCGCTTGCTTCTTCGCATCGAGCTCGAGCCTCCTCCTTTGGATCTCCATGAAGGCTTTCATTTTCTCTTCTTTGTCTTACTGGCGCTTCTCCTCCCTTGTGTCCTTCTTCGTCATCATGCCTTTCAAAGTGGCATGCAAGGCAATCGAAGCCGCACCGCGCTTGTCCGACTGCACGGCCCGCTGCTCGTTCGTCAGCGGCTTCTTCTTGGTCGGTGCCGCCGTCTTGCGGGTGGCGCGGGGCTTGCCTTTGCTGGTGGTGAGGGAGGCTTGGCCGGAGGAGGCGAGGCCGGCGGAGGCGTCGAGGATCGACATGTCGTCCATGGCGAGCGGGCGGGAGATTTTTTGGAAAGAGAGGGAAATGGGGGTGGCTGTGCCACCGACTGGCAGGCCAGGGAAAGGAGTGGGCGGACGTCGCGCGCGTTCATTTTGTGTCCGTGCCGACGTAAACGAGACCCAAATTTGGATCAGAAATGGGTTGCATGGCGGATAAAAAGCGGACGCGCGTCCATTCAGGTCAGCGCGTTGGGGCGATTTTTATGTCCGATTTAACCCACACGAATACGCGCGGACAAAATGGGTCGGCACGTTAGAATTCTTATGCAGAAGTTTCGAACTGGTCTAATTTTTTAGTCCCTAGGAGGAGGGAGACATGTGAGCCCCTCCATACAAAACCAATGACCTGCTAAAAAGCAAAGCAAAAAAAAAAAAGAGCGCGTGCGACAGCAACGCCTCAGATACAGTTCTGCCGCGGCTAGGCGAGGAGGCCGCCGGCGTGGCTTTCTGTTGCACGCGCGGCGCTTGAAAGGGAAGAAAGCAGACGGGCGGCTAGCAGGTAGGAAAGCTCCGGCCGTCTCGTGTTCATCCTCCACCGCGGATCGATGTCATGTGCAGCATGGCTCGTCGCGGTCGTCCGAGCAATTTGCGTCTCCACTTGGGTTCCCCTGGTCTGCCGCCTCTTCTGTTCTTTCACGGTCGAGGGTGTCAAACTGTCGACCGCCGTGGGTTATCCTGGGACAGAGCAGGCAGCATACGCCTGGCAGTGCGCCGCCAAAGGCAGCGTGCAACAAGTCGTGTGACGTCCATGTCGGGCTTGTCTCCGGATCCTCCGCGTGATCGATCGACAGAGGCAGATTCTCGTGTCTCTCGTGGAGTGCTGTTTACCGGCGAGGGACAGACGTGACAACTCGTACGTAAACCGGACGAGACGCGCGGCTCGATCTGATCCTAATACACGAGCACGTGCGACAAGTACATGGAAAATGCAAGTCGTGTTTGCGTCGGCATCGTGCGTCCCGCAAGAGCGGGCAACGCCATCACGGTGCACGGATGCATTTTGCACTCGTTTGAACGTACTCAACTTTAAGGAAGCCTGAACAGGTTAAGATCTTTAAAAACCGAACAAAAACGTATGAATTGGGTCAGACTTGTTTAGCGCTCGTGCCGCTCTCCGAGGGGGGGCTCGGGCGAAACCTAACGCGCCGCTGCCGCCGCACCTCGTTCACCACCCGCCTCCCTCGCCGCCGCCGGGCAAAGCCCATGTGGCAGCCGGCGGCGGCGGGACTCCCTCGTTTGGTTGCGCGCGGTGCCTAGCCAGTGCGGTGTCCGACACTAGGCTGAGCGCTAGGGTAGCGGCCTCCAGGCTCTTTCTCTTTGGCAGTGAACGGCTGTGGTGGTGGCGGCCGTGCTGGGCCGACGCTGGGTGGCGTCCCCGCTTCCTCCAGCGAAGGCTTTGTCCTGGCCTTGGTCGGGCCGGCAACGGCGGCGCGGTTTGGTGGATGCCGGGGCAGTGGCCTCGGACGGTTGATGTGCGTCGAGGCAATGGTCTTGGGAAGTGATGCGCGAGGCGACTCCATGGGGTGGGGTAGCGGCTCGACCTTCGCTTGGGTGGCAATCTTGGGTCACTTGGGTGGCAGGTTTGTCGGCTTGGTCGACGCGCCCCAGAGAGGGCAGTTCGACGGCAGGGCCGGGCGGACAAAATCCAGGCCATGTGCGAAACCAAAAAATGAGGCTCTATCTCACTAAAAAAAAACTAACAGGCAATTATAATGTGTGTCTGTGTATCACGGGAAAAAAATTCTATTGTATATAACATAATGTTTTGCGCTTAGAGGAACTAGACTGATGTTTCCCCGTGATGACCCGAATCTGTATTATTGAAACACAAGATATAAAAGATGAATAAAATATAATTGAACAGTAGCATATATGAATAAGTTCATGCGTCAATGTTTTGGATCTAACTCACCTAGTTTTGGATCCTCTCCGGTTGAACTGCTACACCGAGAGTGTGATCTTTAACCGAGGAGGTAAGAACCGATCTCTAAGAAAGAACGAAGCAACAATTCCTGCCAAAAGTTAATTAGGAAATTAGGAATTAGGAGTAGAAAACGAAGTTAATCGAAAAGGAGGACTCGCTAAGCATCTGGAGTCATGGATCGATCCGGTGAATCTGAAACTTGGAAGAGGAAGCCATGAAGAGGGACAAGAAGGCAACAATGACACTACAACAGCAGCCTGAGTCCGATCGGTCCCATGATGCAAAGGCGACGAGACGATCTGTTTCCTGCTGGGTTTGGCAAACAATGAACTTGGAGGGATGCCTTTGAATCACTTGATCACTATCACTCTATCAGTTTCAAATACCTGATATTGAGGATGAGATACCTGGTGTTGCGCAATTACGGTTTCGACATGGAGACACACGATCCCGATTCCCTGGGTGTAGGCTGTGATCTATAGTGTCAAAAACGTACATTATGGGACGAAGGGAGTAGTTGTTTCTTTCTTTTGACGGACGATCTTGATTCCCTGCCGCAGGAACGAACGAAAGAGCGAGGCGAGGAGAGGCGCTCGATGCCCTCCACTCAGGCCCAACTCCAGCCTCGATCTGTTCTTTTAGAAATACTAGTCTACATAAATTTTTTGCCCCTCCCCCCAGATTATGGGCTCTGTGCGGGCCGCACATTTGGGACAACTGTGGGGTCGGTCCTGTTCGATGGTATGTCAGGGCAACGACCTTGAATGTGGTGTAACGTCTGTGATCTACGTGAGGTTGTCCTAAGCAACGTGAGTTGTGAGCATCCATGTAATGCGACGTTGGAGCTCAAGAGTGAGTGGAGGCATGTCGGGGCGACGACCATGGAAGGTGTTGTTGGTGAGCTGCGTAGGGTGTGGCATGGCGGAGGAAAATTAGGGCGGCGGCCCAAGTTTTTGGTGGCATCGAGTGTACTAACATCGTATCATGTGGGCGACAAGTAGACTCGGGCATGGACAGCCCAAAAGCCCGACATTAGATCAAGGCTCGGGCTCAACTTTTTCCGCTAAAGTTGGGCTGGAAAGCTCGAAAAAGCCCGAACAGAGCATAAATGACTATTTTATTAGAAATATAAGTATAACCTGTCATTTAAATATCCCAAAATTAATTATTTTATTTTTAAAAGTGAACCGTTCATGTGTTTCGGGCCGGGCCGGGTGTCGTGGTTCTAAGACTGACAGTAGAAAGGGGGGTAGGTATGGAGAGGCAAGATCTTAGCTATGATGAAGGTGTACACATGGGTTTTACGAGTTCAGACCCTTCTCTAAGGAAGTAACAGCCCTACGTCTCGGTGCCCGGAGGCGGTTGACTGGATTATATGTGTATTATATTACAGGGGGTGCCAACCCTTGTCCCAGAGGAGGGGGTGGCTTATATAGAGTACGCCAGGACCCTCACCGTCCTCCATTACAAGGGGCATAATGTACATAAAGTAGGGGCGTTACTGATAACGCCAGCCTTAAGTCCTATTAATGACCTTAAAGACTACGGAGTGAACGCCTGCCCGTTACAATGTTGAGTGATTCCTGATCTTCGATAGGTCGAGTGATTCCTTGGGTGGTCGAGTGACAATAGGTAGGAGGACTCCCGAGTGACATGACTGGTCGAGTGGATTGCACTCGACATCTTTGACTAGGGGTCCCTTGCTGTCTCTTGGACTTCTTATCTTCTAGGGTAGTGACCTTGGGTAGGACGTATAGGTCAGGCCTATGACCCTACCCTAGGTCTGTATCCTCATCAGTAGCCCCCGAATGGATTAAGGTTCGAGTGGAAAGTAAGTTGAAGTTGAACTTGTTCTGAGCTTTGCACTTTCACGAGCGTTTTCTGCAAGATGAAAAACTCACGTTGGTACTTCAGCGTCGATTCAGTCGCCTTGATCCATTCAGAGAATTGTCGACCGAACTTATAGCATCGCTTGCAGAGTGTTGTATTAGAGTGCAGGATCTTTGGCACGATTGACTGCAGCGTATTCCAGATTTCACGGGATATGAAATTTCTAGGAAGCGCGCGGGACTGGGAGCGCTGAAGTAGGCGGAGCAGATAAATAGTGATGCCTCGATTTCCATGCCACCTTTTTCGCCACGTACGTTGCGCGCGGCTGTTGCGGGATTTGACAGGATCGCCTGGTCCCACGCGTCAGCCACTCGGAAGAAACCCTTTATAAGGCGACGGGGTCGAGGCATCTGCATTGTGCGCCCCTGTTTCTCTTTCTTCTTCCTCCGCTTCTCCACCGCGCCCGGCTCATCTGCACTCGACGCCGCTGCTCTGCCGCCATGGTGAAGGACAAGACGGCGGCACTAGAGCGTGCAATGAAGGCGACGGGGGCGACGAAAGGCAAGAAGCGGAACCGCGGGTCGTCATCGCGCGCGGGGCTGCCGCCGGGCTGGATCTAGGGTGATTGGATCCAGTCTTCGCTCCGGCAAGAAGATCTGGACGAGCTGGCGGAGTCCGGACTGATCGCCAAGGGGGCGGCAAGGCTGCCGGGAGGGGAGATGGAGCCGCATCCTCGACCGGGTGAGTGCGTACTGCTTGCCACCCACATCGACCGGGGGTTTTCGCTCCCTCCGCACCCCTTCTTTCGGGGATTCCTGAATTTCTTTGGTGCTCAACTCCACCATTTTTCTCCCAACACCATCACATATCTGGCTGCGTTCGTGTCGATGTGTGAACACTTTTTGGGGTGTCGACCGCACTGGGGTCTTTTCAAGCATATCTTCACCATCCGATCCTAGTCGGTCAAGAAGGCAAAAACGAGTGACTCGAAGACCCATGTCATCCAGATGTGCGGGGGTTTGGGTATTCAGAAGAGGCATAGGAGTGCTTTCCCTGCTATGACTCTCTCCGAATCGGTCAAAGGCTGGCAGTCGACCTGGTTCTACTGCCAGGACGTCGCAGCTCCAGGTCAGTCGACCGGCCTTCCCCACTTCACATTCGACCGTGTCCAGACTCCTCCACTGAAAGTAACTGCTGCTGAGAACGTGGAGACGAAGATGTTGGTGGAGAAAGTGGTCCAACTGATTAACGAGGGTGCCACTGGCCTGGACCTGCTGGAAGTGTTCCTCAGTCGATGCATCCAGCCTCTTCAGGCTCATGACCATCCTATGTGGCTGTACTCCGGGTCTGAGACACCGCTCAGGTCCATCCAGAAGAAGTCCCACCCAAGACCGTGGCCATGTGGTTGAGGAGCATCACAGGTAACCAGGACAACCCCATAGGAGCTAGGCGAGTCATCCCCTTCAGCGACGACTATCAGCCCGACAAGGTATGCCCTTTATTCCGACTGTTTGGCATATATGATCTGACTGTACTTGATCTCGACTGACATTTACTCGACTTTTTGTCTTGTAGGTTTTCACTGAGATGTATTCGATGCCCAACGGCGAACAAGATCTAGAGCAGGACCAGGAGGGAGAGGCCAGCGCAGAGGAGAGTGGTGAATGGGAGTCCTCGGATGAAGAGGAGGAGGAGGAGAGCAAGGAGGAGGACGACAAGGAATAAGTCGACTCGCCGCCGCGCTCCGAACGCCGATCCAAGCAGCACCATGACCCGGCGGGCGGGCATGGGAAGAACGTAGCTCAGGGTCCCCACGCTCAGAAGCGCACTCGGACGTCGACTCCTGAGCCGACAGAGAAGATCGCCAAGCAGCCCAAGGTTGCTCCCCCAAAGGCTCGGAAGACTTTGCCGCGGATCAAGATGGACGTCCTTGTTGCTTCGGGGTGAGTATCTCACTTGTGTTTATGTAGGCCGACTGAAATTTTTGTTCTGACCAACCGGATCATGTATCTTTCTAGCCCCACCTCTGCTGCAACTGACATGGACATCGACAAGGCGCCAGGAGACGAGGAGACCGATGACGCGGCCACCTCTCGAGCTGGTAAGTCCGTTCGACCAGGTTCCATTTACTTGAGTGGATCTTCAGTCGGCTAAATTCCCGATATTTCTCTCTTTCTGTAGTTCCGCAAGAGGTCATCGTGCTCCCTGACGATGAAGAAGAAGAAGCGCCTCTACAGGAGAGGAGGAAGAGGAGTGGGAGCTCGAGCAGGAGGAGGCTTGAAGTTCAAGTCCTTCAGTCGACACCGGCGCTTGAGGCGGTGGTCGAACGTTCCGGAGATCCGGTTTGGACCAACGTCACTTTTGCCAACCCGCTGATGACTGATCGTCCGTTGGGGTCGACTGCTCCGACTCCTGCCGCTCCGGTGCAACTCCACGTGTCTGACCCTGTAGCAGCTTCGACTGCCTTGGAGCCATCACTCTTCGCTATGTATCAGACCCCAGACGACTCGCCGAGTGCTGCCAGGGAGGATCTTCGCCAGGTGAACCTTGTCATGGAGCAGGTGAAGGTGATGCACGAGGCTAGTCAGGTGGCTTACAACGCCAGCACTACCCTGTAGACCAATGTTCAGGTCAGTGGACTGCGACTGAATTTTTGAACTTTTGAATGTTGTTTTATATCCGACCACCAACTAGGGTGTGCCTTTGTTTGGAGTTTAGGAAATCTTCCACTTCACTCGACTCGAGCTGAGTCTTAGTAATCTGTCTGGACCAGTGGGGGCACGCCGAGTGCACCCACTGGGTGTAGTCCCCGAGACCACGGTCGACTGCTGGTAGTCGGCTGAGGTCTTAGAACCTTCTCCTTTTCTTTTTTTTGACTCACGCTGGGCAGACCCTGCTAAGTGTTGATCTAAACCAGTGGGGGCACGCTAAGTGCACCCACTGGGTGTAGTCCCCGAGACTACTATTGAATATTTGATTCGGTAGTAGTCTTAGAATAACTTTTCATTGTCATTGTCTCTTATTTCTGTCGACTGACATATCTCTCTCGCTGACTGCAGAGGTCTTGTGATCTTGGAGCTCGACTTTCCGAGCTAAAGAAGAAGCATATCAGCGTTGAACTCGATCTGGAACTCACAAATAAGAACCTCAAGACTGCTCAACAAGAGACGACCATCATGGGAGGTAACCATTCGACTGTCTTGTATACTTGGTAGCTCGCGTCTTTCACTGCCTTTTCTTTCAGTCTCTTTGAACCGAGTGACTTCACACAAGTAGATGTGCATAGTGAAAATTGTCAACTTCAGGATCGTCTGAAGAGTGTTGTTTCATTAGAGAGAATGAAGGAAGCTTTGGGGAAGAAGGACCAGGACCTTGCTGCTGCCCAGAAGGAAGCACGTGAGAAGACAACGCTTGCGGACCAGAAGCTGGCTTCAGTCGGCAAGTTGGAAGATGAGAACGTGAAGTTGAAGACCGCCATCTCGGAAGCCAATCGAGAAGTAGAGCAACTAAAGAAGGACAAGGAGAACCTGACCACTGAAGTTGGAGGCCTCAGAGCCAAGACGGGCAAGTTAGAGTCCTATCTGGGACAACTTGCCGTGAAACTAGTTCTGAAGCTTGAAGGTATGGTCACTCGACTAGCTAATTGTCGTCGATCAAAGTATGTTGTAATGTTGTCGACTCATCGTTTTTCGCGATGGAACAGAACTTTGCCAGGACATCAAAAATGAAACCGGGCGGGTCGAGACAGGTCTCGACCCCATCAATTGTCCCGTGAAAGATGATGTTGCGATGAACTTGTTGCGATTGGAATCACGCTTGGACGGTGCTGTTGCCTATCTGGCTCGACTGAAGGCTGCGATGACCTGAGTGGACGCCGAACTCTGGCCTCAGGCGGAACTTTCTCAAGACCTCGAGTCGCTGATGACTCGACTCAATCAGATTCCTGGCCGAGTGCAAGAGTGGAAGAAGTCATCTGCCCGCTATGGTGCTGACGTCACCCTGTCGTTGGTTCGAGTGCACTGGAAAGAGGCTAGAGAAGACAAGTTGGCGGCCCTCAAAGTTACGAATACTAAGAAGCACTCCTTCCAGACCTTCATGGACACCTTCATTGAGGTAGCCACTCGTATTGCTGACAGCATCGACCTCGACAGCTTCTACGATCCAGCCAACCCTTCTCCGCCGAGTGACCGAGAAGACATTATGCTTCGCCTTCATTTGCCTCGGAATGCCGAGAGATTTTGTAATCGTTAAAACTTCTTCAGGCCTGCTACGTCTTGAGCTAGCATTGGTTTTCCCTGAAGAGGAGAGGGTGATGCAGCAAGTGTAGCGTAAGTATTTCCCTCAGTTTTGAGAACCAAGGTATCAATCCAGTAGGAGGCTCCTCAAAAGTCCCATGCACCTACACAAACAAACTGAGAACTCGCAACCAACGCAATAAAGGGGTTGTCAATCCCTTCACGGCCACTTACGAAAGTGAGATGTGATAGAGAGATAATAATATATTTTTGGTATTTTGTAATATAGATGCAAAAAGTAAAGATGCAAATAAAAGTAGATTAAAAGCAAATATGATAAGAGATAGACCCGGGGGCCATAGGTTTCACTAGAGGCTTCTCTCGAGATAGCATAAGTATTATGGTGGGTGAACAAATTACTGTCGAGCAATTGATAGAAAAGCGCATAGTTATGAGATTATCTAGGCATGATCATGTATATAGGCATCACGTCCATAACAAGTAGACCGACTTCTGCCTGGATCTACTACTATTACTCCACACATCGACCGACTCCTGCCTGCATCTAGAGTATTAAGTTCATAAGAACAGAGTAACACATTAAGCAAGATGACATGATCTAGAGGGATAAACTCATGCAATATGATATAAACCCCATCTTGTTATCCTCGATGGCAACAATACAATACGTGTCTTGCAACCCTTTATGTCACTAGGTAAGAACACCGCAAGATTGAACACAAAGATAAGCACTTCTCCCATGGCAAGAAAGACCAATCTAGTAGGCCAAACCAAACTGATAATTCGAAGAGACTTGCAAAGATAACTCAATCATACATAAAAGAATTCAGAGAAGATTCAATTATTATCCATAGATAAATTTGATCATAAACCCACAATTCATCGGATCTCGACAAACACACCGCAAAAAGAGATTATATTGAATAGATCTCCACAAGAGAGGGGGAGAACATTGTATTGAGATCCAAAAAGAGAGAAGAAGCCATCTAGCTAATAACTATGGACCCATAGGTCTGTGGTAAACTACTCACAACTCATCAGAGGGGCTATGGTGTTGATGTAGAAGCCCTCCATGGTCGATTCCTCCTCCCGCAGAGTGTCGGCGAAGGCTCCAAGATGAGATCTCACGGATACAGAAGGTTACGGTGCTGGAAATTGTGTTTCATGGTGCTCCTGGATGTGGGTCCATAGGTATATTTAGGAGGAAGAAGTACGTCGGTGGCCGCCCGAGGGGCCCATGAGACAGGGGGCGCGCCCTACAGGGGGGCGCGCCCCCCTATCTCATGGGGCCCTCGGAAGCTTCTTGACTTGCACTCCAAGCTCTCCGGATCATGTTCGTTCCAAAAATCAAGCTCCCGAAGGTTTCATTCCATTTGGACTCCGTTTGATATTCCTTTTCTTCTAAATACTGAAATAGGCAAAAAAACAGCAATATGGGCTGGGCCTCTGGTTAGTAGGTTAGTCCCAAAAATGATATAAATGTGTAAAATAAAGCCCATAAACATCCAAAAAGGGGTAATACAATAGCATGGAACAATAAAAAATTATAGATACATTGGAGACGTATCAAGCATCTCCAAGCTTAATTCCTGCTCGTCCTCGAGTAGGTAAATGATAAAAAAGAAATTTTTGATGTGGAGTGCTACCTAGCATAATTAATAACGTGATTTTATTTATTGTGGCATGAATGTTCAGATCCAAATGAATACAAAATAAAAGTTCATATTGATAGAAGAAATAGTAACACTTCAAGCATACTAATCAAAGTAATCATGTCTTCTCAAAATAACATGGCAAAAGAAAGTTCATCCCTACAAAATCATATAGTTAGGCTATGCTTCATTTTTGTCACACAAAGATGTTCCCAACTTCTATACCCCCGATGACAAGCCAAGCAATTGTTTCATACTTAAATAATCTCAAACTTTTTCAACCTTCACGCAATACATGAGCGTGAGCCATGGATATAGCACTATGGGTGGAATAGAATATGATGATGGGGATTGTGTGGAGAAGACAAAAAAGGAGAAAGTCTCAGATTGACAAGGATAATCAACGGGCTATGGAGATGCCCATCAATTGATGTCAACATGAGGAGTAGGGATTGCCATGCAACGGATGCACTAGAGCTATAAATGAATGCTCAACAAAAGAAAACTAGTGGGTGTGCATCCAACTTGCTTGCTCACGAAGACCTAGGGCATTTGAGGAAGCCCGTCGTAGGAATATACAAGCCAAGTTCTATAATGAAAAATTCCCACTAGTATGAAAAAGACAACTTATGATACTCACTATATGAAAAACATGGTGCTATTTTGAAGCACAAAATATGAGACTCACTACATGAATAACAAGGTGCTACTTTGAAGCACAAGTGTGGAAAAAGAGATAGTAACATTGCCCTTTTTATTTCTTTTTTTGTCTTTTCCTTTTTTTTTTCTTTTTGTTGGGCCTTTTTTTATTTTTGGCCTTTCTTCCCTTTATTTTCTTTGGGCAATGTTCTAATAATACTGATCATCACACTTCTATTTGATTACAACATATGAATTACAACTCGAAACTAGAACAAAATATGACTCTATATGAATGCCTCCGGCGGTGTACCAGGATGGTGCAATGAATCAAGAGTGACATGTATGAAAAATAATGCATGGTGGCTTTGCCACAAATACGATGTCAACTACATGATCATGCAATGGCAATATGACAAAAGTAAAGTACGTCATGATGATGATGAACGGAACGGTGGAAAGTTGCATGGCAATATATCTCGGAATGACTATGGAAATGCCATAATAGGTAGGTATGGTGGCTGTTTTGAGGAAGATATAGGGAGCTTTATGTGTGATAGAGCATATCGTATCACGGGATTTGGATGCACCGACGAAGTTTGCACCAACTCTCAAGGTGAGAAAGGGCAATGAACGGTACCGAAGAGGCTAGCAAAGGCGGAAAGGTAAAAGTGCGTATAATCCATGGACTCAACATTAGTCAAAGAACTCATATACTTATTGCAAAAATTTAGAAGTCATCAAAAACCAAGTACTATGCACATGCTCCTATGGGGATAGATTGATAGGAAAAGACCATCGCTCGTCCCCGCCGCCACTCACAAGGATGCACAAGCCAGTTACACTTCATGTTTCAAATTTGTTACACAACTTTAACCATACGTGCATGCTACAGGACTTACTAACTTCAACACAAGCATTCTTTAAATTCATAATCACCCAACTAGCATGACTTTAATATCACTACCTCCATATCTCAAAACAATTACCAAGTATCAAGTTGATCATAGCATCCAATTCACTTCCTATGGTAGTTTTTATTATACCCAACTTGGATGCTCATCATTCTAGGACCAACTTTATAACCATAGCAAATACCATGATGTTCTAAAAGACTCTCAAAATAATATAAGTGAAGCATGAGAGACTAGCAATTTCTTCAAAATTAAGACATCACCGTGCTCTAAAAGATATAAGTGAAGCACTAGAGCAAAAACTATCAAGCTCAAAAAGATATAAGTGAAGCACATAGAGTATTCTAGCAAATTCTAATCAAATAGACTTCTCTCAAAAGGTGTGTACAGCAAGGATGATTGTGGTAAACTAACAAGCAAAGACTAATATAACACACGACGCTCCAAGCAAAACACATATCATGTAGCAAATAAAAATATAGCTCCAAGTAAAGTTACCAGTTAACGAAGACGAAAGAGGGGATGCCTTCCCGGGGCATCCCCAAGCTTAGGCTTTTGGCTATCCTTGAATATCTTGGGGTTCCATGGGCATCCCCAAGCTTAGGCTCTTGCCACTCCTTATTTCATAGTCCATAAAAGCTTTACGCAAAACTTGAAAACTTCACAACACAAAACTCAACAGGAAATCTTATAAGCTCCGTTAGTGAAAGAAAACAAAACCACTACATAAGGTACTGCCATGAACTCATTCTTTATTTATTTTGGTGTTAAACCTACTGTATTCTAACTTCCTTATGGTTTATAAACTAATTTACTAGCCATAGATGCATTGAAATAAGCAAACAACACACGAAAAACAGAATCTGTTAAAAACAGAACAGTCTGTAGCAATCTGTAACTAACGCAAACTTCTGGAACTATAAAACTCCTACCAAAATAGGAAGTACCGGACAATTTGTCTATTGATCAGCATCAAAAAGAATCAATGCAAAATCACGTTTCTGTGATTTATTGAATTTTTTCTCGTGAGCGCAACATTTCTGTTTTTCAGCAGAATCAAATCAACTATCATCGTAGTTTATCCTATAGGTTCTACTTGGCACAAACACTAACTAAAAGATAAAAACACATCTAAACAGAGAGTAAATACAAGATTTATTCCTAAACAGGAGCAAAAACAAAAAACATAAAGAAAAATTGGGTTGCCTCCCAACTAGCGCTATCGTTTAACGCCCCTAGCCAGGCATAAAAGCGAAGATAGATCTAAGGAGTGCCATCTTTAATTTTCAGTTTTTTTAGCGAAGTCATGCTTGAATCCGGGAGGTTCTTTCCGCTTCTCTTCATACTCTGAAATTTTTAGATCTAAAGAATCCAACCGCTTATTGCAAAGAGTGATCAACATATTCATGCGGTGAAGATTTCCGCTAACACTTTTAAGAGGCTCAAGAGATTTTTGTAAATTTTTTGTTACTTCGCAAATCTTTCCAAACACTTGCGTTTCTTCTTGGGTAGGATGAGATCCTCCCTCTTGAGGTAGTGTTCCCACTATCCCCTCTATAATTTCATGCGCAATACTTGGATCAATTTCAATAAAATTTCCCTTGGCAATGCAATCCAACAGTTGTCTATGCGTCATGTTTAACCCAACATAAAAATTGTGAAGAAGAATTCTAAAGTTGACCTCTAGGGTACACTTGCGATAAGATTCCATCATCCTATACCAAGCATCTTTTAAGTTTTCTCCTTGCCTTTGCTTGAAGTGAAGAACTTCAAACTCGGGAGACATAGGAGCGGACAAGGAACTAGCCATAACAACGAAGCAAACGAGCAAACACACGGGCAACGGAAAAAAGGCAAGCGAAAAAGAGAGAGGATACTGGGAGAGAGAGGGCGAATAAAACGGCAAGGGTGAAGTGGGGGAGAGGAAAACGAGAGGCAAATAATGTAAATGCGAGGGAGATGGTTTTGTGATGGGTACTTGGTATGTCTTGACTTGAGCGACGACCTCCCCGGCAATGGCGCCAGAAATCCTTCTTTCTACGTCTTGAGCTAGCGTTGGTTTTCCCCGAAGAGGAGAGGTTGATGCAACAAGTGTAGCGTAAGTATTTCCCTCAGTTTTGAGAACCAAGGTATCAATCCAGTAGGAGGCTCCTGAAAAGTCCCACTCACCTACACAAACAAACTGAGAACTCGCAACCAACGCAATAAAGGGGTTGTCAATCCCTTCACGGCCACTTACGAAAGTGAGATGTGATAGAGAGATAATAATATATTTTTGGTATTTTGTAATATAGATGCAAAAAGTAAAGATGCAAATAAAAGTAGATTGAAAGCAAATATGATAAGAGATATACCCGGGGCCATAGGTTTCACTAGAGGCTTCTCTCGAGATAGCATAAGTATTACGGTGGGTGAACAAATTACTGTCGAGCAGTTGATAGAAAAGTGCATAGTTATGAGATTATCTAGGCATGATCATGTATGTAGGCATCACGTCCATAACAAGTAGACCGACTGCTACCTGCATCTACTACTATTCCTCCACACATCGACCAACTCCTTCCTGCATCTAGAGTATTAAGTTCATAAGAACACAGTAACGCATTAAGCAAGATGACATGATGTAGAGGGATAAACTCATGCAATATGATATAAACCCCATCCTCTTATCCTCGATGGCAACAATACAATACGTGTCTTGCAACCCTTTCTGTCACTAGGTAAGAACACCGCAAGATTGAACCCAAAGCTAAGCACTTCTCCCATGGCAAGAAAGACCAATCTAGTAGGCCAAACCAAACTGATAATTCGAAGAGACTTGCAAAGATAACTCAATCATACATAAAAGAATTCAGAGAAGATTCAATTATTATCCATATATAAATTTGATCATAAACCCACAATTCATCGGATCTCGACAAACACACCGCAAAAAGAGATTACATCGAGTAGATCTCCACAAGAGAGGGGGAGAACATTGTATTGAGATCCAAAAAGAGAGAAGAAGCCATCTAGCTAATAACTATGGACCCATAGGTCTGTGGTAAACTACTCACAACTCATCGGAGGGGCTATGGTGTTGATGTAGAAGCCCTCCGTGGCCGATTCCCCCTCCGACAATGCCGGCGAAGGCTCCAAGATGAGATCTCGCGGATACAGAAGGTTACGGCGATGGAAATTGTGTTTCGTGGTGCTCCTGTATGTTTTCGGGGTCCGTAGGTATATATAGGAGGAAGAAGTACATCGGTGGCCGCCCGAGGGGCCCACGAGACAGGTGGCGCGCCCTACAGGGGGGCCCCTATCTCGTGGGCCCTCGGAAGCTTCTTGACTTGCACTCCAAGCTCTCCGGATCATGTTCGTTCCAAAAATCACGCTCCCGAAGGTTTCATTCCGTTTGGACTCCGTTTGATATTCCTTTTCTTCGAAATACTGAAATAGGCAAAAAAAATAGCTATATGGGCTGGGCCTCCGGTTAGTAGGTTAGTCCCAAAAATGATATAAATGTGTAAAATAAAGCCCATAAACATCCAAAAAGGGGTAATATAATAGGATGGAACAATCAAAAATTATAGATACGTTGGAGACGTATCAAGGCCTGACGCCTGAGTACTTTAATCTGCGGTTAGAAACCTTTGAATTTTTCTGCCCTGGGCTTATCTTTAAATATGTTGTGTTTATCTTCTCTCGGATTGGTTTTTGTACTCTTGATGTAGCTTCTGAGGAAGAGGCCACAGTCGACCTGTTGGACGAGCCTTGAGCAGCATTGATCAGCTCATTAGCGAGGCACTCAGCAATGGCCTTGCCGTTCCTAAAAGCAATTCGCGTTGGCATTAGCTATTGAATGAGCCTTTGGCAGCATTGATCAGCTCATCAGCAAGGCACTCATCAATGGTCTTGACATTCCTGAAAGCAGCTCGCCTTGGCGTCGGCTGTTGGATGAGCCTTTGGCAGTGTACACAATCTCGTCCTTCTTCTTGATGGTGCGGCCCCGAGGGGAGGGGTCGTGATCGACCCGCCCCATTCGGTTGGGTTTCTCAAACTTAGGTGAGTACTGGACTACAGCTAAGCCCCCGAGTGAGAGGATTGCTCACCACTCGGTAGGATTTCTTATACTTAGGCTAGTACTGAACTCCAACTAAGCCCCCAAGTGAGAGGATTGCTCTCCACTCGGTAGGATTTTTTATACTTAGGCGAGTACTGGACTGCAGCTAAGCCCCCGAGTGAGAGGATTGCTCACCACTTGGTAGGATTTTTTATACTTAGGCGAGTACTGGACTGTAGCTAAGCCTCTGAGTGAGAGGATTGCTCTCACAATCTCGTCCTTCTTCTTGACGGT
>NC_041385.1:677711230-677745994 GCF_002162155.2 Triticum dicoccoides | reverse complement strand
GGTAGGATTTTTTATACTTAGGCGAAATGGATTCGCAGCTAAGCCTCCAAGTGAGAGGCTGGCTCACCACTCGGTAGGATTTTTTATACTTAGGCGAAACGGATTCGCAGCTAAGCCTCCGAGTGAGAGGATGGCTCACCACTCGGTAGGATTTTTTATACTTAGGCGAAATGGATTCGCAGCTAAGCCTCCAAGTGAGAGGCTGGCTCACCACTCGGTAGGATTTTTTATACTTAGGCGAAATGGATTCGCAGCTAAGCCTCTGAGTGAGAGGCTGGCTCACCACTCGGTAGGGTTTTTTCTTCAACTTAGGCGAAACGGATTCGCAGCTAAGGAACCCCCTAGGGGATTCTAGAACATGCAAAAAATGAACAACAATCATTTGGAAGACTATAAAATCATGTCTTTTGATAATCAAACTAAAAGGTGCTTCTTATTACATCTCAACAGACTAAGTACTTTAAGAGTAAAAGGGGCGGCGTAGTTCCGCATTCCAAGCACGTGGCTCATCTTTATTGTGATCGACGTTGAAAAGACGATATGCTCCGTTGTGGAGCACTTTGGTGACGACAAAAGGGCCTTCCGAGGCAGGAGCGAGCTTGTGTGGTTTCTGCTGGTCCACTTGAAGAACCAAGTCTCCTTCCTGAAATGCCCGACCCCTTACATTTCTGGCATGGAATCGACGCATGTCTTATTGATAAATGGTCGACCAGATCAAGGCCATCTCTCTTTCTTCTTCCAGGAGATTGACCGCATCTTGCCGAGCATGTTCTGCTTCTTCTTATGAGAAGAGCTCAACTCAGGGCGCATTGTGGAGCAGATCACTCGGGAGTACGGCTTCAGCTCCGTGGACTAAAAAGAATGGAGTTCGCCCAGTCGACCGATTAGGAGTCGTCCTCAATCCCCAAAGTACCGATGGAAGTTCATCAACCCAGGCCCCTGCTGCATGTTTGAGGTCACGCATCAATCAGGGTTTCGGTCCTTTGAGAATCAATCCATTTTCTCTTTCAGCCTGTCCATTCGACTGAGGATGGGCGACCGAAGCGTAATCGACCCTCGTACCTTGGGAAGCACAAAAGGCTCTGAATTCGTCAGAGTTGAAGTTCGACCCGTTATATGTGATGATGTTGTGCGGAACACCATATCTGAATATCAATTCTCTGATGAAACTTACAGCTATACTTGCTTCAAGGTTTTTAATGGGCTTGGCTTCGATCCATTTGGTAAACTTGTCGACTGCCACGAGCACATGGGTAAATCCACTCCTTCCAGTCCTCAGAGGTCCAACCATGTCCAATCCCCAGACAGCGAAAGGCCAGATGAGTGGGATAGTCTTTAGAGCTGACGCGGGCTTATGGGACATGTTGGAGTAAAACTGACAACCTTCACATTTGTCCACTATTTCTTTTGCCATCTCATTGGCATGTGGCCAATAAAATCCGGCTCGATATGCTTTGGCCACGATGGTCCGAGAGGATGCATGGTGACCACAGGTCCCCGAGTGAATATCATTGAGGATCATTCGGCCTTCTTCTGGCGTGATGCACTTCTGGCACACTCCAGTTATGCTTTCTCTGAACAACTAACCTTTTATCACGGTAAAGGCTTTAGATCGTCGGACGATCTGCCGAGCCTCTTCTTCATCCTCTGGAAGCTCTTTCCTAAGAATGTATGCAACATACGGTATTGTCTAGTCAGGAGTGACGACCAAAACCTCCATGACTAAGTCGACCACGGCTGGGATTTCGACTTCAGTCGGATCTGTGGTGCTCTTAGGCTGTGGGGACTCTTGAGTGAAAGGATCTTCCCAAACTGAAGGTGAATGAATATGCTGCAAAAACACATTGCTGGGAATGGCCTCTCTCTTTGAACCTATCTTTGCCAACTCATCTGCAGCTTGATTTTTTAGTCGGGGTATATAGTGAAGCTCCAACCCTTCAAACTTCTTTTCCAGCTTTCTTACTGCATTGCAATAACTAGTCATGGCCGGGCTCCTGACATCCCACTCTTTCATCACTTGATTAACCACCAAATCTGAGTCGCCGTAGACCATAAGGCGATGGACGCCGAGTGAAATGGCCATATGCAACCCGTATAAAAGTGCTTCATATTCATCTTCGTTATTGGAGGAATCAAAATGAATCTGGAGAACGTAGCTAAGCTTGTCTCCGCGGGGAGGTACCAATACTACTCCAGCACCTGAACCATTCAGCATTTTGGAGCCATCGAAGAACATAGTCCAATGCTCCGAGTGAACTTGAGTCGGCAATTGCTGCTCAATCCACTCGGCAAGGAAATCTGCGGTTGCTTGGGACTTGATAGCCTTCTTTGCCTCAAACTTGATCCAATGGAAGGAGTTCAATCGCCCATTTTCCACTCGACCAGTTGCATCTCTGTTGTTTACAATTTCAGATAATGGTGCATCACTGATGACTGTAATGGAGTGATCAGAGAAATAATGTGCAACCTTCTTCATGGTCATGTAGATTCCATAGACAAGCTTTTGATAATGTGGATATTGTTGCTTGGATGGAGTCAAAACTTTAGAGAGATAATATACTGGGCGCTGAACCTTGTAAGCCTTTCCTTCTTCTTCTCGCTCGACCATGAGTACTGTACTGACAACTTGTCTAGTGGCTGCAATATAAAGCAGTAAAGGCTCTTTGCTGATTGGCGCAGCGAGCACCGGCTGGGTGGAGAGCAGGGTTTTGAGTTCTGCAAACGCTGTGTCAGCTTCTTCAGTCCACTCGAACTTATCAGATTTCTTCATGAATCGGTAAAGAGGTAAGGCCTTTTCACCGAGACGAGAAATGAATCGACTCAAGGCAGCCAAACAACCAGTCAGTGCTACGTCTTGGGCTAGCGTTGGTTTTCCCTGAAGAGGAGAGGGTGATGCAGCAAGTGTAGCATAAGTATTTCCCTCAGTTTTGAGAACCAAGGTATCAATCCAGTAGGAGGCTCCCCAAAAGTCCCACGCACCTACACAAACAAACTGAGAACTCGCAACCAACGCAATAAAAGGGGTTGCCAATCCCTTCACGGCCACTTACGAAAGTGAGATCTGATAGAGAGATAATAATATATTTTTGGTATTTTGTAATATAGATGCAAAAAGTAAAGATGCAAATAAAAGTAGATTGAAAGCAAATATGATAAGAGATAGACCCGGGGGCATAGGTTTCACTAGAGGCTTCTCTCGAGATAGCATAAGTATTATGGTGGGTGAACAAATTACTGTCGAGCAATTGATAGAAAAGCGCATAGTTATGAGATTATCTAGGCATGATCATGTATATAGGCATGATGTCCATAACAAGTAGACCGACTCCTGCCTGCATCTACTACTATTATTCCACACATCGACCGACTCCTGCCTGCATCTAGAGTATTAAGTTCATAAGAACAGAGTAACGCATTAAGCAAGATGACATGATGTAGAGGGAACTCATGCAATATGATATAAACCCCATCTTGTTATCCTCGATGGCAACAATACAATATGTGTCTTGCAACCCTTTCTGTCACTGGGTAAGAACACCACAAGATTGAACCCAAAGCTAAGCACTTCTCCCATGGCAAGAAAGACCAATCTAGTAGGCCAAACCAAACTGATAATTCGAAGAGACTTGCAAAGATAACTCAATCATACATAAAAGAATTCAGAGAAGATTCAATTATTATCCATAGATAAATCTGATCATAATACAATTCATCGGATCTCAACAAACACACCGCAAAAAGAGATTACATCGAATAGATCTCCAGAAGAGAGGGGGAGAACATTGTATTGAGATCCAAAAAGAGAGAAGAAGCCATCTAGCTAATAACTATGGACCCGTAGGTCTGTGGTAAACTACTCACAACTCATCGAAGGGGCAAGGATGTTGATGTAGAAGCCCTCCATGGTCGAGTCCCCCTCCGGCAGAGTGCCGATGAAGGCTCCAAGATGAGATCTCGCGGATACAGAAGGTTACGGCGGTGGAAATTGTGTTTCGTGGTGCTCCTGGATGTTTTCGGGGTCCGTAGGTATATATAGGAGGAAGAAGTACGTCGGTGGCCGCCCAAGTTGCCCATGAGACAGGGGCACGCCCTACAGGGGGGCGCGCCCCCCTATCTCGTGGAGCCCTCGGAAGCTTCTTGACTTGCGCTCCAAGCTCTCCGGATCATGTTCGTTCGAAAAATCACGCTCCCGAAGGTTTCATTCCGTTTGGACTCCGTTTGATATTCCTTTTCTTCGAAATACTGAAATAGGCAAAAAAACAGCAATACGGGTTAGGCCTCCGGTTAGTAGGTTAGTCCCAAAAATGATATAAATGTGTAAAATAAAGCCCATAAACATCCAAAAGGGGTAATATAATAGCATGGAACAATCAAAAATTATAGATACATTGGAGACGTATCAGTCAGCTTCTGAATGTCATGCACACGCACAAGGCATTTCATTCGGAGGATGGTATCAAATTTTTCTGGATTGGCGTCAATTCCTCATTTGGAAACGAGAAAACTGAGTAACTTTCCACCTGGAACTTCGAATGTGCACTTTGACGGATTAATCTTGATACCGTACCTTCTTAGGTTGGCAAAGGTTTCTGCGAGGTCAGTCAGCGGGTCGGAACCTTTGTGAGACTTGACCACAATGTCATCCATGTATGCTTCCACTTTCCGACTGATTTGAGTGAGCAGGCACTTCTGAATCATTCTCATGAATGTGGCTCTGACATTTTTAAGACCAAATGGCATAGACATAGCAAAAGCACCCGAATGGGGTGATGAAGGCTGTTTTTATTTCATCGGGACCATACAGTCGGATCTGATGATACCCGGAATATGCATCTAAAAAAGACAAGCGCTCACACCCCGCCGTCGAGTCAACAATCTGATCGATGTGGGGGAGAGGGAAATGATCTTTCGGGTAGGCCCGATTGATATGCTTGAAATCAATGCACATACGAAGTGAATCGTCCTTCTTAGGGACCATGACTACATTGGCAAGCCACTCGGAGTGGTAGATCTCGCGGATGAACTTTGCTACTAGGAGCCGAGCCACTTCCTCACCAATTGCTTTTCTCTTCTGCATGGCGGACCGCCGAAGATGCTCTTTGACGGTTTTTACTTTGGGGTCGACACGCAAATGGTGCTCAGCCAGTCCTCTTGGTACACCCGACATGTCAGAAGGTTTCCATGCAAAGATGTCCCAATTCTCACGGAGGAACTGGATGAGCGCTTCTTCCTATTTGTTGTCGAGTGTCGTTGATATATGAGTCGGTGCGGCATTGGGATCGGTCGGGTGAATATGAATCGGCTTCTTTCACCAAACGACTGAAATGTAGAATCTGTGGCAGGCTTCTTAGCTCGGAGCAAATCACTCGAATCTACATTCTTCTGATATTCTTGAAATTCGACTGCTGCCATTTGCGCATCGGCAATTTTGGAACCTTTCTGGAAGCACTCCTCCGCCTTCTGCCGATTGCCAGTTACTGTGATCACACCTCTGGGGCCAGGCATCTTCAACTTGAGGTACACGTAACATGCTCGAGCCATAAAACGTGCGTAAGCAGGCCTACCCAGAATGGTGTGATAAGCGCTCTAGAAATCCACAACTTCAAATGTCAATTTTTCCTTACGGTAATTCTTGTAATCACCGAAAACCACGTCAAGGGCGATCTGGACGAGTGATTCGGCTTTCTTTCCAGGGATAACGCCATGGAAACTCATGTTGCTCTCGCTAAGTTTGGACATTGGGATGCCCATCCCCTTCAAAGTTTCAGCATAAAGGATGTTCAGGCCACTTCCACCATCCATTAGCACTTTGGTCAGTCTAGCGCCTTCGACCACTGGGTTGACCACCAACGCTTGCCTCCCAGGGGTGGCTATGCGAGCAGGGTGATCGGACTGGTCGAACGTGATGGCTGTTTGGGACCATTTCAGGTATGTGGTCGTCGTCGCCGGAGCGACCATATTCACTTCTCTGTTGATAACTTTTAACCGACTCTTGCTCTCGACATCAGCAAAAATCATGAGGGTGGAATTGACTTTGGGATGACCATCGTCTTCCTCTTCGTCCTCGTCTTTATCCGACTCTATCTCCTTCTCACCGGGTTGTTTTTCTCGGAACTGCTGGATCAGGAGTCGACATTGTCGAGTGGTATGCTTAGGGTAAATCAGATTACCCTCTTCGTCCTTCTTCGTGTGGATGTGACATGGTAAATCCAACACGTCATTTCCTGCTTGATCTTTTACCTTCTTAGGGGGCCAGGGCCCTTTAGGTTTTCCCTTAAACTTTCCTTGAGCCACTGCTGCAATCTCACCGGGTGCTGCGGGCTCGGCCTTACGCTTCTGTTTCCGATTGGAATTACCTCCACCGGCCTCTTGGCTGACTAGTTTACTCTTTCCGCTACGGAGTCGATCCTATTCTTCTCCGTTAGCGTACCGGGTGGCTATTTCCATCATCCAAGTCAGAGTCATATCTCCAGTCCGACCGAACTTCAGGACCAATTCTCGGTATTTGACGCCTTCCTTGAAGGCACACACTGCTTGATGCTCTGATACATTTTCAACGGTGTGATGCAAAGTGGTCCACCTCTGAATGAAATCCCTTAAAGTCTCACTCGGTTTCTGCACACAATGCTGCAACTCCATCAACCTTGCTGGCCGCTTGCAAGTGCCCTCAAAAGTTCTGACGAACACTCGATCAAGCTCTTCCGAACTATATATACTGCCTGGAGCTAACTGAGTCAACCATGCTCGTGCCGACCCTTCCAACATCAGAGGAAGATGTTTCATTGCTACTTCATCGTTTCCACCGCCAATCTGCACAGCTACTCGGTAATCCTCAAGCCAAGTTTTAGGCTTGGACTCTCCAGTGAACTTACTGACTCCGGTCGCCAACCTGAAGTTGGGAGGAATCACCGCTGCCCTGATGGCTCTGCTGAAACACTCTGGACCGGAAACATGCACTCTGCTACTACTCGGACGATCTCTGCCAGGGTCTTCTCTATGCGCTCTGTTCCAGTCGACTAGACCTTGAACGAGGATAGATCTCGCATCGAAGCCCGGCTCTCTTGGGTCGACTGGTGCTCTGCGCTCGCCGCTGTGACGGTGTCTATCATCGTTTTGTCGAGGCACATATGATGCACTCCTCGGAGGAGGCGTGGGCACTCGACGATGATTGTCGTGGTCGAGCCGATGATCATACTGTCCACGGCCTTCATGCCGTAGGGGCGATCTTGGGCTGTGGGCCGACTGAACTGTATCCGCTACTACAGATCTGCTGTGAATCCTATTCCGCGACTGAGACACTGCTGTGTTCTGCTCACCGACTGCTCGGAGCAAGGCCCGGATCTGCATCAAACCTCTGCCGGCCTCCGACTGTGAAGGTTGAATCGACTCTGCTATTCGGGCTGCAGCTGTGAGATTTTGGATCGGAGTGCGGTATACCTTAGGTGGAGGCGGGAAAAGCTGTGGTCGACTGGACTCAGGGACCCGCTCCCGAGCACGCTCGTCGAGAGCGCGCTGAAGGTTCTCCAGTCGAGTGTGCTCAACAAATTAGCCAGGCGCACCTCTTCCAAGGCCCGAGCCTCAAGGGTTTCTCCAACGATGGGCGTGTGGAGTGCATCCATGTTGCGGCGACGAAGTTCTTCCCTCTGCTACGAAGAAAGGGGTTCGAGATGGTATTCCTCATGGACGCGCGACGGATCGCCGCCACCATCCTCGCCGTCTTCATGGTGGAAACCAGGTGGACCACGCGGTCCATCGACCATCAAGACTTCAGCAGCAGGGTCGTTGCTATCGCACTCGGATGCGGTCTTCGCGGAGCCAGTCGACAGATCGAACAGGCCGTGGAGAGTTTCATCGGGCTCGATTGCCACGACTTGATGGGTGGATGAACATCGAGCCACCACGTGTTTCACCCACCGCTGAAGCCGCGACCGACCGGATCGCTTGTGGCAGCGAACAACAGGTAGGGAAGACACCATCGGAGCCGACCGATACTGAGTCGACGGCTGCCGGAGAAGGACGCCGCGAACGCACGCGCGAAAGTGCGCCCCCCTCGGACGGGGAGCGCCTCAACGTCAAGGGGAGCTTCCTGAAGCCAGGCGGAGTCGTCGGCGATGAAAACGAGAGCGCCGAGACGGATCTCGCGGCCCTCAACCAATCCACCGCTGGAAACCATGATGATGATCGGAAATATTTGCAACTTCACCAACAAGTCGCTAAGACACCTGCCCCACGGTGGGCGCCAACTATCGTGGTTCTAAGACTGATAGTAGAAAAGGGGGTAGGTATGGAGAGGCAAGATCTTAGCTATGATGAAGGTGTACACACGGGTTTTACGAGTTCAGACCCTTCTCTGAGGAAGTAACAACCCTACGTCTCGGTGCCCGGAGGCGGTCGACTGGATTATATGTGTATGATATTACAGGGGGTGCCAACCCTTGTCCTAGAGGAGGGGTGTGGCTTATATACAGTACGCCAGGACCCTCACCGTCCTCCATTACAAGGGGCCTAATGTACATAAAATAGGGGCGTTACTGATAACACCAGCCTTAAGTGCTATTAATGACCTTAAAGACTACGGAGTGAACATTTGCCCATTACAATGCTGAGTGATTCCTGATCTTCGATAGGTCGAGTGATTCCTTGGGTGGTTGAGTGACAATAGGTAGGAGGACTCCCGAGTGACATGACTGGTCGAGTGGATTGCACTCGACATCTTTGACTGGGGGTCCCTTGCTGTCTCTTGGACTTCTTATCTTCTAGGGTAGTGACCTTGGGTAGGATGTATAGGTCGGGCCTATGACCCTACCCCAGGTCTGTATCCTCATCACCGGGCTCTAGCTTTACCAAGCCCAGCCCGAATGAAGCCTGGCCCGATGAATGCCTAGGTTTAGCGACGAGGTTGCTCTCTATGTCGTCGTCGACGTCAGTCTTGCCGTCCAAGCTTCAATGACAACGATGATGAAGGGAGCGATATGGGGGGCCCAACAATGGTTGAGGTAGTCTGCTTTTCTCTGCCATATCCGCGGGATTGCCTTGGTTGGTTTGTTGCTATGGAGTCAAAACTGTGGCGGCGGGTCCCGGTGGCGTACGATGACGGGCAGCAGGTGGTTTGTTTAGTGATCTTCAGCGGCGCCGACCATGTCTAGTTCTTCGTCGCAGTTCTCCGTCAGAGTAGGAGTTGCGTTGTTCGAATGCAGGTGGCTGAGTTTTGGCGTTGATCTTCATACTGCTCCACATAGTTTCGTCGGCATGGGTTGAGTCTACGATTGTCTACGAAAAAGTTGGAGTTTAGGGATGGCGATGACGACTCTAGGGGAGGAGTGATGATGATGACACATGCGTGCTATCTCGGCGAGCCCCTCTTTGGAATGGTGTGCGTGGGTATCTTTATATGTGCAACTCAGCGGTTGTGATTATATTATCTTGGTTTTTCATAGTTAACCAGGCAATCGAGTTTCACTCGATTTTCCCTAATTAATGAGCTTCTCGTTTCTTTTTTTAATGAATGCAGGAATCATACCATTTCGAAAAGAAAACAAAAAACATATGAAACGTCCATAAGGACGAGACCTCAATAGAAATGATCGTGCATCCTCAAATAGTTGAATAAAAATTGACAAGTTCACATTCAAGAACTGCTTTGCTTATCTAACTTCAAAAAGGCACCTTTATGTCAAACGAAGCATAGCTAATAATATTCAACTAGTATGTTGATACATGTTGTTTATTGAAGATATACATGACTATGATTTTGCACGAAAGTAACTAGAAAATCTCCCCTGAAAAACACAATATCATCACATCAGTCACTATAACTTTTTGTTCATATCAAGTGGTGACAATTTTGAAATTACAAACACATGGCCTGTTTACATGGTGCATCATCGCTTCCATCTCATCCCGCAAAAAAGGATTATGTATCTACTTCCTACATTTCTTTTTTATTCTGCATATTAGACTTTCTGAAGTCAAACTCTTCAAAGTTTGACCAAATTTATACAAAAAGATTTAACATTCACAACACAAGAACGACATCATAAGAACCACCATAAAATAAAGTTTCATATTACACTTATTGTGTATTGTAGACAATTTTGAAAGTACAAACACATGGCCCATTTGCATCGTGCATCATCGCTTCCATCCCATCCCGCAAGAAAAGATTATGTATTTTCTCCCTTCATTTCTTTTTGTTCTGCATATTAGATGTTTCTGAAGTCAAACTCTTCAAAGTTTGACCAAGTTTGTAAAAATATATATTAACATTTACAACACAAGAACAACATTAATAGATCCACCATAAAATATAATTCCACATTATACTTATTAGGTATTATAGACAATTTTGAAATTACAAATACATGGCATGTTTGCATCGTGCATCATCGCTTCCATCCCATCCAGCAAAAAAGATTATGTATCTACTCTTTTTACTCTGCATATAAGATTTTTCTGAAGTCAAACTCTTCAAATTTGACCAAGCTTATACAAAAAATTATTAACATTCACAATATAACAATGACATCATTAGATCCACCATAAAATATAATTTCATATTGTACATATTAGGTATTGTAGACGTTGATATTTTCTAATATAAATTTGGTGAAAGTTTGCAAAATTTGACTTCAGACAAATCTAATATGCGAAGTAAAATGAAATAAAGGGAGTATTTCATGTGTATACAAGGCCACAAGAAATGCCATGGTTCAAGAGTAAAAAATGGCAGTTGGCCTGCCACCCAAAAATTGGCAGTTGTTAGGATCTCGAAAGATGAAAAATGAAATTATGAGGACCTTTCAATAAAAAAAATAGTATTGGTGAGGGGCTGAAAAGATGGCACGTGAAATCCTAAATTTTTGGATCTCAAAACATGGAAATGAGAACTATGATGACCTTTTTATAAAATCAGTAGAACTCGTGTACTATGAGGACCTTTTTGTAATAACAGTTGAACTCGTGTGGGGTGGTAGGATCTCAGAACATGGAAATGAGAACTATGAGGACCTTTCTGTAAAGTCAGTAGAACTCGTGTGGGGTATAAAAAAACACATGGCCAGTTTGCATTGTGTATAATCGCTTCTGTCCCATCCCATATAAAAGCTTATGGATCTACTCTTTTTACTCTGCATATTAGATTTGTCTGAAGTCAAACTCTTCAAATTGACCAAGCTTATACAAAAAAATATTAACATTCACAATACAATAACGGCCTCATTATATCCACCACAAAATATAATTGCATATTGTACTTATTGGGTATTGTAGACGTTGATATTTTCTAATATAAATTTGAAGAAACTTTGAAAAATTTAACTTCAGACAAATCTAATATGCGAAGTAAAACGGATAAAGGGGGTATTTCATAATTCATATGTATACGTGGCCACAGAAATGCCATGGTTCAAGAGTAAAAATTGGCAGTTGGCTTGCCACCCAAAATTTGGCCGTAAGGATCTCAAACGATAAAAATGAAATTATGAGGACCTGACTGAAAAGATGACGCGTGAAATCCTAATTTTTTGGATCTCAAAATATCAAATGAGAACTTTGAGGATCTTTTATATGACCAGTAGAACTCATGTACTTGTGTGGGGTGGTAGGATCTTTTTTTTTTGCGATCAAACTTGGGAGCTTTATTCAACTGAGGCACTCCTAGCATCATCAGCCAGTAGGCTAGTGAGCAGGAAGGAAGGTCTAGTGTCAGTCCAACTCTCGGTTGCCATCAGTGTGCATGCATGTTTAGCGCAAAGATGGGCCGGTAGATTGGCTGACCTGTTTACATGTTGAATACAAAAAGAAATAAAGTTGGTAGCTAGCTCACCAATTTCTACAAATAAAGATGCCACAACAGAACGACTATTATGGCGAGATTTCCAGAGGTTCATTACCTCCAGGCAGTCTGTCTCCATAATCACATGTGAGAACCCGCGCAGTCTCGCAAAGATAACTCCATCCCTCAGCGCCATGGGGTTTGCTCCAAGCTCCCAGCAAACGAGTGTCAGAACGAGCAACTCCTCCTGCACCACACTGAGCCAGGACCGAACTCATCGCTGCATCTGTATTAATTTTGACCACCCCCGATTCCGGAGGCACCCAACCGTACCTCGGTAAAATCGCAGCAGCAGAACTCGGTATTTCCAAGACGGACAAGTCTTCCTTGATCCTCCGAACAGTCGTCATCGGGTCCAGTTTCTCACCGTCGTGCGTAATTCTGTTTCGAGAATGCCCAATCGCCCACATAACGGAGATCATCTGCGCCCTCTGAGTATCTGTGAACTGTGGGTCTTCTAGAATGTCCCGAGCCCACGTATCCGGATGTAGTCGTGGCCGCCTCACACCCAGCCAGTCATAAGCTTCTTCCCAGAACATCTTCGCATGAGTGCAATGCACTAAAGCTTGCATCAAGTCCTCATCCATTGCAAAACACACTTTGCATCTACCAAGTGGTTGTATATGTCTATGCCGAAGAGTGCATTCATCTGACAGAATCTTCCTCACAACTCGCCACCAGAATACGCACACTTTAGGCAACACCTTAAGCCTCCATAATCGCTTCCACATCTGTCCTTCAGTCTGTGAAGTACTTGTAGCCGCCCCTTCCTCTAGAGCTGCACACTCTTTGCGAGTCACGAGAACATGGTACACAGATTTGACAGAGTAGTTGCCATTAACTTCATGAGCCCAAGCAAGAAAATCCTCCCCTCCGCCATGACGAAGTGGAATATTTAGTATCACTTTCGCTTCCGGGGGAATAAACACATCCCGAATCAACTCCCTCTTCCATGTCCAGTTCTCTTCATCTATAAGTTCACTTACCCAGGACAATGTAGTGCCCCCTGGTGTAACTGTCGGTTGAAGAGTTGACAATCCCGGGATCCATTTGTCTGCCCATATGGAGATGGTAGAGCCCGTCCCCACACGCTTCACAAGTCCTTCCTCGAGAGCTCCACGACCAGCAATAATGGCCCACCATACGGCCGACGACGAGCGTGGTACCACTGCATCCATGAACTCTCCATCAGGAAAATAGCGACCCTTCATAACACGGCTGCACAGGGATCCCGGATTTGTAATGAACCTCCACCCATGCTTCCCTAGCAGTGCCAAGTTAAACAATGGTAGATCTCGGAAGCCCATACCACCGTTAACCTTTGGGGATGCGAGACTGTCCTATGATATCCAGTGCAAAGATCGTCTGTCAAGGGAACCACTCCACCAGAATTTTGCCATGCAAGACGTCAACTTCTTGCATACCTTCTTCGTCAACAGGAAGCAGCTCATGCTGAAAGTAGGGATGGCCTGGATAACTGATTTTATAAGGATCTCTCTGCCCGCACACGCTAGCAGCCGTTCCGCCCATCCATTCATTTTGCTACGTGAGCTCTCCCCGATATGATCAAATGTACCACTAGTGATCCTCCCAACCGCGGTCAGGAGACCCAGGTATCTATCACTGAAAGCTTCCACCAAAACACCCAGAATTTGTTTGAGAGCTTCTCTTCTACTAGTAGGCATATTAGGTGAAAAAAACACCGCACTCTTCTCGCGATTGACTGACTGCCCCGAGCAAGAAGCATAGATGAATAAGATTCTATTCAATCTATTCGCACTCTCTGATGTTGCGCTTATAAAGACTAAGCAGTCGTCGGCGAACAAGAGATGATTGACCCATGGAGCTCTGTACGACACGCTTATACCTCTATCAATGTGGCCTCCTCCATAAAACTTTAGTAAGGATGTCAACCCTTCTGCACAAAGCAGGAACAAGAAGGGTGAAACTGGGTCTCCCTGCCGAAATCCTCTTGAGGGAGTGAAAAAAGGCATCAACTCGCCATTAACACGAACGGTGTATCTCACCGACGAGACACACTTCATAATCAATCGCACAAAGGTTGCACTGAATCCAAGTTTCAACATGATTGCTTCCAGATAATGCCACTCAACTCGATCGTAAGCCTTCATCATGTCCAACTTAACTGCATACGAGTAATTTTTCCCTTTCTTTCTTCTCCTCATCGCATGTACGCTTTCAAAAGCCACAAGTACGTTATCTGTGATGAGGCGACCGGGAACAAAAGCAATCTGTTCCTCTCCCACAACTATATCCATCAAAAGCTTGAGACGATTGGTAATCATCTTCGAAGCAATTTTATAGGGAACCGGACACAAGGATATAGGGCGATATTGTGAAATAGACTGGGGGTTCCGTACCTTGGGTATAAGAGTAATCGATGTATCGTTAAACCCTGGCGGAAGCTCCCCTCCATTAACAATGTCCAGAATAGCTGGCACCAGATCATCTTTAATAACTTCCCAATGCCTCTGGAAAAAACCTGCAGTGAATCCATCCACACCCGGCGCTTTGGACGGTGACATCTGAGACAGTGCCTTCTTCACTTCATCAGCCTTGAAGGGTTTATCTAGGGAAGTGTTCATCTCCATAGACACCCGTTCAGGCACAAACTGCAGCAGTTCATCCATCTCATGGAAGCCTTGAGTCGTAAATAATGCTTGGTAGAATGACTGGATCTCGGTTTTATCTTCTTCTTCAGTAGCACACATTGTCCCGTCAGCTCTCTGAAGGTTAGAAATTCTGTTCATACGTTTCCTCTGGGCTGCTTGAGCCTGATAGTATTTTGTATTTCGATCTCCCTGTCGCAGCCACGGCACCCTCGATCTCTGCCTCATCCATACTTCCTCCTGCCGAAGTGCCTCCCGCAGTTTAACCACCGTTGCTTTCTCCTCCTCGGAGGGCCCTCTCCCCACCGATTGTTTCCGAAGTATTTCAAGCTTTTTCTGAAGTTTTCTTACTGTTTTTGCGAGGCAGCCGAACTCTCGTGCCCCCAAGACCCCAGCTCCCTCTGCATACATTGCAAAGTAGCCGATATCGATGCAAGACCGTGCCCAGTATGGTTACGACGCCACATATCCATCACAACACTATCATAGTCAGCATGAGTCTGCCACACATCCTCGTACCGAAACTGTCGTGGTCCCCCTTTATTCACATAATCACGAGTTTCAATCAATACAAAGCAATGGTCTGATTCTACAGAGCTAATATGCCGTACACGTGAATGCTCATTGCGTTGTAGAAAGCCAGCATTTGCTACAGCACGATCAAGGCGGGCTTTAACATTAGCACCACCTGCCTGTCTATTATCCCATGTAAAAGGTACGCTAGAGAAGCCCAAGTCCTGCAAAGAACAATCCTCCAACACCTCCCGAAACGCACGCATCTGCCACTCCGGTCTAGCAGCGCGACTAAAGTGTTCAGTGCCGTGCTCCGTCTCGTTAAAATCGCCGACACACAACCATGCCTCATGTTGAATACCATGCAGTGTGCGCAAACACCTCCAACTGTGATGTCTTTCCTCACTTCTTGGGGCTCCGTAGAACCCGGTAAATCTCCATGCCGGAGCAGTATCATCAGCTTTCCGGACCATAACATCTATGTGACCAGAACTGAAATTTTGTAATTCAACCGTAACATCCTTGGACCAAAACAATCCAATTCCACCACTGAGACCAATACTATCAACCGCGAAACATCCCGCAAACCCAAGTGAGTGCTTTAAGCTTTCCAACCTTGTCGCCCTAATATTTGTTTCCATAACAAAAACCAGGGAAGGCCCTTCTTGCTTCACAATCTTCCGAAGCTCTCGAACTGCCTCGGGGTTCCCAAGCCCCCGGCAGTTCCAGCTTAGATAATTCATTGGCTCCGGCAGGGCTGACTAACAGCCACTGCCGAGTCTTCAGATGTTGGAGGCGTTGGTTTCTTTTTCTTAGCATCAGGTTCTACCAAAACTTCGGCCCCACCTTCAGTTTCAACAGAAACATCCTGCCCCTTTGCATTAAACAAAACCATATCCATTGGCGATGCTACTATTATATATGTTTGTTCCTTACCAGAATTCGCCAAAGCTAAGTGGTCTACCCTACGATACACTTGATTCTGATGGGGCCCTCCCTTTCGCTTGTTAAAATTCTCTCTGTTCTTCCTGGGAGAGGTAGCCTCAGCTGATCCACTTGCCTTATCCTTTTGGCCAGTCCCATCAGTCCTACTATTGTTAGCGCTCTGATGATCCTTTGATGAGCTATCCCCTGATCCACTAGGTTTCCTATCATCCGGTGCTCGCAGACTCGTATTGAACGGCAAATCTCCTTTCTCATCCCGGGTACCAGGTGTAGGACAAACCATATCAGCGTGGCCAAGACGACCACACGAGAAACAAAAATTTGGCACATGTTCATACTGCACATCGTACCACCGTATTGTCAATCTGCTTGGCCACCGCCAGTCCCCTAACTTCGTCCACCACCAGGGGGGTGGCTTCCTCCTCCGTGAGATCCAGTCTGTGCTTTCCTGGGGTGGTAGGATCTCAAAATATGAACTTGTGTGGGGTATATAGAAAATAGTAGCGTATCATCCTGATGAATGCTTGTCATGCATATAATAATAATTTACCGGGTGTCCCCGAAGGGACAAGACTGATAGCAGCGTGCGGGTTATAAACCGGTCCTGCTTTACCTCGCTAGCCGATGTGGGACAAACGATTGGCGGGCCGAAAGCCAGCGGATCCCATTTCCGATTGGAGTTCCTTGGGCCGTCGTCGCAAGCTCTAGCCGACCCCTCCTCAGCTTCTCGGCCGCCGCTCGTTCGCCACAGCGCCTCGCCGTCGCTCGCCGCCTCCGGCTTCTGGTCCGCAGATGCCATCCAGACCGTAGCTCCACCACCAATGGTCCGCGATCCCGTGCACCTGCTCCCTACGAAATGGAAGCCTGCGTCTCCACGAGCCGCGTCCTCCTCCCTTTCCCTCTCCGTGGCCGGCGGCCGCCTGCTCACGGCGCCGAGCAGGGACTAGCCGACGAAGAGGGGTCCAGCTAAACCCGGCCCGGGCGTCGCTCGACAGCGCCACGGTGCTCCTCGACGCCCCGTCGGGGCGGGGACGGGGTACTCGCAGGCGAGCTGCTACACCTCGCTGGGGCTCTTCGTGCTGTCCGTGCCGGGGCTCTGGTCGCTCATCAAGCGCTCCGTCAAGTCCAAGGTCTCTCCTCCTCCTCCGTACTTGCTTCCTTGCTCGCCCTCTGTTTCGTATTAGTCCCACAATCTGCCCCTCCTTTCCATCGAACCAAATTAGTCAAATAAGTTCCACAGTCTGTCCTCCTTTCCATCGAAACAAATTAGTCAAATAAGTTAAATCTGGAAAGTTAATATTGTTGGAGATGCCTTCTCCAAATTGTTCAATATACGTGGATCAATTTTGCAACGATGGATCTGTCCCTCTTTGAGGTAGTTACTTCATGCCTGCTTTCTGAACAATTGCTATTCTTGAATAGGATCTGTTCTAATTAAACGTGCATACACAGACTTCCGAAAATTTGTGGAGGGGGAGATGTGATTTATCGGCGATGAGTAAGCACTTTTCTTATTGTTTCAAACCATCATTTAGACTGACACGCACATGTTGCTTGCAGGAATGCGTTTGTTCATTTTTCTTTCTAAAAGGCAGAAGTTGTCAGCTGCTATGTTCTTTCTATCTGTGGCTTCCATAGTTACCTGATTCTTTCAATCCGTGTAGGATGTTTCAAATCATTGTTAGTCATTCCAATTTTAGCATCTCATAATGTGATGCATAATGACTTTCACCTAATATGAATACGATGATTTGTTGTAATATACAGATCATTTTCCAGATATGATGACCTGTTTGCAACATCTGCTTACTGTTTTTGTAGGACACCAGATTTCAGTACCCCCTTGAAATCATTTCTTACTCCCTCCGTCTAGGTGTGTAAGTCATCTTACGAAAACCAAATAATCCCAAAACACTTAGGCGCAGTGCATTAAATTCTACCTCGTTTCTTGTTTCTTGACATATTAACCAATAAGAGATATGGGGTGTGCATGCTTTTAATGACTTGAGACTACCAAACACGACATGTAGTGGTTAGTTCATTGCATGCAATGCTATTAATTAGCAAATGAACATTAAGTTCTCTCGTTTTCTCCTCCTCCTTGGTCACGGTGCACAACCTAAGATGACTTACTCACCTAGACGGAGGGAGTAGGTGATTTGTTGGACAAGTACACACCCAGATTTTTTGGATTAATAACGGCAGTGAGTTAATAAATGTGATACTGATATTCTTTGTACCTGATCTGATTTTGTGGGGGGATTAGTCTTGCTTTAAAAATATATGACATCACACAACAAATTGTTTGCTCATGTCCAAGATAAATAATGGATAAATAAGCATGGGCATTCAGTTTCGATTATTGAGTTTGGAGTTCGTTTTTGTCTCACTCAACCCTTTTGTTTGACCTGAATCTAGATCCAGATGTAAAAGTTTTGTACTGAATATTGAGCAAATGCTTGAACTCGAGTTGGATAGGATATGACATTTTGAACTCACATGCATTGAAAAATGTTTTCATGGTTAGATAATTTACTAGGCCATATAGTTTATCAGTAACCTTCTTAAGTACTTCCACTGAACCATCATGATTGACGACTACTTCTGATGATTTTGCAGTAAATGTCCTGCTTGTGCATTTATCATGTAGTTATACAGGAGAGCACACAAGCAATAGACTACATAGCTTGTGTTAATTTTCATGAGAAGTTTTTTCACGTATGAATAAGTTATATTGCCAGTTAATAAGTTATTAATAGAAGAGAAAAGTATATTTTTCGTCCTTCAACTCTCTTGAAAGTATACAAATGGTCCCTCAAGTCTAAAACCAGCGAATCTTAGTCCCTCAACTTTTGAAACCGGATAAATTTAGTCCCTCCTTCTGCTTAAGGTGGTTTTCATCTGACGTGTAAGCGTGTTTGACCAAAACTTGACACATACTCCGGGTTTGACCGCCACGTCACTGTCTCATCGAGCACCCAACACACCAAGCAGTCAGGCATTTACACAAACACTTGTTGGGCGCAGCAAGGAACTCCGGCAGCGGGCACGACGGCGGCACTCTGGGCGGTGCAGGAGCTAGTAGGGAGAGGCTGCACGCTTTTGGGGAGCCAGCTGGGTGTCCGCATGGCTGGGAAAGCAAGCATGGGCACGCGGGACGGCCGAGGCTTTTCCGGCGATGGCTTCCAGCGGAGGTGACGGGTGGCGCTATGCGGGCAGCTAGATGGCACGGGGAGGAGGCTTCAGGAGAGGAGAGAAATAACCAGCGTATCACTAGAGCATGGCTCGGACGCGGCGGGGAAGCAACGAAGTGACGACTGCGTCGACGGCAGTGGGAGGCGGAGCACGGGCTGGCGTCGGGGTGAGGTCGAGGATTAGGGCATGGCCGATGCTCCACGGTGGAGTGGTGCTCCAGCTATACACGTAGGTTCGGATGGTCCAGCATGCTGCTTGCAGGCCAAAGGGGTCTCCTGCAGAAGAACCAGCCTCCTCGCCCAGAATGGTAGGAAAATAGAGGAGAAAGCAAGCCAGTGTGACATCCTACTGCTGCTCTTCCTTGCATGGGAAACTAAACTGTGAAAAAGCTGAGGAGAGAGATAAAAAAGATGCTCATCAATGATGGCAGCTTGGTATCACATGTTGGGCAACTGCTAGATGAAACCACCCTCCTCACCCGTTCGTGCATTCGTGGAGGCATGGGGCAGCACCTAGGTGATGCCTTCATTGTACATGCCCTTAGGGGCTGCTCAGAGAGGACGCACGAGCTTTGGTTGGGACGAAAAGGGCCTCGTCACCGACGGAGATGCCGGGGAGCCCGGCGTAGTAGAAGCGTTGTTGCGCGGGCTGCGGAGGAGCTGCGCTTGTCACGGCCGGCTGGCAACAATGGTGGTCGCCGGCGAGCGAGCGTCTGCTCTGCCTTTTTTTTGTGTGCGTCTCTCCATTTGGAAATTTAGAGTACAAGAATCAACGTCAGCCTGTGTGGCTCGAGGCCTCGAGCTAGTTTCATGCAAGCTGACCTGATTGGAGGTCTCGTGTTTGAACACAAACCTCCTGCTTATTTTGTACTCTTATTTTATCTGTCCATAGATTGATGAGTGGGCCCACACGTCATCTTCTCAGTCAAACCTGGACTATGTGTCAAGTTTTGGTCAAAACCGCTTCCAAATCAGACGAAACCAGCTCAAGCAGTATGAGGGACTAAACTTATCCGGTTTCAAAAGTTAAGGGACTAAGATTTGATGGTTTTGGAGTTGAGGGACCATTTCTATACTTTCAACAGAGTTGAGGGACGGAAAATATAAATTGAGTTGCTTATCACAGAGTACAAGGCGTTCCTTTAGTTCTCATTTTCTCAAGGTGATATGTTGAAAACTTGTGATTATCACAGAACGACCTTTACATTGCTCTGGTGATGTCTATACATGTGCTTAACTTGGATGAGTCATTAACTGCAAAATATATTTCATGAACTCCGTAGCAGATATGTCGATTCAGAGTAATATAACAAGAGATGTTAACATTTGCTGTTGGAAAGACGAGCACTATTTTTTTATTGCAATCATCCCTTTGGACAGGATTTATGATATTTTTGCAGCATGCTACATGCTTCTCTGAATAACCATAAATTGGTGAGTTATTATTACATTTAAGGAGTGACGTATATGCTGCATGCTCCATTGGGAGGGAACATGATTGATTTTCACCGGGAGCAGAGAGTATGATGAGTTACTTCTACAGTGCTATGGTTCACAAACTGCAAATTGGTATCCTCTGAATTATCTTTGTTGTTGCTTTAAGGGGCTTCGAGAACTACTTGATTGTGAAGCAAGTCACTAGGTACTTCGAAGGTGATGAAACCATGATATGGAGTCAAAGAGGAGCAGCTTGTCGCCGCTGACTGTCAGCTTCGGAAGGAGAGAAAAAAGAGTGATTTAATGGTAAAAAAAAACTTGACAATGTTGTCTAATGTGCATAAAAATC
Source organism: Triticum dicoccoides (assembly GCF_002162155.2). Taxonomy (NCBI): domain Eukaryota; kingdom Viridiplantae; phylum Streptophyta; class Magnoliopsida; order Poales; family Poaceae; genus Triticum; species Triticum dicoccoides. Next base: position 677,725,093 of record NC_041385.1, on the reverse strand, counting down.
CATAAGGTATATGTTAAACACAATTGATATTTGACCACTAGAATATATATGTCGTCTAATTATGTAACTTTGTACTGTCCTTCCACTTTCCTCCTTTTAGTAGTGAAAATTACGAAGTAGGGAATTCCACTACTGTTTGTGCATAAGAAAATAAAAAAAACATCACTGGAAAGTCTTATTTTATTTACTTAATTTAATTTCCTTAGTCATGTTTTGAAATAGTGGGAGATTGAAGTTCATGCTCTCTTCACACATGGTGGAGGCAACCATGGTAAAGTCATCAAGTGGCATCCAGATAAAGTGAGACACTGCATTGTATATCTATGGTCTAATTAACCGGGCAATTCTTTTCTTCTTAATGAATGAAGGAATCCTATCATTTTGAAAAGAAAAGAAAAAAATACGTATGAATCGTCCAAAAGGAGGAGTGTTGAATAGAAATGAGTGTCGTGCTTCGTGCGTCCTGCGATAGCTGTGCATCCTCAGATAGGTGAATAAAGTAGGCAGGTTCACATTCAAGAACTGCTTTGCTTATCCAACTTTAGAAGGGCACCTCTATGTCAAACTGAAGCACAACTAATAATATTCATCTAGTATATTGATACAATTAGAGTTATACATGACCGATTTTGCACGGAAGTAACTAGAAAATTCCCCCAAAAAACACAAGATCGTCACACGGGACACTATAACTATTTGCTCATATCAAGTGGTGACAATTTTGAAATTACAAACGCATGGCCTGTTTGCATCGTGCATCATCACTTTCATCCAATCTCGCAAAAAAAAAGATCATGTAGCTACTCTTTTTATTTTGGATATTAGATTTGTCTGAAGCCAAACCCTTTAGTGTTTGACCAAGTTTATTCAAAAAATTATTAACATTCACAATAGAACAACGACATCATTAGATCCACCATAAAATATAATTTCATATTATACTTATTAGGCATTGTAGATGTTGATATTTTCTAATATAAATTTGGTCTAACGTTGCAAAGTTTGACTTCAGACAATCTAATACGCAAAGTAGAACGAAAGGGAGGGAGTATTTCATGTGTATACATGTCCACAAGAAATGTCATGGTTCAAGAGTAAAATTTGGCAGTTGACCTGCCACCCAAAAAATTGGCAGCTGTAAGGATCACAAAAGATGGAAATAAAATTATGAGGACCTGTCAATAAAAATAGTAGCATACGTGAGAGGCTGAAAAGATGTCGCGTGAAATCCTAAAATTTTGGATCTCGGAAATGAGAACTATGAGGACCTTTATGTAAAATCAGTAGAACTAGTGTGGAGTGAGAAAAAACGGCAACTCATGCTTATACATGCAAGTCCATGCCACATTATGGGCGCGTTTGGTTACCTGCATTGTTTTTGGGCACTTTGAATGCTTGTCCCAACTGGGCCTGGCTGAGCATATGCATGCAAAAAACCAACATCAGCATATAGATTGGGTGCCTGTGTTTGTGCTTTAGGTGTGAGCAGATGCAAAGCACATATGTTTGGTTGTGTGCAAGTACTTGATCCGCTCACCTCTTTCAAATGTGGTGGAGTTACCACCCATTTGACAACACACAACACACACACAACACACACACAACACACACAACACACTATGATCAACAACAGCAGAAAAACAACAAGAACAAGCAAAGAACAGGCAGATCATAAGCTACGAGGCATAAGTTTAAAACAACAGGGCGTCCCATGCCCCTTCTGGACCCGAGGGTGATGCTCCCTGGGCAAAATATGGACTTGTTGACAACAAAAGAGATTCGGGTTTTAGTTCAAACCTACACTACTTAAGTTCAGAGTACTACGCATGGTTCATACTACACAAACGAACTAGAGGGCCTGAGTGATGTCGCCGACGCAGCGGTGCCTCCTACACCGGACGAAGGGTCCATGAAGAAGCAATTTTGTCTATCCCACCATGGCCATCTCCCACGAAGGACTTGCCTCACTAGGGTAGATCTTCACGAAGTAGGCGATCTCCTTGCCCTTACAAACTCCTTGGTTCAACTCCACAATCTTGACAGAGGCTCCCAAGTGACACCTAACCAATCTAGGAGACACACTCTCCAAAAGGTAATAGATGGTGTGTTGATGATGAACTCCTTGCTCTTGTGCTTCAAATGATAGTCTCCCCAACACTCAACTCTCTCTCACAGATTTGGTATGGTGGAAACATGATTTGAGTGGAAAACAACTTGGGGAAGGCTAGAGATCAAGATTCTTGTGGTTGGATTGGAATGTCTTGGTCTCAACACATGAGTAGGTGGTTCTCTCTTAGAAAATGAGTAGTGGAAGTGTAGGCATGTTCTGATGGCTCTCTCACTGATGGAGAAGAGGGTGGAGGGGTATATATAGCCTCCACACAAAATCTAACCGATACACACAAATTCCCAAACTCGGTGGGACCAAATGGTTAAACTCGGTTAGACCGATTTGGTTCAGAATGTGAACGTTAGGCATTTCGGTGGGACCGACAACATCAACTCGGTGAGACCGATGCGCTAGGGTTAGGGCAAAACCTCATCTCGGTGAGACCGATCACATGAACTCGATGAGACCGATTTTAATAATAAGCAAACAAAGACTTGGTCAGGCAAACTCGATGGGACCGATCGCTCATCTCAGTTAGACCGAAACGTTACAAAAAGGAAACAGAGAGTTTGCAATGCCAACTCGGTGAGACCGATCGCTCACTTCGATTAGACCGAAATGTTACGAAGGGAAATAGAGAGTTTGCATTCCCATCTCGGTGAGACCGAGATCCCTATCGTTAAGACCGAACTGATTAGGGTTTGTCGATATGGATATGTCAAGTGAACTCGGTGGTGCCGGATGAATCAAATTGGTGGGGCCGAGTTTGACTTTAGGTTTAGGACATATGTGGAAATGAGAAAGTGGTTGAGAGTTTGTGGAGCATATCACTAAGCATTTTGAGCAAGCAAGCTATTAAGCAACACCTCATCCCCTTTTAATAGTATTGGCTTTCCTATAGACTCAATGTGATCTTGGATCACTAAAATTAAAAAGGTAGAGTCTTGAGCTTTTGCCAATATGTGTCCTTAGCATTTTGAGGGGTCCACATCTCTAGTCCATGCCATACCAATCATTGAACTTTCTGAAATATTGATCTTGAAAGAGTATTAGTTCAATGAGCTATATGTTGTTATGAATTAGCAAAACCACCCGGGGATTAGTTACACTTTCAATCTCCCCCTTTTTGGTAACTGATGACAACATATAGATCAAAGCTTCGACAAATGATAATATAAATGAAGTACACCATTGCTTTGAGAAGTATGTGATAAGCAAGAGCTCCCCTAAATTTGTGCATTATTTAAATTTGCTTTTGAATACAAATGCACGAACAATTAGGACTGTGGGTCACTCTTCCATGTCACATACATCTTGGTGGAGCGCTCAAAATGATAGAATATGGAATATGCACTCATCACCAAAATAAGATATGAATGATCATACATAAGATAAGAATATCATCATCCAAGCACAAGCATTAAAGTATGATATGATCAAACATATGATCATAAGAGTATCTCACATACAAGCATAAAACATTGTTCCAACCAAACAAGTAAAGCAAATAGAGTAGCAAAAGGAGGCAAAAGAAGCAAGCACTCTCTCTCTCTCTCCCTCTCTCTCTCTCTCTTGAAGCCCATGATCTATACACTTTCTCCCCCTTCGGCAACAAATTACCAAAAAGCTTGAAAATGCATAGTGCTCTGCGGTTCTAAGCACGATCTTCGGGAGCCCCAGAGTGCGAAGGTGGTGTGGAGAGGAGTCCTGCAATGAATGCATCCGAAGAGGTCTGAGGAGCTGGTGGAGTTGTAACTGGAAGAGCAACAGAGGTTGTAGCTGCTGGTGCTGATGTAGTTGCCCTGGTGTCAATGGCTGATACAGCTGCAGACCTTTGTCCCCTTGGCACTCTTTGAAAGGCATCTGTAGTAGCTCTCCCTCTTCTCTCTTATGTTTCATCCTGGAGTTGCTCAACTGCAGTCTAAATCTCTATGACCTTCAATTCTAGATCATAGAATTTAGTCTCAATGATCCTCTCTAGACTCTCTTGGTTCTGAGTCAGGGTTGCCAACCCTTTCTCAATCCTCAGAGTTGCTTGAATGAGATAGCCCAGTTGATCTTGCTTGGATTTCAGGAATACTTGAGAGGCTTCTTCTGCACTTCGAATCTTGGCAGCCTTCTCAGCTCTAGCTTTCTCTTTCTTCTCATGAGACTGCACTGATGTGGGATGGGATGGATCCATGACAACCGCATTATCTTCAAACTCTGGCAGCATAGGAAGGTGTTCCTTGTCCATAAGATACATGCTCTTGCCCATCTTGGAGTTGATGAGCATCTGAATTTGTGGAGCATAGCCACATGATCTCTTCTGGTCTGCAGCAGTCCTCTTGATTGTCTCAACAATCAATGTCACCACCTTGAACTTTTCAGGCACATCAAACATATGCAGCAGATTAATTGAGTGCCCTCTGATCATCCTGTCATCTCCAGACTTGGGTAGCAAGGTGTGTTTGAGAATAGTGTTGATGGTTGGTAGACCTAACAGCAGATAATAAACAGACCCAAACTTGTGGGTGTCCAAGGCAGCGGCTGGGATTTCCTTGTACATATGAGCCTTGGAGTCATGTCCCTTACTTGGCTTAGCATATACATCTGTATCATCCTCAAGCTCTTCTGGGCATTTATTAGCTTTGCCCACTCAGCCACAGTTGATTGGTAACTGGTACCCTCTGTCATCCACACAATTTTACCATCAGGGTAAAAGTGTGTTGTGGAGTAGAACTGCATGATCAACTCATCATTCCATTTTGTTAGCTTCTGACCAACAAATGCATCAACTCCTGTTAATATGAAGCTCTCATGGATTCCTGGGAAGTGATCTTCATTGCTATCAATGTATTCCTAGTCGACCCATCTCATGTCACTTACTATAGGCTTCTTGTCAAGCAACATAGTCTCATAGAAGTCTTGTTATTCCTTTGTGTGGAACCTGTAGTCAACAGTTGTTCTCCTTCTGATGGCATATGGGTCATTCTTCCTCCATAGCCTGAGACCTGCATCCTTCCCGAGCTTCATGTTTTCAGCAACAGGGTGAGTGTCATCGTTATCAGGAATCTTGGGCTTCAACTTTCTAAGAACTTGCTCATCCTCTTCTTCTTCCATTTCAGGCACTGGGGCCTTGTTCTTCTCAGCAGCTGATATATTTCTGGTGGATCTCTTTCGGGCTTAAGCAGCAGCCTTGGGGGAAGATTTGGGCTTTGAAGGAGCAGCCCCTGATCTGATTGCACCCCCATCAATTTCTGAGTCTTGGCAGGAGGTGCATCTTGCTCTTCATCTTCTTCTGGGTCTCTGATCATTGAAGATCCCCCAATGAGTATGGATGTTGTCTTCTTGACCCTCTCCTTCTTCTTCTTGCCCTCAACAGCCTCTTTGGGTTCAAGAGTGAACACCATGGTCTCTTGGGTTGAGGCTCTAGCTTTGGACATGGGAACTCTTTTAGTAGGAGCTTTTGTCTTCAACCCTGGCTTGAGATTAGTAGCAGTGCCGGTTTCCTTCTTGTCTCCTTCCTCTTGGAAGAGACTTCCTCAGCAATCACAAAATCTTCATCCTCAGAATCAGATGTCTTCTTCCTCCTCTGCCTAGTTGCACCTTTGGGCAGGTTACTGGGAGTGCTTCTGCTCCCACCATCTTGACTGTTCTCAGAGGGACTAGTGCCCTCACTCATCTAAGCTTGTTCCTCTAACAAATTCTGGCTGTCACTATTGTTAGACATGCTGCAAGCTGAAAGTTGGCCCTGTGAATAGATATAGACGAGATAGAGTGGATGAGTATCACAAAGTGCAGAGATTTTGCAAAACAAATGAGCCAAAAACTTAGTTTTCTACTGAAGTCATTTCGGAGTTACCGATTTGCTGAACTCGGTGACACCGAAGAAAGACTGTCTAAACTAGTGAACTCGGTTAGACCGAGGCACAGTTCGGTGACATCGATATTGCTAGGGTTTCACAAAGTTTTGAACTCGGTCACACCAATTTGTGAGTTTAGGTCAGACCGAAAATCACAGTGCAATGGCCTAAGCCAAATCGGTGGGACCGATTTCGACAACTCGGCCGGTCCGAGATGAGCTTGGCGGAAACCTAACCCTAAATTTTCAAATCAAAACTAATCTAAAAGAAGTTTTTGCTGGATAGAATAGTTTCAATCGTGGCATTATCTTTGTGTTGAGAATCGAGTGAGAAAGCACAAAGGATCGAACACATACCCTAACTTGGCGGTGAGTTCGCTACGACGACAATGGCGGAGGAGATCACGTTGACGGCGGCGGAGACCAGCGGCAGGAGGATGCTGGCGACGGAGCGATGATCCGAAGACCTGGGGACGACAAAGCTGGACAGCGCGGGCGAAGGGTTTTCAGAGAAATTTCCAAAACTTCAACCCGTGAGTATATAACCAGACCCTGTCGGTGAGACCGAGTGGAACAACTTAGTGGCACCGAGATTTAGAATTGCAAGCGACTACTGCAATTCGGTGAGACCGAAGTGTTCAAATCGGTTGCAGCGAGATTGAAACCTAGATCAACTTAATGAACTCGTTGTGACCGAAAGGAATGAATCGGTCAGACCGAGATGCATCAAGAGGTTTTGGAAGTTTAATTCTATGATGAATCGGTGACTTTGAGTGCTCCTCATCCAAAGGGTTCGAATCTGACTTAGATCAAACTTTGTGATGTAGCATGAATAGAGTTTGAGACGAGAAAAGCATAGATAGCTAGAGGGAGTACTTAGGCACTCGTGTCCATCCATTTGGCAAAATAAAAGACCAAACAATCAAAACAACAAATGGATGTCCTTGAATGGAGAAAATTATGCAACCAACATGCTCACACAATAAGATAGCAAATAAAATATGTGGCAAAGCATGCACAAACACTCTAGCATCTATCAAGCAATTGGCGATGACTAGGTCATCTATATATGAGTATATTGACTTAGGAGTCAAATGAGAATATTTGATCATAGGTCATACTCATCGTTTAAGCAGAAGTGGGGTTACCACTTTTACATAAAGAATTGTTGTGTTCACACCATTAGAGTTGCTTTAGCTCAATTCTTAGAGTAAAGCTCCCCCTAGATGTGATATCCCCTTTTAGAGGGATGAACTAACCTTGGGTTTTGTCGATGATGACTTCATGTAGGTGTTGAAGATGTGGATGCTCATTGTTCATGTAGATCATTTCGAGCAATCCATTTGAGTGAGTTGCACTTTCAATACCTACATGGGTTAGTCCCACAAGGAACAAGCAAGGATATCCATAGACATAGATGAAGTACACACACATGATGATGCCCATGGAAGCATTAGGTTACCTTGTACATTGACTTACTAGCAAGAGGGTTTGTGACTCCTTGAACTAGTGCAAGATGTGGGAGTTGATTACACTTGTTCTTGCCAATATGAATATGAGTGAAGTATGTTGGCGGAGTCACCCTCAAGAACTCTCTAGTTCTTCTTCTTCGGGATCCACATCATCTTGATGGGAATCCTTGGGGTTGTAGATGTACTTGATGAAGTTGAACTTGAGGTAGACTTGGGAACCCACTTGACCAAGGCCTTTGGAGCATCTTCAAATGCATCAATCTCTTCTTGAAGGTTGTCCTTGCCTTTTAGCTTGCGGTCTTGTGGTGGAAGATCATCTTGAGTTTGTGTCCCCTTGAAGCACTACTGGAATCAGAAGATTTGCCGTCTGCCACCTCTTTGTCGTCTGGTAACTGATGGCAAAGACGGTCTTTGCCTTTAGCTTGATGAAAACGGACGACAAAGAAGTAGCTGACGGCAAAGAAATTATTTCTCGTCCGCAATATCTTTGCCGTCAGCTAGCTGATGGCATAGAACCTTTGTCGTTCGCTAGCAAACGGCAAAGAGGCAAGGTGGACCGCTGGCGAGTGTTGGTGTCAAAACCGGCGGATCTCGGGTAGGGGGTCCCGAACTATGCGTCTAAGGCTAATGGTAACAGGAGGTGGGGGACACAATGTTTACCCAGGTTCGGGCCCTCTCGATGGAGGTAATACCCTACTTCCTGCTTGATTGATCTTGATGATATGAGTATTACAAGAGTTGATCTACCACGAGATTGTAGAGGCTAAACCCTAGAAGCTAGCCTATGATTATGATTGTTGTTGTCCTACGGACTAAGCCCTCCGGTTTATATAGACACCGGAGGGGGCTAGGGTTACACAGAGTCGGTTACAGAGAAGGAGATCTACATATCCGAACTACCAAGCTTGCCTTCCATCCAAAGGAGACTCCCACCCGGACACGGGACGAAGTCTTCAATCTTGTATCTTCATAGTCCATCAGTCCGACCAAAGTATATAGTCCGGCTGTCCGAGGACCCCCTAATCCAGGACTCCCTGAGTAGCCCCCGAACCAGGCTTCAATGACGATGAGTCCGGCGTGCAGATTGTCTTCGGCATTGCAAGGCGGGTTCTTCTCCAAAATCCCTGAGTACCTGTTACAACGAGCAGTGTCCGACTTCCCATTAATGCTGCACTCTTCGGCTTCTGTACCCTAATAATGGCAGTCTCCACGTGTCGATCGAATGCGAGAAGTCAGGGAATTTTTACATTTGCCACCCTGACCATGTTAGTAAATCGTCTATTAAAGAGACGGGGATCCTCAGATCCAAATCACACCATCTTCCCCCAGCGAGTATCCATCAGAGCACGCCTAGAAAAAGCCATTCCATCATGGTCGGCCGCCTCAGCTCCTCCTCTCGCTCCCGCAGCGCTAAGCCAGGTGATTGGGAGAAGTGTTCTGTCCCCCACGGTCGATTGGTGGAGTTGCAGACCCAGGGGTTTCTCCCGCCTGCATATATGGTCCCCATCCGAGCCGGACTAGCCACTTACAATGGTGGGGAGCAAGCGAAGAGTTTTCCCAACCCATCCAGGGGGGTGATAACCCACAAGCATAGGGGATCGCAACAACTTTCGAGGGTAGAGTATTCAACCCAAATTTATTAATTCGACACAAGTGGAGCCAAAGAATATTCTTGAGTATTAGCAGTTGAATTGTCAATTCAACCACACCTGGATAACTTAGTATCTGCAACAAAGTATTTAGTGATAAAAGTGGTATGATAATAAAGGTAACGGTAGCAGAAGTAAAGATAAATGTTTTTGGGTTTTTGTAGTAGTTGTAACAGTAGCAACCGAAAAGTAAATAAGTGAAGAACAATATATGAAAAGCTCGTAGGCAATGGATCAATGATGGATAATTATGCCGGATGCGATTCCTCATGCAATAGTTATAACATAGGGTGATATAGAACTAGGTCCAATTCATCAATGTAATGTAGGCATGTATTCCGTAAATAGTCATACGTGCTTATGAAAAAGAACTTGTATGACGTCTTTTGTCCTACCCTCCCGTTGCAGCGGGGTCCTTACGGAGACTAAGGGATATTAAGGCCTCCTTTTAATAGAGAACCAGACCAAAGCATTAGTGAATACATGAACTCCTCAAACTACGGTCATCACCGAGAAGTATCCCGATTATTGTCACTTCGGGGTTGTCGGATCATAACACATAATAGGCGACTATAGACTTGCAAGATAGGATCAAGAACACACATATATTCATGGAAACACAATAGATTCAGATCTGAAATCAGGGCACTCGGGCCCTAGTGACAAGCATTAAGCATAGCAAAGTCATAGCACCATCAATCTCAGAACATAGTGGATACTAGGGATCAAACCCTAACAAAACTAACTTGATTACATGGTAAATCTCATCCAACCCATCACCGTCCAGCAAGCCTACGATGGAATTACTCACGCACGGCGGTGAGCATCATGAAATTGGTGATGGAGGATGGTTGATGATGATGACGGCGACAAATTCCCCTCTCCGGAGCCCCGAACAGACTCCAGATCAGCCCTCCCGAGAGAGATTAGGGCTTGGCGGCGGCTCCATGTCGTAAAACGTGATGAAACTTTCTCTCTGATTTTTTTCTCCGCGAGACGGAATATATGGAGTTGGAGTTGACATTGGTGGAGGTCCAGGGGGCCCACGAGATAGGAGGCCGCACCCTGGGGGGGGAGGGGGGCGCCCCCCTGTCTCGTGGACAGGCTGTGGGCCCCCTGGCATTAATTCTTTCGCCAAAAAATCTTATTAATTCCAAAAAGTGCCTCCGTAGATTTCCAGGACATTCCGAGAACTTTTCTTTTCTACACATAAAACAACATCATGGCAGTTCTACTGAAAATAGCGTCAGTCCGGGTTAGTTTCATTCAAATCATGCAAGTTAGAGTCCAAAACAAGGGCAAAAGTGTTTGGAAAAGTAGATACATTGGAGACGTATCAACTCCCCCAAGCTTAAACCTTTGCTTGTCCTCAAGCAATTCAGTTGATAAACTAAAAGTGATAAAGAAAAACTTATACAAACTCAGTTTGCTCTTGTTGTTGTAAACATGAAAAGCCAGCATTCAAGTTTCAGCAAATATTACGAACTAACCATACTGACAATAACACATAGGTCTCACAATTACTCACATCAATAGCATAATCATCTAGCGAGCCATAATAATAAAACTCAGATGACAACACTTTCTCAAAATAATTATAACATGATATAACAAAATGGTATCTCGCTAGCCCTTTCTGAGACCGCAAAACATAAATGCAGAGCACCTTTAAAGATCAAGGACTGACTAAACATTGTAATTCATGGTAAAAGAGATCCAGTCAAGTCATACCCAATATAAATCAGTAATAATGAATGCAAATGATAGTGTGCTCTCCAGCGGGTGCTTTTAATAAGAAGGGTGATGACTCAACATAAAAGTAAATAGATAGGCCCTTCGCAGAGGGAAGCAGGGATTTGTAGAGGTGCCAGAGCTCGATTTTAAAATAGAGATTGAATAACATTTTGGGAGGCATACTTTTGCTGTCAACGTAACAACTATGAGATGGCTGTATCTTCCATACTACATGCATTATAGGTAGTTTCCAAACAGAATGGTAAAGGTTTATACTCCCCCAACCACCAACAAGCATCAATCCATGGCTTGCTCGAAACAACAAGTGCCTCCAACATACAACAGCCCTGGGGGAGTTTTGTTTAATTATTTTGATTTGCTTTGATCTTTTTGGATCATGGGACTGGGCATCCCGGTTACCGGCCCTTTCTCGTGAATGAGGAGCGGAGTCTACTCCTCGTGAGAATAACCCACCTAGCATGGAAGATATAGGCAGCCCTAGTTGTAACATGAGCTGCTCGAGCATACAAAACAAAATTTCATTTGAAAGTTTGGAGTTTGGTACATACAAATTTACTTGGAACGGACGGTAGATACCGCATATAGGAAGGTATGGTGGACTCATATGGAACAACTTTGGGGTTTAAGGAGTTTGGATGCACAAGCAGTATTCCCGCTTAGTACAGGTGAAGGCTAGTAAAAGACTGGGAAGCGACCAACTGAGAGAGCGACAACAGTCGTAAACATGCATTAAAATTAATTTACACCGAATACAAGCATGAGTAGGATATAATCCACCATGAACATAAATATCGTGAAGGCTATGTTGATTTGATTCAACTACATGCGTGAACATGTGCCAAGTCGAGTCACTCAATTCATTTAAAGGAGGATACCATCCCATCATATCACATCATAATCATTCTAATAGCATGTTGGCACGCAAGGTAAACCATTATAACTCATAGCTAATCAAGCATGACACAAGCAACTATAATCTCTAAATGTCATTGCAAATATGTTTACTTCATAATAGCTGACTCAGGAACGATGAACTCATCATATTTACAAAAACAAGAGAGGTCGAGTTCATACCAGCTTTTCTCATCCCAATAAGTCCATCATATATCATCATTATTTCCTTTCACTTGCACGACCGAACGATGTGTATAATAATAAGAGTGCACGTGCATTGGACTAAGCTGGAATCTGCAAGCATTCAACTCAAGAGAGAAGACAAATAATATAGGCTCTAAATTAAGTAAACAATCATGCATATAAGAGCCACTAAGCATTCTCAATATGGTCTTCTCGACCCCCAAAAGAAAGAAAAGAAAATAAAGCTATTTACACAGGAAAGCTCCCAACAAGTGAAAGAAGAAAGAGAAATCTTTTTGGGTTTTCATTCTAATTCCTACTACAGGCAAGGAAATTAAACTAACTATTTTTTTGGTTTTTCTTAAGGTTTATCAAACACACAAGAAGAAAACTAGAAAAAGAAATGTAAACTAACATGGATAATGAAATGAAGGAGTATGAGCACCGACAACTAGTGTGTGAACATGAATGTAAAGTCGGTGAGAAATACATACTCCCCCAAGCTTAGGCTTTTGGCCTAAGTTGGTTTAATACCGATGACCACCTGGCTGATATCCATAAGTGAAACTGGGGTAGTACTGAGATGCAGAGGCGATCGCCTCCTGAGCAGCAGCGTGTTGGCGAGCTGCCTCCATTCCCCTCTCATATTCAGTTGCCTCTTCCCTGGTGACAACATATCTTCCTTTTGCCTGATAATCAAAAAGGTAGGGAGCAGGAAGAGTAACAGGGATGACGTTGCGTCTGTCATAGATTAGTCGATAATGGAGGAATTGTTCATTCCTCTCAAGAAAATGATGATCAAACATAGCTTCTTTATCCAAATAAACAGGAGGTACAATCATATCCCCCTCTCGTGGAGCTATATTAAGAAAATTAGCCACACGGGTTGCATAAATTCCTCCAAAGAAATCTCCCCTTCTACTATTATTCTGCAACCTACGTGCAACTATTGCCCCCAAGTTATGACCTTTATAACCTGACACAACACTCTTGAGGACACAAAGATCAGGGGCACACATGTGACATACCTCGTCCTTACAGTTAATGCATTTACCAATAAAGAGAGCAAAGTAATGTATATTAGGAAAATGAATGCTCCCTATGGTATCTTGTGCTACGTCCCTAGATTCTCCCACAGTAATATTAGCAAGAAAATCTCTAAATTCAGATTTGGGAGGATCATTAATATTACCCCACTGCCGGAGTTTGCAAGCAGTTGTGAAATCCTCTAAATCCATGGTATAAGATGTATCATAAATATCAAACATGACACGAGGAGAATTACGCGCAGAAATATATTTGAACCTCCGGACAAAGGAATCGGTCAGTTGATAATATTGAGGACACTTATCTTGTAAGAAGTCCTCCAGCTCGGCATTACGCACATATGTGTCAAATTCTTCCTTGAAGCCTGCTTTGACCATAAAATCATCGGATGGCCACTCACAAGCCCGTACATTTGCGTCCCTTAGCAAATTAACATCTTGTTCACGTATAGCAATTCTTGGCCCTTTCTTTGCTGAGGAACCTCCTTGGTACATTCTTCTAAGCATATTTCTTTTTCTGAAAATTTCTAAAATTTTAGTAGCTTCAAAATAAAAGTGAATACGACTAAACACGATTGATAGAAACTACTCCTACAAGTGCCTAGAGCCTATATCGTGCATTGGAATTGCTTGGGACCTCAAAAATTTAACATGCAAGCTCAAGAACATGGTCACCTAAGTAGCAAAAATTTGCAATGAATAAAGCACTAGAACAAAAACTAATTGGACAAATGGAAGAGTCACATACCAAGCAACAATCTCCCAAAGCAGTTTTGTGAATGGAGTTTTGAGCTAAGAGATCGAAAATCGCAGCAAAACGAGCTAGAACTCGTGCTTGAGCTGGATGGGGATTTTTTTGGGTAGAAGATGAAGTGTGTGGGTGCTGACATAAGTGGAGGGGAGCCACCAG
>NC_041385.1:677674851-677710833 GCF_002162155.2 Triticum dicoccoides | reverse complement strand
GGGGGGGGGGGCGGGCGCCCTCCTCTCTCATGGCATGGTGCTTGCGCCTCCTGCAGTGTTTTCTATGCCTAAAATCCTCAAATATTCCAGAAAAAATCATACTAAATTTGCAGGGCATTTGGAGCACTTTTATTTTCGGACTATTTTTAATGCACGGATAATTCAGAAAACAGATGGATAATACTATTTTTGCTTTATTTATTCTAAATATCAGAAAGTAAAAAGAGGGTACAGAAGGTTGTGCCTTCTAGTTTCATCCATCTCGTGATCATCAAAATGAATCCACTAACAAGGTTGATCAAGTCTTGTTAACAAACTCATTCCGAATAACACGGAACCGAAGAAATTTCGAATAACACTATGTTACCTCAACGGGGATATGAAAATCCCCAACAATAAGAATATCATATTTTTTCTTGACAGTAGGAAGAGGAAATTCAAAACCTCCAAAAATGATAGTTGGAACTTTTTCAATAGAATTGATGCTATGAACTTGAGATTGTTTCCTCGGAAAGTGTACCGTATGCCCATTACCATTAACATGAAAAGTAACATTGCCTTTGTTGCAATCAATAACAGCCCCTGCAGTATTAAGGAAAGTCTACCAAGGATAATAGACATACTATCGTCCTCGGGAATATCAAGAATAACAAAGTCCATTAAGATAGTGACATTTGCAACCACAACAGGCACATCCTCACAAACACCGACAGGTATAGCAGTTGATTTATCAGCCATTTGCAAAGATATTTCAGTAGGTGTCAACTTATTCAATTCAAGTCTACGATATAAAGAGAGAGGCATAACACTAACACCGGCTCCAAGATCACATAAAGAAGTTCTAACATAATTTATTTTAATGGAGCATGTTATAGTTGGAACACCCAGATCTCCAAGTTTCTTTGGTATTCCACCCTTAAAAGTGCAATTAGCAAGCATGGTGGAAATTTCATATTTCGGTACCTTTCTTTTATTTGTAATGATATCCTTCATATACTTAGCGTAAGGATTTACTTTCAGCATATCAGTTAAGCGCATACATAAGAAAATAGGTCTAATCATTTCAGCAAAGCACTCAAAATCCTCATCATCCTTTGACTTGGATGGTTTAGGAGGAAAGGGCATGGGTTTCTGAACCCATGGCTCTCTTTCTTTACCGTGCTTCCTAGTAAAAAAAATCTCTCTTATCATAACGTTGATTCTTTGATTGTGGGTTATCAAGATCAACAGCAGGTTCAATCTCTACATCATTATCTTTGCTAGGTTGAGCATCTACATGAACATTATCATTAACATTATCACTAGGTTCATGTTCATCACCTGATTGTGTTTCCGCATCAGAGATAGAAATATCATTGGGATTCTCAGGTGTGTGTACAGTAGGTTCACTAGAAGCATGCAAGGGTCTATCGTCTTTCCTTTTCTTCTTCTTAGAAGAACTATGTGCCTCTAAATTATTTCTCTAAGAATCTTGCTCGATTCTCTTAGGGTGGCCTTTAGGATACAAAGGTTCCTGAGTCATTCTACCAGTTCTAGTAGCCACTCTAACAGCAAAGTCATTTTTACTATTTAATTCCTCAAGCAAATCATTTTGAGCTTTAAGTACTTGCTCAGCTTGAGTAGCAACCATAGAAGCATATTTGCTAACGCGGTGAAGTTCATCTTTAACTCTAGCCAGATTATCACCTACGCGTCCTATCTCGAAAGCATTATTCTTTAACTCTCTACCAACATAAGCATTAAAACTTTCTTGTCTAGCCATAAAGTCATTGAGGGAGTCCCGGATTAGGGGTTGTCCGGATGGCCGGACTATGACCTTTGGCTGGACTCCCGGACTATGAAGATACAAGATTGAAGACTTCGTCCCGTGTCCGGATGGGACTTTCCTTGGTGTGGAAGGCAAGCTTGGCAATACGATATGTAGATCTCCTCCCATTGTAACCGACTCTGTGTAACCCTAGCCCCTCTCCGGTGTCTATATAAACCGGAGGGTTTTAGTCCGTAGGACTAACAACAATCATACCATAGGCTAGCTTCTAGGGTTTAGCCTCTCTGATCTCGTGGAAGATCTACTCTTGTACTACCCATATCATCAATATTAATCAAGCAGGAGTAGGGTTTTACCTCCATCGAGAGGGCCCGAACCTGGGTAAAAACATCGTGTCCCTTGTCTCCTGTTACCATCCGCCCAGACGCACAGTTCGGGACCCCCTACCCGAGATCCGCCGGTTTTGGCACCGACATTAGTGCTTTCATTGAGAGTTCCTCCGTGTCGTCACCTTTGGGCCCGATGGCTTCTTCGATCATCAACAACGACATGGTCCAGGGTGAGACTTTTCTCCCCGGACAGATCTTCGTATTCGGCGGCTTTGCACTGCGGGCCAATTCACTTGGCCATCTGGAGCGGATTGAAAGCTACGCCCCTGGCCATCAGGTCAGATTCGGAAGTTTGAACTACACGACTGACATCCGCGGAGAGTTGATCTTCGATGGATTCGAGCCGCAGCTGAGCGTGCCGCACTATCATGAGGGGCATGATCTAGCTCTGTCGCTGGACAGTGTCCAGAAGGCCGCTCAGGTGTCTGCTCTGACCCTTAGCTCGGAGCCGACTGCGCCAATCCAGGACGGATGGTTGGATACCGCCTCGGGGGCTGCAATCTCTACGGCGATCGAGCGGAATACCAGCCTTGTCCTTTGTGAAGCTCGTGACTCCAAGGTGTCGGACTCCTTTCCGGACTCCGAACCTTCCACACCCCTTCCGATCGGACCCAATTGGGCTCCGATCATGGAGTTCACCGCCACGGACATCTTTCAGCACTCGCCCTTTGGCGACATCCTGAATTTATTAAAGTCTCTCTCTTTATCAGGAGAGCCCTGGCCGGACCATGGTCAGTAAGGATGGGATGCGGATGACGAAGAAATTTGAACCCCACCCACCACCCACTTCGTAGCAACTGTTGATGATTTAACCGACATGCTCGACTTCGACTCCGGAGACATCGACGACATGGATGCCGATGAAGGAGACGACCAAGAACCAACGCCTATAGGGCACTGGAAAGCCACCTCGTCATATGACATATACATGGTGGACACCCCAAAAGAAGGGGATGGCGATGGAACAACGGAGGATGACCCCTCCAAGAAACAGCCTAAGCGCCGGCGTCAGCGGTGCCGCTCTAAATCCCGCCAAAGCAAAAACGGCGATTCCGGCACCAGAGACAATAACAGCCCGGACAGTGCCGAAGATAACCTCCTCCAGCAGGATTCAGCGCAGGAGGATGGAGAAGCCAGCCCTCATGAGAGAGCAGCAGACAGAGAAGTCGAGGACGATAATTACATGCCTCCCTCTGAAGACGAAGCAAGCCTCGACGACGACGAATTTGTCGTGCCTGAGGACCCTGTCGAATAAGAGCGTTTCAAACGCAGGCTTATGGCCACGGCAAGCAGCCTCAAGAAAAAACAACAGCAGCTCAGAGCTGGCCAAGACTTGCTAGCCGACAGATGGACTGAAGTCCTCACTGCCGAAGAGTACAAACTCGAACGCCCCTCCAAGAGCTACCCAAAGCGCAGGCTGCTACCCCAATTAGAGGAGGAAGCAACTAAACCTACATCACCAGCATATGATGCGGCCGACCGGCCACCCCGTGGCCGTGACAGAGAGGCCTTTCGGCCATTGACTCAAGCTGCACCCCAACGCCGCTCAAAAAGTACCAAGGCACGGGGAAATGCGCTAGACCTGCGAGACATATTGGAGGACAAGGCAAGGCAAACAAGATCGATCTAAGAATTGCGTGGGCGCCCCACGACACGTGACGATAACCGTCATGCCGGATATGGCAAATACGGCCAGGCCGAACACAACAGAGAAAGCTCATCCGAGCTACGTCGTGATATAGCCCATTACAGAGGCGCCGCACACCCACTATGCTTCACATATGAAGTAATGGATCATCAAATCCCCGGGGGTTTTAAACCCGTAAACATCGAATCATACGATGGCACAACAGATCCTGCGGTATGGATCAAGGATTATCTCCTTCATATCCACATGGCATGCGGTGATGATCTACACGCTATCAAATACCTCCCACTCAAGCTTAAAGGACCAGCTCGGCATTGGCTTAACAACTAGCCAACAGAGTCAATTGGTTGTTGGGAGGACCTGGAATCTGCATTCCTTGACAATTTCCAGGGCACCTATGTGCAACCACCAGACGCCGATGACCTAAGCCACATAATTCAGTAGCTAGAGGAATCGTCCAGACAATTATGGACACGGTTCCTAACGAAGAAAAATCAAATAGTCGACTGTCCGGACGCAAAGGCCCTTGCAGCCTTCAAACATAACATCCGTGACAAGTGGCTTGCCCGGCACCTAGGACAGGAAAAGCCTAAATCCATGGCAGCCCTCACGACACTCATGACCCGCTTTTGCGCGGGAGAAGACAGCTGGCTAGCTCGTAGCAATAACATGACCAAGAGCCCTGGTAATTCGGATATCAAGGACAACAATGGCAGGTCGCGTCGCAACAAGCACAAGCGCCGCATTAATGGCGACAATACTGAGGATACGACAGTTAATGCTGGATTCAGAGGCTCTAAACCCGGTCAGCGAAAAAAGCTATTCAAAAGAAATACTCCGTGCCCGTCCAGTTTAGACCGGATACTCGATCGCTCGTGCCAGATACACGGCACCCCCGAACAACCAGCCAATCACACCAACAGGGATTGTTGGGTGTTCAAGCAGGCAGGCAAGTTAAGTGCCGAAAACAGAGACAAGGGGCTGCATAGCGACGACGAGGAGGAGCCCCGGCCGCCGAACAACAGAGGACAGAAGGGCTTTCCCCGACAACTGTGGACGGTGAACATGATATACGCAACCCACATCCCCAAAAGGGAATGGAAGCGTGCGCTCAGGGACGTATATGCGCTAGAGCCAGTCGCCCCAAAGTTCAACCCATGGTCCTCCTGCCCGATCACTTTTGATCGAAGGGACCACCCCATTAGCATTCGTCACGGCGGATTCGTCGCATAGGTTCTAGACCCAATCATTTACGGATTTCACCTCACTAGAGTCCTCATGGACGGCGGCAGCAGCCTGAAGCTGCTTTATCAGGATATAGTGCGAAAAATGGGCATAGATCCCTCAAGGATTAAACCCACAAAGACGACCTTTAAAGGCGTCATACCAGGTGTAGAGGCTAGCTATACAGGCTCAGTTACACTCGAAGTGGTCTTCGGATCCCTGGATAATTTTCGAAGCGAGGAGTTAATCTTTGACATAGTCCCGTTCCGCAGTGGCTATCACGCCCTGCTCGGACGAACCGCATTTGCAAAGTTCAATGCGGTGCCGCACTACGCATATCTCAAGCTCAAAATGCCAGGCCCTCGAGGAGTCATTACGGTCAATGGAAACACCAAACGCTCTCTCTGAACAGAGGAGCACACGGCGGCCCTCGCGGTGGAAGTACAAAGTAGCCTCTCAAGGCAATTCCCCAGTTCGGCTATTAAACGTCCGGACACTGTCAAGTGCGCCCGGAGTAACCTACAACAAGACCGTCTGGCACGTTCCGAGCAAGCATAGCAGTGCGGCCCCAACCCCAGCCCACGCGAGATTGTGAAACCAGTACCACGCATACATAACTACGCTCTGGAAATACCATGGGCATAGGGGGAGGGGCACAACCACGGCACGCCCAGAATGCGGCTCAACCGCACCAGGGGCTCCCGATTTTGTCATTTCTTTTTTTACTTTCAGGACTCCACTATTCGGAAGGCCTGTCCGGCAGCACAGTCGCCGAACACACGATGCAACAGCCAGGGAGACAACAAGCCACGTCGAATGTCCAGGTGGTCTCTATAACGAGCTAAATACCTGTCTTACTTAAAATCTCGCAGCTTGCCCCTGGAGGGGGACATGTCAAAAAATCCCATCTCTTGCTTATCACACTATTTGTGTCGTTCTGCTTTCATAGCAGCCCTTTAATAAACAATACATAGCTCTTGTCTATTACTGCATTCATTTTTTTAATATGTTCAGTTATGACATTACGCAACCGTACACTTTGGTATGGCCAATACACCAGGGGCTTAAGTACCCCAGAATATGGTGTGAGAAGACCGAACACTCTCACGAGTGCGGCACCCCGAACTTATAGCATTATATGCATCGGCTCCGAATTATGTCTTGGTTCAATAGTTGGGTTTGCCCGGTTCCCACGTTTTGGTACCTTACGTTCCGCTATATTGGCTAAGGTAGCGCAGGGAGAACTACTGCGATTGTGCCCCAGTTGAGCTGGGTTAACACCTCAGTAGAGAAAGCTAAAACTGACCGTCATGATGGGGCGAGAGCCGGTCGCTGTTCGAGAGGTTTTTCGAGTCCCTAAAGACTTATGCCGCTTAGAGCGAGGAGCTGGCTTTGTCCGGCCTAGGCGTGTATAGTACCCCGAACTCGGTCTTCCGAATACTAGGGGCTTCGCCAAAATTTAAAATTATAGAATTCTATGGCTAAGTGAGAGTGATAAAGCATTATAAGTCCGATTCCTTGTTCGTTGTGCTGAGCGCCTCCCTCGAAGGACCCAAGATTGGGAACAAGAGCGCTCAGGTTTATCCTGAACACCCCAGCACTCGTGGCATGGGGGTAGAAGCCGACGACTTGCATCTCTCAGATTTAATAAACGGCCGCATAGAAGGTAATATTTTAAATTCAAAAAGCGTTGCTTAGCGCATATGAACAAATTTTCAGCGCACAGGATAAACATGAGTGAGTTTACTCAAAAATTACATCCCTGGTACATTCATTCGCCACAAGGCGGGCACCTTTCAGGACGCCCTCATAATACATTTCGGGCCTGCGATGCTCCTTCCCCTCCGGTGGCCCATCTGTCACCAGCTTCTCAGCATCCAGCTTGCCCCTGTGCACTTTAGCACGGGCAAGGGCCCTACGGGCGCCTTCGATGCATACGGAGCGCTTGATGACTTCAAGCCATGGACATGCATCCACCAGCCGCCTCACCAGCCCAAAGCAGCTCTCAGGCAGGACCTCCCCAGGCCACAGCCGGCCTATAAGGCCCTTCATGGCCTGTTCGGCCACCTTGTGGAGCTCGACCAGCTGCTTCAGCTGGACACTCAAGGGCACCGGGTGTCCGGCCTCAGCATACTGGGACCAGAACACCTTCTCCGTCGAGCTCCCTTCTTCAGCTCGATAGAATGCAGCGACGTCGGACACACTGTGGGGCAGATCTGCGAATGCTCCTGGAGAGCTCCGGATTCGGGTAAGTAACACGTATTTCACTTTCACATGCTTGCTTTGCATAAAGAATGCCTTACCCGCCGCTATCTTTTTCATTGCCTCAATCTCCTGGAGGGCTTTTTGGGCTTCGGCTTTGGCAGATTTGGCGCTTTCAAGTGCCGAGGCAAGCTCGGACTCTCACGTCTTTGAGTCAAGCTCTAAACTCTCGTGTTTCTTCACGAGAGCATTGAGATCTTGCCGCACCTCCACCACCCGCGCCTCTTGTTTCTCTCGCTCGGTGCGCTCCATGGCCGCATTATCTTCGGCCTTGGACAACGCTTCCTTCAGGGTCGCCACCTCGGTTGTGACCCCTGTCATATTCACGTTGGTCCTATCACTATTTGCAACCAGGTATTTTTATATACACTTACATAAGGTACTACCTACCTTCCTTGTCCTCGAGCTGCTTCTTGGCAAGGCCGAGCTTGTTCTCGGACCGCTCGAGGCTCTGCTTCAATGCATCAACCTCCGCAGTCAGTGCGGCAGAGGTCAGCATCGCGACCTGCATTCCCATATTGACATTTTTATGCTAGACTCCTGCGTATATCTTTTTAGATCCTCAGTCCGGCTTTTCTTTCCGAACACCAAACTGAGCATCAGGGGCTACTGTCTATGCGGTAACATTTTTACATGTTTTAAATACATACCTCGAAGCCTGTTAGAAGGCTCGCACAGGCTTCTGTCAGCCCGCTCTTGGCGGACTGAACCTTCTGGATCACCGCACTCATAACAGTGCGGTGCTCCTCGTTGATGGAGGCGCTGTTAAGCACCTCCAGCAAATTGTCCGGCGCCTCCGGTTGGACGGAGGCCGCCGGCATCGTAGGCTTGCCCTTCTTGCAAGGGGGCCACCTGCCAGACTCCGGAACCACTGAAGGTTCCGGTGCGGTGTCCGGCCTAGGGCCGAACTTAGATCCCTCCGGGGTTTTATCCCCTTTGGGCCTGGAGTCCGGGAGGTCGCCTTGCGGGGCCTCCAGGACCACCTCCTCCTGGTTTAGCCCCCTTTTGGGACTCCACCTCGGCATCGTTCGTAGGGCGGGGGGAGGTAGCTGTCGGGAGTGAAAGACTATTCACATCCGACGAATCCAAGGAGCCGCTCGACGAATCGTCGAGCTGAGCCTTGGGCGGACTGCATGATTATATTCGTCGTCAGAAGGTACTGTGCAAATAAAGGAATGCCATGAATTATTCTGGTATCCGGATACTTACGATTTGGCCAGGGGCTTGGCCCTGGACGACCACTCCTCTCCGCCGTCGTCGGCGTCGGAGGCGTAGTCCAGAAGAAGGGTCTTCCTCTTCTTGGACCCTCCGGCCTCCCGAGTTGGGGCGGCCTTCCTTTTCTTTCCTCCCCCTGCTGGAGGAGGGAGAAGCTTCTTCTTCCTCCTCCTCGTCTTCGGAGGAGGAGTGCGCTTTGGGGTCATCGGGCGATGAGTTCGACACCACCAGGCGCCGGGAGCTCCTTCGAGTTCCCGTGGCCTTCTTCTTGGCCTTCTTCTCCTGCACCACATGAGGTGCCGGGACCAGCAGCTTCGTCCAGCGTGCGTCTACTGGGCCTTCGGGCAAAGGAGCCGGACAGTCGATCTGTCCGGCCTTCTTCTGCCAGTCCTGTTAAAGGAATGGGAGTTTAGATCCCGCATAGAGTCAAACTATGAAAAACAAGTACCCTGTAATGGGTAAAACAAGCTTACCGCACTGGCTTGGCGCTTCTCGCAGAATCCGCGATCCTCGGTAATTGGAGGGGAAACCTCGGAGCCCTTGAATAGCACCTTCCAAGCGTCTTCGTGCGTTGTGTCGAAGAGCCTGGACAAAGTCTGGTGCTGGGCCGGGTCAAACTCCCACAAGTTGAAAGCCCGTCGTTGACACGGGAGGATCCGGCGGAAGAGCATGACCTGGACTACATTGACAAGTTTAACCTTCTTGTCCATCAGGTTTTGGATGTAGGTTTGGAGTCCGGTCACCTCTGCCGAATTACCCCACGACAGGCCCGTCTCTTTCCAGGAGGTGAGTCTTGTGGGGATGCCAGATCGGAATTCGGGGGCCGCCGCCCATTCAGGGTCGCGTGGCTCGGTGATGTAGGACCACCCCGATTACCACCCCTTGATGGTCTCCACAAAGGAGCCCTCGAGCCATGTGATGTTGGGCATCTTGCCCACCATGGCGCCTCCGCACTCCGCCTGCTGGCCGCCCACTACCTTCATCTTGACATTGAAGGTCTCCAGCCATAAGCGAAAGTGGGGCTTGATGCGGAGAAAGACCTCACATGACGATAAACGCCGAGATGCTGAGGATGAAGTTCGGGGCCAGATCATGGAAATCCAGGCCGTAGTAGAACATGAGCCCCCGGACAAATGGGTGAAGAGGGAATCCCAGTCCACAGAGGAAATGGGGGAGAAACACGACCCTCTCATGGGGCCTGGGGGTGGGGATGAGCTGCCCCTCATCTGGGAGCCGGTGCGCGATGTCGTTGGACAAGTATCCGGCTTTCCTTAGCTTTTTGATTTGCCCCTCCATGACGGAGGAAGCCATCCACCTGCCTCCCGCTCCAGACATGGTTGCAGAAGGTCACGGTGGGGAGTGTGGACTTGGGAGCTGGAGCTCGAGTGCGTAGGAATGGATAAGCGAAGGAGGAGGAAGGCGTAGATGGAAAGGGTGGATCCTTATCCCCTTATATGGGCGGCCGAAACTATGTGCCCCCACCAGCCTAGTAAAACTCGCTTATCTCCCAAGCACCGTGATTAATGGCGCGGTTGGGTTACCCACGCCCGTATTGATGAGAATCCCGGAATAAGGGGACATGATCTCTGCTTTGACTAGACGTGCCAAGGAATCCGCCTCGCTAAACGCGCTGAGGTGGGACAGTAAAACGATTAGAATAAAGGATTGGCTGTGGCATGATGTCACGCTATGGAGTACGTCAGCAGATTAGATTTGTACAAATATTATTCTCCCTATGGTGGTATGTGGAACTTATTTTGCAGAGCTGGACACTATCCTTGTGTTCAAACATCTTCTATGAAGTATTCGGAGGAGGAACCCGCCTTGCAATGCCGAAGACAATTTGCGCGCTGGACTCGTCATCGTTGAAGCCTGGTTTAGGGGCTACTGAGGGAGTCCAGGATTAGGGGGTGTCCGGATGGCCGGACTATGACCTTTGGCCGGACTCCCGGACTATGAAGATACAAGATTGGAGACTTCGTCCCGTGTCCGGATGGGACTTTCCTTGGCGTGGAAGGCAAGCTTGGCAATACGATATGTAGATCTCCTCCCATTGTAACCGACTCTGTGTAACCCTAGCCCTCTCCGATGTCTATACAAGCCGGAGGGTTTTAGTCTGTAGGACGAACAACAATCATACCATAGGCTAGCTTCTAGGGTTTAGCCTCTCTGATCTCGTGGTAGATCTACTCTTGTACTACCCATATCATCAATATTAATCAAGCAGGAGTAGGGTTTTACCTCCATCGAGAGGGCCCAAACCTGGGTAAAAACATCGTGTCCCTTGTCTCCTATTACCATCCGCCCACACGCACAGTTCGGGACCCCCTACCTGAGATCCGCCGGTTTTGACACCGACAGTCATCAAATTCGTCTAAGCATGGGCTATGAAATTTAGTAGAGGGTATTTCAACTTTATCATATCTATACTCTATAGAGAGAATTTACCTTTACTACCTGTGTCGGGTTATCAAGACAATGTGGTTCTTCAGGCGGTAAATTAAGACCATGTATTTCTTCAATAGGAGGTAAATTCTTAACATCTTCAGCTTTAATACCTTTTTCTTTCATTGATTTCTTTGCCTCTTGCATATCTTCAGGACTGAGAAATAAAACACCTCTCTTCTTTGGAGTGGGTTTAGGAATAGGCTCAGGAGTTGGCTCAATTGGTTCAGGAATTACTTCAGGAATTGGCTCAGGAAGAGTCCAATTATTTTCATTAGTCAACATATTATTCAATAATATTACAGCTTCGTCGACTGTTCTTTCCCTGAAAACACAACCAGCACAACTATCCAAGTAGTCCTTGGAAGCATCGGTTAGTCCATTATAAAAGATATCAAGTATTTCATTTTTCTTAAGAGGATGATCAGGCAAAGCATTAAGTAACCGGAGAAGCCTCCCCCAAGCTTGTGGGAGACTCTCTTCTTTGATTTGCACAAAATTATATATTTCCCACAAAGCAACTTGTTTCTTATGAGCAGGGAAATATTTAGCAGAGAAGTAATAAGTCATATCCTGGGGACTATGCACACAACCAGGAGCAAGAGAATTATACCAAGTCTTAGCATCACCCTTTAACGAGAACGGAAATATCTTAAGGATGTATAAATAGCGAGACTTCTCATCATGAGTGAACAGGGTGGCTATATCATTCAACTTGGTAAGATGTGCTACAATAGTTTCAGATTCAAGGCCATAAAAAGGATCAGATTCAACTAAAGTAATAATATCAGGATCAACCGAGAATTCATAATCCTTATCAGTAACACAGATAGGTGAAGTAGCAAAAGCAAGATCGGGTTTCATTCTAGCATTAAGAGACTGCTGCTTCCATTTAGCTAATAATTTCTTAAGATCATTTCTATCATTGCAAGCAAGAATTTCCATAGCAGCTGCTTCATTCATAACATAACCCTTAGGAACAACAGGTAATACATAATCATTGGGGGAACATTCATCATCACTATCATCAATAATAGGTTCTTCAATATTTTCATTCCCCCTAACTCTAGCAAGTTGTTCATCTAGAAATTCACCTAATGGCAAAGTAGTATCACGCACAGAAGTAGTTTCATCATGCATAGCAGAAGTGGCATCATCAATAACATACGACATATCAGAATTCATAGCAGTAGCAGGTTTAGGTGTCGCAAGCCTACTAATAACAGAAGGAGACTCTAGTGCAGAGCTAGGTGGCAGTTCCTTACCTCCCCTCGTAGTTGAGGGCAAAATCTTGGTCTTAACGTCTTTCAAGTTCTTCATAGTGATCAACAGATATAAATCGCAAGTGACTCAGAGAATAGAGCTATGCTCCCCGGCAACGGCGCCAGAAATTAGTCTTGATAACCCACAAGTATAGGGGATCACAACAACTTTCGAGGGTAGAGTATTTAACCCAAATTTATTGATTCGACACAAGGGGAGCCAAAGAATATTCTTGAGTATTAGCAGTTGAGTTGTCAATTCAACCACACCTGGATAACTTAGTATCTGCAGCAAAGTATTTAGTGGCAAAAGTGGTATGATAATAAAGGTAACGGTAGCAAAAGTAAAGATAAATGTTTTTGGGTTTTTGTAGTAGTTGTAACAGTAGCAACGGAAAAGTAAATAAGCGAAGAACAATATATGAAAAGCTCGTAGGCAATGGATCAATGATGGATAATTATGCTGGATGCGATTCCTCGTGCAATAGTTATAACATAGGGTGATATAGAACTAGCTCCAATTCATCAATGTAATGTAGGCATGTATTCCGTAAATAGTCATAAGTTCTTATGAAAAAGAACTTGTATGACGTTTTTTGTCCTACCCTCCCGTTGCAGCGGGGTCCTTACAGAAACTAAGGGATATTGAGGCCTCCTTTTAATAGAGAACCGGACCAAATCATTAACACATAGTGAATACATGAACTCCTCAAACTACGGTCATCACTGAGAAGTATCCCGATTATTGTCACTTCAGGGTTGTCGGATCATAACACATAATAGGCGACTATAGACTTGCAAGATAGGATCAAGAACACACATATATTCATGGAAATATAATAGGTTCAGATCTAAAATCATGGCACTCGGGCCCTAGTGACAAGTATTAAGCATAGCAAAGTCATAGCAACATCAATCTCAGAACATACACTACAAAAAAAGACACATACGTGACATTTTGGGCCAAACGATTTTTTTCTGCCATACATATGACACTTCTATGACGATAATTATGACAAAACCAGGTATCATCATAGATGTGGTGGGCTCCTACTTCTATGACAAAAAATCATGACAGAAAATGGGCTTTTTGTCCTGGGCAGGCCGGAGACGCAGCTGCATGACATTCTTTGGGCCGTCCATGACAGAAAAAACCATGGTAGAAGCGAGGGGGAGGAAAATTTCGGGGAGTTGCCGGTTCCGGTGGGAGGTCGGGGGCCGAGCGATGCGAGTTTCTCTCGTACACGTACGTGCGTTTGTGCGACCCGAGCGATTGCACTGCAGGCTACGCGTTACTGAACCCGAGCGATCGATTGATGACTGTTAACTGAACCTGATGGAGCGATTCCTTTGCTACTACTGCTAACTGAAGTCGATCGATTGGGTGAACAGTGAGCATTGCGGGGGGTGGGGGTGGGATGAACAATGAGCGGTGGCGTTGCCTCTGGATGAATAGGACCCCGTGGTGTGGAGGGCTGGATGAACAGTAGATGGTGGAGGGATGGATGAGCAGTAGACGGTGGAGGGGTGGTTGAACAGTAGCCGGTGGAGTAGCGCGCGGTGGAGGCTGGATGAACAGGAGCCTGTGGAGGCTGGAGGAGGTCGATGGTAGCCCGTGGAGGCTGGAGGAGGTCGATGGTGGAGATGAACAATATCCCATGGAGTCCCGTTTTGCGGTACACCACACCCCTCCCGATGAACAGGACCCCCATTTCGACCGTAGGAGGTCTGTTTCATTCGTTTTGCGGTATGCCACACCCCTCCCGATCAACAAGACCCCCGTTTCGACCATAGGAGGTCCATTTCCTCCGTTTTGTGGTACGCCACACCCCTCCCGATCAACAGGACCCCCGTTTCGACTGTAGGAGGTCCATTTCCTCCGTTTTGCGGTGCGCCACACCCCTCCCGATCAACAGGACCCCCGTTTCGACCGTAGGAGGTTCGTTTCCTCCGTTTTGCGATACGCCACACCCCACCCGATCAACAGGACCCCGTTCCGAATGTAGGAGGTCCGTTTCCTCTGTTCTGCGGTACGCCAGGCCTCGTTTCCATCGCCTGTTCCGTCCAATCCCTCCCGATGAACACGACCATGCATTTCGTTCCGACCCAGCCGGTTGGCTCCCCATGAACACAATGACGACGCTGTTTCTCCGTTCCGACCCAGCCATGTACGTATGCACGAGTAGGCGTTCGAGACCCTTCCCGTATGTACGTACGTGGCCGTATTTTCTTTCTTGCACCCTCGCCGCTGTACGTACGTGTACATGCTATGTGCGCGCCTCTACTACGACACGTGCGCGCCTCTACATCGACCAGTATGTACGTACACATTCGCGACCAGGATGACAACGCTACGTACGCTTCAACCAGGTGGGTCCCAACTGTCAGGCACTTCCTTGGCTGCGAAGATGTAGCTGGTGGGTCCCAGCAGTCAGGGGGCCGAATCATTTTTTTGCCCGGACGCACTTTCTTGCGTGCGAAGATGTAGTTGGTGGGTCCCAGCAGTCAGGGGGTGGATCATTTTTTTGCCTGGACGCACTTCCTTGCATGCGAAGGTGTCGCTGGTGGGTCCCAGCGGTCAGGGGGGCGAATCATTTTGTTTTTTTGCCCGGACGCACTTCCTTGCTTGCGAAGATGTAGCTGGTGGGTCCCAGCAGTCAGGGGGAAATGTTTTTTTCGCGAAATACAGTGGCCCGTCCGGTGGGTCCCAGCTGTCAGGTGGAGGAATCATTATTTTCCGCGTAATAAGGAGGCACTTCCTTGCTGCGGCCGTGGACCCAGCTATCAGCCTCTCCACGTACAGTCCACGTCCGATGGAAGTCGTTCCTTGACCACGTTGACCATGTTGACGACGCCGCGCCGAGAGCACCAGGGCGGTGGACAACGGCGAGGCCTACGAAGGGGATGACGGGGAGCCGGGGAAGACGCGGCAGTGGAAGCCCGCGCGAAGAGGTGTACGAGGGTTCACTGGTTCGGCTGCGGTGTGAGGCTGCCGTCACCGCAGGGCCTAGCCAGCGGTGGGAATAGTAGGGGGCGGTGAGGCCTCCGCGGCAGCACAGCCGGCCACAAGAGGCAGGAGCATGCGGCACGACCGGCGCTGCTTTGGGCGGCTGGAGCAAGAAGACCAGAGGTTGAAGAAGCACTACTGCTGTTGGATGGAGATCATACAGTCACTGGAGCTAGAATCGTTCATATGGACTAAAGTTGACAAAGCCCCCTGTCTCAGTCAACTTAGTAGGCCCACAAGTCAGCCTCCCACCATGGTGGGTCCCAGCTAGCAGGGGGAGTATTCATTTTTTTTGTGCGTAATAAGGAGGCACTTTCGGTGGGTCCGAGCTGACAGCGCGGGGAACGTTTTTTTCGCGAAATACGCTGGCCCGTCCGGTGGGTCCCAGCAGTCAGGGGGAAGTTTTTTTTTCACGAAATAAGGTGGCCCGTCCGGTGGGTCCCAGCTGTCAGGTGGAGTAATAATTATTTTGCGCGTAATAAGGAGGCACTTCCTTGCCGCCGCCTGGACCCAGCTGTCACCTCTCCACGTACAGTACTCTTCCGATGGAAGTCGGTCGTTGACCATGTTGACCACGCCGCGCCGAGAGCACCAGGGCGGTGGTCTGGACGACAACGAGGCCTAGGAAGGGGACAACATGGAGCCGGGGAAGACGCAGCAGCGGTAGCCCGCGCGGAGAGGAGTACGAGGGTTCACTGGTTCGGCTGCGGTGTGAGGCTGCCGTCGCTGTAGAATAACAGGGGGTGTGGGTGAGTAGAGGGATGGCCTGGCCAGCGGTGGGAGTAGTACGGGGCGGTGAGGCCTCCGCGGCATCACAGCCAGCCACGGGAGTCAGGAGCACCCGACACGACCGGTGCTGCTTTGGGTGGCTGGATCAAGAAGACCAAAGGTTGAAGAAGCACTACGGCCGTTGGATGGACATCGTACGATCACTGCAGGTAGAATCGTTTATATTGACTAAGTTGACAAAGCCCTTGGTATGCGTCAACTTAGTAGGCCCACAGCTCGGATTTGGCAGAGAACATATAGCCCATTTGTGATTTGTAAGAATGTACATCCCATTTTTCAATTCGAATGGAATTTACTACAGCCCATTTACAGTTTGTTAAAAGTACAGCCCGACTTCTAGCTAGGACAATGATTAATAATTTCAAACAACCGCTTAAAACAGAATTCAAAAAAAAATCTCACATTTTGATGGGATCCGAAATATTTTTATTCGAAATTTCTAGTCAGGTTAAATATAATTTCAAAATAAAGTTGTATCACGTTAAAATCCAATGAAATATTGCGCGCGCAACAAGTAATGAAATTAAAATTTCCAAATTCCAAAAATAATATATTTTTCAAACTAATTACGTGTTTGGTGCATAGTAATTGCCTAGTTATTATAATTACATCCCATTTATTATTTCTTAATGTCCATTTTCTTGTTAAGCCTAATGCATACCTCCTAGGAAACTTTGCAGCCCAGCGGGGCGGATAACAAGTTGACCCGGATATTGTGTACAACTATCGGCCGAGTTGCATTGCTGATGTTGAAAAAAAGGCCTGTGTAGTACAGTACAACCTAACATGGTTACTCAGCCCACATTCAGCGATGCTAGAAAGGCCCAAACAAGGCTTTTGTACAACTTTTTGAAGTCACTGAGCTCAATTAATAACTTAAGAAAAAAGTTAGATTACAGTGGAACCTAATTAAAAGCTATCACGAGCAAATAAATAATTCAACGGGTCCCACTTGTGCGTGTGTGCGTGTGTGTGTGTGTGCGTGTGCGTGTGTGTGTGTGTGTGTGTGTGTGAGAGAGAGAGAGAGAGAGAGATAGAGAGACCCATTGGTTGATGCTCGTAAATACATCTTTCAGCCATATGCATTGCTGATGCTCAGTAAAAACTTATATAGTTGACACAATCATATAGAACGTCATAGCACACTGAACTTGCATACAAAAATTTCACGCAGGCGGCACAATCAGGATGGAAGCAGTGGATCGCTACGGGAAGGGCTATGTTGAAACCAACGAAGTCGTACATAATGGTTCATCATCTTTATAAATGACGGGGAAATATCTTGAAAGTTGTGCAAAGAAGACAAACAGACAACACAATAAGTTCTGCTAGCACATTAAGTTGACGTACAGCCCTTTCTTAAAAAATTTCAGGTACAAAATTAGAACATGTCACAATCAAATGTACTGGCATATCAGTGATTCAGACCCATAGCTCGGATTTAACTAGTACTATCTGACAAGATTCAGTTGTTACCTCAAATTAGAGCACATCCAGGCAACCAGCCCTGCCTCTTCCCCAAAAAAGCAGTGGCCTCCGCCGCGCGATGGAGTAGGCCCTGTGCCATCCATCATTTCGAGCAACACGGGGAAAGTCTGATGTTGACTCCTGTAATGGACGTCGTCGACGGACCCTGGCACCAGCGGCGGCGGCAGGACTTCAATTGATGGATTGACCACTTCTTCGACATGCACGAACACTCGATACAGGTACATCCCTAACATGGTCCGCGGCGGCCTTAGTGGCGACGAATAGTACAACCCCAGTTCCTGCACTGGTATCTCAACACCAATCACCTTCGGTATGGTGGACGGCTTCTTCATCCATGCCATAAGAGTCAGAGCCCAGCTATGTGGAGGAACAAACATACTTACGAGCTCACCTCCAAGGTCGTTGATAAGCTCGTTCATGGACTCGCTATTCCAAGAACGTCGAGGCATGCCGTGGAAGGTAAGCTTTGTTAAAAACTCAAGCTCAGAGGGCACCGAGCCTCATCCTGGGTGCCACCGATCAAAACTCACCAGCGCGCCATCGCAGAACAAACACCGGGAAGATTCGGACACACAACTGCAGTCGAAAGTTGTCCGGAACCTGACGAAGAAATCAACCGGTGGCGGACAGACTTCGACGAGCAAGTCACTTATTTGGATGACGTGCGAAATGCCAAGAGCTTTGACAAGGTCGTCCGGAAAGACGGGAGGCCGGTCGCCGTTGATGGTTACCATCAGCACTTTGCCGGCAAACTGGTCATCAAGCGCTGCCGTGCCACTGTCGAGCGACAGCACACAGTGACCGAAGGCAGGACGGACCTCAGGATCTTCGGCTCAGAGATCCGCATTGACCGGCGGCATGATAGTGCGCTTGAGTACAGGGAGTACAAGAGGGGGATTTGGGGGAACTGGAGTAGGAATTGAGATTCCAGAGGTGGGGGAGGGGCGGGAGATAGGGGATGAAAAGGTAGCATGAATTTCGAGCACGCGCCAATATGCTCTCGGCGCGCAAGCGCACAAAAACACCGGTGGCGCCAATATGCCCGACCTTTTTTTTTCAGGATCTTTTGAGAGCCCGGCCCGAGAGTCATAATTGACATGTTTGGCATTGCGTTACTACTCGGCCCATATTCAACGACACCTCACTGGCCCAAGCAAGTGTACATCATCGAAAAGGCAGTGAGCTCAAATTATATAACTTGAAAAAAGGAGATATACTCTGAACACTGGAGAATGGTGATGCCCTCATTTAGCCCGCCAGTAGTTCGAGACAATAAACAGTTCGAAACAACGATATATACAACATTCAAACACTGACTAGTGACTACTACTGACATAAACAGCAAGACATGATAGTTCATAAGAAGTCTTGCTACACCACCAAAACGTACCCATCTGCAGCGCTCAGACTCTCGTGATCCAGACAAGAATGACATTCTAAACAGAAGAAACTATTACATAGAAAGAGTGACATAGACGAGGATGACCAAATGACAAGGAATATGCATAACAAAAGAAAGAACTACCCATCCAGAACCAGCAGCAAAGACAACAAAGTCATTCGAAGAGATGATCCAACACCATCATAATTTGCAGTCTCGCTTCAGCGACCAGTGATCCGGAGACACCAGTACTCCACTCTTTCGATGCAACAACCAAGTTACCTATCAACCTGAAGGCTTGAACCACATCACCGCCTGTCATAATTGAGACATCCAAGGATCAAAGTTAATCCGGATGCCTTTGTCATTCTCACCTTCTTTTGGCTGCAGGCTGTATCATTAACAATCAGAGGAGTTTGCTCCCGAACTCCTAGGGCTCGCCGTGTAGACACAGTTTTCCATAGCAAACAGAGCCTCTCTGCCATCAAGGTCCTTGCCAACGGTGATCTCCTGGTTAATCGGATAATTGAGTCCGAGAAACATAGAGTGTGAACCAAGGCTATTTACCGGCCTCCAACTAAAAAATCCTAAAGGCCCCAACAAGTTGGTATCCTGCTCATAGACGTAACAACCACTGTCCGGATACTCATGTATTACACGGTGCTTGTATACAGTGGGGTTTTTGCAATATAACTTTTCCGGCTCATGTGTCCGAATGATCATTAGTCTTTTACCGTCGTCTGATCGAGCGAGGAACCAGTTGTGCTTCCCTGTTTTTGGCAAAGGTGGTGTAATTACAAAGGGCAGTAACTGTAGGGACACTGCATCATATCAAAAAGGACAGGCGTTGTTAATGTAAGATCAGCATTGTTCAGAGTATGAGTAGGATAACGCAAGAAACAACATTGATATGTCCCTGTTGGAACTAGGAGGAAAATACAGGGAAATGTATACTAGGTTCGAAAATATAGAAGTGCCATGCATGGTTATACTCATGTTATCTCGCAATCGATTCTTCACAGGAAACTACCATGTCATGCATGTTATGTAATCATGTTCTATGCTCACAAACAAATTCTTCAAGGTAACTAACAGAACATGCATTGTTATATACTCGTGTTTTGTGGGAATTTTTTTTGTGAGGATATTATTCTAGCCATTGATTGCTGAAGGGAGAATATAGGTATGTACACATAGTAAGCATTGCAGGATTTCACAACTTCCAAATATAGAGTTCTCCATATGCACATTTACTTCCCTAATGTATGGTTAGATGAAACCAACAGTGTGGTGCATGTTTCTACATCATGAAAATGAGGAAACAACATGGCCATTGATACACACTCATATTTAGTAGTAGTATAAGGATAATATCCATATATTCCTAACTATGGCAATTAGCTTGAAGTCTGCGTAATTCGCATGTCGTGTGGGTACTTGGCAGATTACAATCTTTTGCAAAACAAGATCCGTCCAACTGACGTAGTAATCTAGATGACTTGGAACGCGATGGTAATACTCTATATAATCCAACGGAGGAAGGATAATATCATGGGAGGTCTGGAAGTTCATGAGCGCCAACTTTTTACCGTCTTCTCTGAAGGCAACCATCCAGTGGGAGTTCATGCCGACCCAGTACATACCTGCCAAGAAGTTTCGGGCGATGGTGATCGGATCGATGTCGAGGGAAATGATGTACGGCGACACACTACATACCTGGAAAGAAGTTTCGGCTAATAGAGATCGGATTGAAGTCGAGGGGCATCATGCACGCCTCCGTATAATGGTGAGCCGATCTCGCAAGACCAGATAGCAGCAAGCAGGGTGTCTCAAAAAGCTTAGGCCTCACTTCGATGATGGCCGTGTGCATGTCCCTCGAGCATGCAGCCAGCCGCAGGGAAGTCAACATATCCATACACGAACAACAGAGGTCGAGGATGTCACTGGGGAGATTGCTCCAATCGCTGCTCATAAGGATGTTGCGCGGTTCGCGTTCGGCCATGGTGGAGTTTGGAAGGGGGCTTGATTTACTGGGGAGAAGGATGTCGGTGCTGGAGCGGCTAGCGAGGGAATAGTGGTACTGGGGGAGGCAAGTGAGGCAAGGTACACGGGGGCACAGTGAGATGGAGACGGAGACGAAGACGGAGAAGGAGATGGAGATGGAGTGGTGCTATGGGAGCGGAGAGGGAGACGAGGCGAGGCGCCAATGTGGTGTACAACAGCGGTGACAGACTGCACAGTGCACAGGGTGAGGCTGACTTTAGTAACCTGAACACGCCGCCTCACCTGGACTAGTGTCAAGCGCAGGGTGTTGTCACTTCACTGTGAGGACCGGATGAATAGTATTTTGACCATCAAGTGTACCACAGTTGTACTACTACTACTACTACTACTACTAGTAGGAACATGAGTACTCCAGTATTGTATAGCGCAAATAGGTCTCTCGTGCTAGCATGCCTGTTCACTTCATCGTTCAGGTATCATCCATATTGCGAGCAGAACCAAATTCTCGTGCATGCCCAATCAACGCCTTGCCATGATGCATGCAGTGGTCGTTCTGGTGCATCAAGGACGGCATGCAGATCGTTCCACACTTGAGAAGAGGAAAAATGGAAAGGTAGAATGCAGCAGCAGAGGAAGAGAACGCTGGCTAACGAGGCTGGGAGGAAATCGAGCAGGAAGTTAATGCTCCACGCCCAAAGGTTTTGGGAAAACCTGATTTTCATAAGGTGACTTATACTCACCTAAACGGAGGGAGTATTCCTTAACCAGAGAATGTTGTGTCTCCCACTCACGGGCTCAAAAAAAAAGCTATGACACATTTTTTATCTGTTGCATAGGTCCCACCTATCAGGAAGGATGGGCACATACACGAACAGGTATGACTCCTCAGTCTACCCGCATAGCCTTTTCGTTTAGTCTACCTAGCCATCTAATCAACTGCCTGCATGCCACTTCTCCCATTTACTTCTCCATCGGGAACCGATTCACCTCGGCTTCTTCACCTCCCCGTCGTCTTCATTTGCATCCAAACCCCACTGCGTTCACATTGTTTTAACCTATTTAAATAATCATCTACTACTTTAGTTAGACTAGCCATCTAATCCTAATTCTCCAAACCATAGCCCTCCGTTCCAGCGGTTCCAAATGGCGAAAGAGATCGAGATGTAGGTTTTTAGCATCCAACATGTCCTCGTCGAAGGCTCGATGCGCATAGTTGCCACCGTCACCATCAACCCAAGGGTTGTTCGACAGTAGATCAACAATGTATCCAACTCCCTCGAAAAGGTAGAGATGAGTGTCATCGGTCTCGACGCAGAGTACACGGAGCGTGCCCCTCGGAAGATCCAGCAAGCCACCGTCCTTCAGCTGTGCCTCGAAGATGATGTTTTGGTGTACCACATCATACACTCGCCCTCCATACCAGGTGATCTTCATGATTTCTTGTCTCGGGAGGACGTATACTTCTGTGGGGCAGCCATCGAAGGGGACAAACAGAAGCTGGAGCCGTACAACCTTGATTTGAAAAGCATCACTGACCTACAAACCAGAATCAAAATTCCTGTAGAAGATTGTGCTAAACAGACACCATCCCTATTCGACGTAGCAAATTTTGTGCTCGGTACAAATCTTCAGAAGGGTGACAAGATGGTGGCATTAAGGTCGTCTAGATGGGAGAATTATCCCTTGACGTACGAGCGGATAAAATATGCTGCCCTCGATGCCCGTGTGAGTTTTGAGAAAGCTGCAAGGTCCAAAGAGCTTGTTGCTAAGCCGTCTCCCACAGAGAATGAGAAGAAGAAGAAGAAGAAGAAGAAGAAGAAGAAAACGTTGCACCAATAGGAGGGCATTATGGATGGATGAACTAATTCCTCTCTTGTAAAAAAAATTATTCCCTCTTGGTGTATATTGATATAGATGGACTATTTCGATGGTGTGCATGTCTTTGGAACAGAGTGGTAGCGTGGGTCTGCTTGACTATAAGGAACTATTTATCTGCATATATAGCTTTCTTTGCTACTCCTTCCAGTGATCGGTATGCAGTGCATGTGTCCGTAGACATGACAACTTGTCCATGGAAGTTCAACTACGACGACCATCACGTTTCATCTCGCGATTCCCATGACGCCTCTCCAACCCACGGCACCACGCCCCCGACGTGCGCCTCATCCCTCTCGGCCGCACCGCCCCTCTGCCTTTGTGTGCATGACATGTGGGCCACCTAAAATGCGGCGAGCATCAAGTTTCTACCACAGCCACCCGCGATTCCCACGACGCCGCTCGAACCCATGAAACCACACGTCCCCCGACCTGCGGCTCACCCCTCTTGGCCCCACCGCCCCTCTGCCTTCGGGAGCATTACATGTGGACCAGTCACCTATCGGGTCCACATGTTATTGACTCAAAGGTAGGTGTAGTAAGGTGCTGAAGCTCAGTCCCGACGGCCCTGAGAGGGAAATGTAACTCCTGCGCTAGGGCTTGTGGTGCTCCCGCAGCACGAACTCGTGCCAAACTCGAGATTTTTTTCTTTACTATACATGCACACAACGATTTAATGGACATTGTAATCTCAACATGTGATGGGGAGCTCTAAATTTGAATTTGAAACTTATAAAACGAAAATATTCAAAACAAATAAACTGGGAGAGAGGGAGTATATCGTAGGATGTGTCCCATACAAAATAAGTCCCTTGGTTTGTCACTGCGAAGATGCGCTTAGAAAGGAGCACCGCGTCTTCCTACTCGTACGGCAACAAATCGGCCGCATACAACATCGTCCGCCTTTGGCCGCCATGTGCAAGGTTCGTGCTATCTTTTATTCAATCTCACCGTGGTTCCATCATACCAATTCATGCGGTGGCCCGTTGCATGGCTGATCCCAATGTTGGACAAAGGTTCTACGGGAACGGTGTCACCGTTGTAAATGTTGTGCAAATTGATGTTGGTACCCTACCGTACATATGCAAGCCAATCTCCACTCGCACCGAGCCTAGCCTGTGAAACCGTGGGTAGGGGGAGAATTAGGAGATGGACACGGAAGTAGTCTTTAGAATGCATTTACTACGTGATCAAACTCATATTACCTGCTCATC
Source organism: Triticum dicoccoides (assembly GCF_002162155.2). NCBI lineage: Eukaryota > Viridiplantae > Streptophyta > Magnoliopsida > Poales > Poaceae > Triticum > Triticum dicoccoides. The sequence goes on along the minus strand of NC_041385.1, from coordinate 677,686,859 downwards.
GGAGGAAATCCGAGTGCCCCTCAACGTCGGCATCTCAAGGGGCGTCAACTTGCAACTACGGCCACGCCGCGCTGGAGAGACCCCCAAGGAAACATCCTCGTGTGTTCCATGGAATATCAAGATGCATTTGTATGAGTAGTTTATCTTGGGAGAGAAAAGGATGAACGAGGGAAGGCCTCTAGAGATAGAGATGGACACTACTACTACCAATGTGCTGGCCCGTACGTTGCAATGGATCCAAACTAGTAGAATAATACTTGTTCACGTGCTTGAAATGTAAACACTCTAGTTTTGATATACATGTGTCAGCAGACACGACAGCTTGTCCATGGAAGTTGAACCACGGCGACCATCACGTTTCTTGTTTCTACCACTGCCACACCCACACGCGATTCCCACGACGCCGCTCCAACCCATGGCACGACGTCCCCCAACATGGACATGTATCCTCTGACGTGGCTAGCATTGCCTTGCCCTGCCTTTCCTTCGCTGATAGGTGGGACCCGCGCTTATGGGTCCCACATGTCAATGATAGATTGGTAGGATTGTTCGTGCGCCTCATCCCTCTCGGCCCCACCGCTCCTCTGCCTTTGTGTGTATGACATGCAGGCCAGCTGAACTGTGGCGACCATCAACTTTCTACCATAGACACACCCGATTGGACGCGGTTTGCCTGCTCCGCTGCTGTGCTCCGATCCGTACTCCCACACCATCGAATTTTCATCCAGCGGCTGTGACACATTTTCATCCGTACTCCGGCCGGTTCATCTCGAACGAGTGAGTCGCGAACCACACCACCACCATGAGAATGACATGTGGGCCAGCCGCATTTAAGGTCTGCATGTCATTGACTCATAGGCCGGGCACTAGGGCACTGAAGTTCGGTCCCGTGGGCCCTGAGAGGGAAATGTAACTCCCGTGGCAGGCCTTGTGGTGCTCCCGCAGTATGAGCTCGTGCCAAAACTGGAATTTGTTTCTTACTACTACCAATTAGTACTAGTAAGGTACACGTGCATCACACACATGAGATTCTGGTGGTTTGTGCATTATGCTTCTACATGTGGAGTTTTCTGGATTCTAACATGTGGCAAAATCTGGTGGAATGTAAGGTTAGGCAAGTTTGATTAACTTTGGTGAGTGTTTGGTTCAAGCCACACCTTAGGCAAGCCACACTAAGGCCCCACATGACATACACACAAAAAATGTGGCAAGATTCCCTTAGGCTTGCCAACTTGTGGCTCTCATTTTGAAGAACTAATAACTTTGCCTAAGCTTAGTTGTGGCAAAGTTAGTCATGAATTAAGTTCAACCATGGAGTCTTCTAGATTATACATGTGGCAGAATCTGGTGGATGATATCCAACGGCCGGATTTGCCATCTTTGTACCATCGGATTGACTTCATCCAACGACCAACTTTCAAAGTTTTTCACACACTATATAGGGGGTATAGATATAGATGTGCCTGTCCGTTGCAATGGATCCAAAGTATATCTATTTAGTGGAGTGCACTCTAAACACATTATCTATTTATTTTTCTCTAACCTTCCGTAGCCATGCAACCAAGCCACATAAGCTTCATGGGTGCCCCCCACATCATATTATTCATACTACGTTGATTGAAAAAAAGATAAATCACCCAAAACAAGATCTTCCCGTTTTTTGTTCCTACGATGTTGTGCCATGCACGTATCTACTAGTAGTTGTATAGTGGTAGTACTAGTAATATAGTATTAGTACAAAGTTGGTAGTACTAGTAGGAGTAGTACTAGTACGGAATGCTCCTACTCTATCAACGAGCCCCGTCTGATACAAAATTTCTTGGCTTCCGTGCTACAACTAGATCTTCCCCTTGTTTCTGTTTTCCAACCCAGCGGCGGGCGGGGTGTCGATTTGCTCAACAACGGTCCCACATGAAAGTGAAAATGCTAGGCAGGCAACACGCCTTCCCTAAGTTATGTGTCGTGCCGGACGGTCCGTGTTGTACTCCCGATTCCCGGGCGTGTGGGGGTGCGACGCGAACGCGGCAGGCCTTTTCCTTTTACTAGCAATGTGCCCGTACGTTGCGATGGATCCAAAGTAGTAGAATAGTAGTATTTGTTCACAAACTTGGAAGAAATCACTATTGTTTTGATATACTCCTAATATATTACTCCCTCCGTACCTAAATATTTGTCTTTTTTGAGATTTCAAATGGAGTATCACATACGGATTATATAGACATATTCTAGTGTTTCTACCAAGATGCCCGCGCGTTGCACGAAGTTGATGGAAAAGGTAAGCACAACTTATAAATTGAGGATGGAGTACTAGTTACAGTGATGCATATAATTAAGCAAAGGGATCGCACATGTCGGTATTGACTAGGACGATAATGCAATAGCACAATAAGAATTAAGGCCACGATGATGCGATCACAGTGGTGGTTACATAAGGCAAGAAGAAAGATGGATCCACGAACGTACGACCTCCTCCTCCTCAACTTAGTGCGCCGGGCCACCGACCGGCGGCTAAGGAGCGGCGGCTTTTGTGGCGAGCTCGAGGTGCTTCTCAACAAAGGCATCCAAGGCTTCCAGCCGGTTGAGGAAGGCCAACATCATAGCGTCCTCACTGGCCTTGTAGATACCTATGTACACGATTTGCTCGTACGCGTGGATGTGTAGGTCGACGAATTCTTGCAGGGCGAGGCGCCTCGCCGCGAGCGCGACCTCCAGGTGGACATTCTTCATGGCGTCGGCGGGCAGTCGCAGGGCCACCAGTGCTTGAAAGAGGTTCCGGCTATGGAAGCCGATTAGGGTGGCAGGCAATGAGGAGCCCGGGCGCGCGGGCTGGAGGAGTACGGCGATGTCGTCCGCGAGCTTCTTGAGGACGGTGAACTTGTTGCTGGTGGCAACGATCATCTGGTCCAACTGAGAGTCGTAGTTTGCGTTGACGGTGGCCATCTACCAGCCGGTCTCCAACACCGTCTGGAGACGATCCTCGGCGCCATGCCGCAGGCCGGCGTCGTGGACCATCTGGTGCAGCCGCTGGCCGCTCATGCGCATCGCTGCCATGGGTCTGGAGCGAGCTCTTTTGCGCTTAGTGTAGGTGCTTAGGCAAATGCTTAGGTGCGTATGATGTGGTAGATGCATTGGAATGGAGGGGCGCCTTTATATGAGGGCAATGAGGGCAAACTACGTTGCATTCACATGGTGCAACCTCTTTTCCCGGACCTCCTCCCATTACTTCCCTCATGCATTAATTGAAGGAGGATGCATTGGTCGTTCAACATATCGGGAACTGCTACTCCCTCCCTCGTCAGGATTAAAGCCGTATCGGGAACTACGCCGCCCGCTGTCAAATCGAATACTCCCTCTGTCTACTACCTCCGTCCTGGTTTATTAGTCCCCTATGTAGTTTGTGCTAAATTTTGATCAAAGATTTAACTGACAAAATGTTAGTGCATGTTAACAAAAATTATAACGTTGGGTTCATATTCGAACATAGTTTTCAAATATATAATTTTTTGTGACATGCATGAGAATTTTGTTAGTTAAATTTATGGTCAAAATTTGGCACAGATTACAACAAGGACCAATAAACCAGGACGGAGGTAGTAGGTGAGTATTAAGTCATCTTACGAAAACAGAAATAGTACTAGTAAACACATAGGCGTGGTGCATTAAATCTCACGTTGTTTCTTATTTTTTGACATAAATAGAGGAATCAACCAAGAAGAGATGTGTGGCTTGTATGCATATGATACTAGTGTATGATACTACATCCGTAATGCATGGTATCATATAGGACTACATTTATTGCCATGCATGACACAAAGTAGTATATGATACTCAAGCTCCTCTTTCCTCATTTAATTCAACTAGTAAGTATGCACGTGCAACGCACGTATCATATAGTTATGAAATAGAGAGAATATTGGATCGCAGGACGGGGAGCGATGGCATAAGTGTCGAGGGAGGAGGATTGATTATTGCGGCGGCCATGCCTGCAGGTTTCCTTGGTATTTCCAAGCTAATTTTGGTGACTCCTTTGATTATGTTGGACTATTGTGGAAAAGATTATTGGGAACTTTTTTGTGTAAACTTAGTAATCAATAATTGGAAAAGCGTGGAAGAGGTAAAAGAAATTTTCCGGGTAAGACCTGAAGCTTCCTTGAACTGAATGTTGGTTATGCAAGCAATCGAAGTTAGGATCTAGCGTGTCAGTTATGCACTCTGAAGAATGTAAATCTTTGAACTTGTCTATCAAGTTAAGGATAAATGGTCCAACTATCGACATACTTTATAAAATCTCTCAGAACACCATCTATAATAAATATAGCGAAAAAGCAAGCACAGTGTCTTAAAATATCAAACCGTGTACAAGTCAATTTTACACTAAAAGTAGAAACAAATTTTATGCACTGTAAATGACAGAATCTACCAACAAAGCTTAAAGGCATGGACTGGCAATATATATTTGTGAACCGAACATGACATAAACTGGCAATATAACCTCACGCCACCGTTAGGAAATAAATATGATGGTACCTGACATTAACATTAAAAGTAATGTTAAAGAAATTTCAAGACATCTGACAAAAATAGAATATCACATTAACCAACAGTCTACCCTGTTTTTCACTCTAATTTAAGGGAAAAACATGTTTTTTACATGACAGTGAAAACAAATAACACATGCTCCTTTTCAGTGGCAAAACAATTTCACTCCTGAAGATAAGTGTTGGAAACATGCACATCTTCTTATTTGACACCTGAACAAGCGATTGGATTGCTTCCAGTATTACAGGGGCCAAAGGTCATGAAACGTCAATGTGAATCCCATATCACATCAATTTGGATTTTCCCTTTCATATGTGCATTGTGTAAAGTTGGATTAGATTGCAGTATTTATATGTAATTTAGCAAGAGTTCTACCAAGCCATTAACAATAGAATCCAAATTTATTTCTTAGGAAAACATTGATATTATTTAGGAGTGAAAGACATACCTGACCCCGCAGATTATTTTTGGAATATAAATTGATTAATATCAGTAGCAAGTTAGGAAAGTCATGTATGTGGCTAATCAATAGTTAGGAAGATCATATCTCCATAAGCGATAGGTAACTACTTCATAATTCATAACATGAAACCATTTCAGACTTGTAAACACATTTCGTAAATCAAAAACCATCTAAAAACACTTCAGAATTTGTTGGTGTGCCCATATGGATTTAAATAAAATGACGATTCAAATAAAAAATAGCTAACAAAGTATGGTTGACTACAAAATAGCTTGAATAAATAGCAATCAAAGAAGAACGAACCTGCATCAACCCTCTAAAACATCTCTATAGACAATATTCTTGGTGCTTTTTCCTGATTTATCAATCTGTTTGTTCGGCTTGGCCAAAATTCGCGTCGTCCGCCTTGATACACCCCTTGACAAGGCAACATACAGCTGACCATGGGAGAACACCAGCTCGGGAAGATAAATGCCAACATTTGGGATGGTCTGGCCCTGCGCCTTGTTAATGGTCATCGCAAAACTTAGGCGGATGGGGAATTGTTTCCTCTTAAGCTTGAAGGAAAGCGAGATGTCCTCCGATGGTGACAAAGGGATCCTCGGTATAAAGACCCTCTTCCCAACATGTTGCCCACCAACAATCTCTGCATCAATTGCATTATCTTGGAAGGCTCTAATCATTAGCCTTGTTCCATTGCGGAGGCCATTGTGAGGGTCGAGGTTCCGTAGCAGAATGACGGGGCAATTGACCTCCACTTTCAACACATGTGGTGGCAATCCATTTGGGGTGAGCGAATTCACAAAGTCAATCGGGTAATTGTTCGAGTAGTCATCCTCAATAGAGTCGAAGCTATGGTATACCTTCTCTTGGCCAGGAAACATGTCAATCATCTTGGAATTCAGCTCATCAACATAGTCATTCTTCGTGGAAAGAATAGCACGCGAGCTCATGTACTCTCCCGATTTAGCGTTATCACTAAGAGAGGGGAAAACTTCTTTGATTAGCCTATTGATTGCGGTTTCATCATCAGTATGACCGATCACAATGTCCTCAGGGAGATGCACATAGTCATCACTTATCGTTCTTCGGTTCCATTGCCAATCCTTAAGAGATACTCAGAGAACAAAGGGTTAGCTTGTGATCTCATGTTACGTGTAAGGTGTATCTTATGAATCTTCTTCCATATATAGGATCTCTGTATTGTAGCATCTGTGATCTGTGCTCTTGTCCCTTTTGGAACCACTGGAAGGACCTGCCTAAAATCTCCACCAAAAACGACAATCTCCCTCCCAAGTGGCAAAGCACATCCCATTATGTCTTGGAGTGACCTATCAAGCGCCTCCATGGCTTGACGCTTTGTCATGGAAACTTCATCCCAAATTATCAAGGCCGCCTCTTTCAACAATTCTGCCGTACCACTTTGCTCTTTGAAACCACACATGCTGTTGTCAGTGAGTTTGATGGGTATTTTGAACCTAGAGTTGTCAGTACGCCCTCCAAGTAATATCGAGGCTGCTATACCTGATGTAGCGGTGGCAATGGCTACCTCACCCATCGAACGCACCTTAGCAAGCAATGCCTTGAACAAGTATGTCTTCCCAGTGCCTCCTGGAGCATCAAGAAAGAAGACTTGGCTACTTTTGTTCATGATATGGTCCATGATGTCATTGAACCCAGCTAGTTGCTCACTGTTTATAGAGTTGATAAGATCAATATGTTCTTGGTCCACACCGACCTCCCTCTCCTCTCTAACCTCCATGCACTCATCGCCTAGAAAAGCATTTGTGTCAACCAGCTCCGGAAGGCCATAGGTTTTAATATCCTTCCCCATGGAATGCAACAAATCCCTGATGTCTCTAAGGACCATCTGCTCAAGTATTGCCTTGTTGGGCTGGGAACATCGGTAATCCTAACCAATCCGCTAGATGGTGTAGATGACTTAATTGCATCTTTTTTTGCCCGGTGTGCTATTCGTAGTTTCTTTAGGTATTCTGCTTTCTTTTCACCGGACAGACGAGCATACCACCCTCCACCATTGATCTGATTATTCTCCAAACCAGTACATGATTCCGAATTCTGCAACAAATGGATTTTGAATCTTGATTAGCAAACAGAGAATAGTTATCACCGAAAAGCACTGAAGAAGGGAACATATAGGGCGTTAGTTGGCTGTGAGCCCACTCAGATTCAGATTTGAATAATGCTCTCATGGATGGATTTTGCAAAGTTAAAAAAATTGATACTGCACAAAAAATTATCACTAGTTTTCTGAGATGGAGAACATAAAGTAGCACTTCTGAATTGAAAAATCTAATGTACTGTTAGTAGACATTATGTCAGTTTGTTAGGTAGATGTAACTCGGCCCCAAAGTTTGTAGATAGCAAAGCACATCACACTACTACCTTTTTAATTATTCTTTTCAAACTATTATTAGTAATCACCTGCTTCCGGTTAGCACACTCCAAAACCTTTAATAATCAGTACAGCACATTCCGAAAGATCTAACAATTTGAGGGAGCTAACAATGACAGTGACAATTCGGTTTGAATTTATTTGGTCAATACCCGCACCTTCGAATTATGTTGATCGGAACCAGTGGATTTGATCCCCGACTACATATCTTACGTAACACGTCCGCTTGCCCGCTCGCTCATCGATGTAGCCGCTCAGGACTGTTGAAACATCTGGCAAAAGTTCAATATACAAAATATGCTGGATTCAGAACGTTAAACCAATTCACAAAGGAGCGGGAGCACACGTACGCAAAGCTTCGCTCAAACAAGCAGAGAGGCGAGTTAATTGATATATTATAGACACGACCAGTACTGAGAATTCAGGGCCCAGGGCCCTTCGAGGCTCTTAATATAAATGTGTAATAGTAATTAACATACGTAGGAGACGTGCTGGAGATCTAACAATGAAAGGGGAAAGAAGGCTTATTTAATAAACACACAAATAAAAGCAAACACCTCAATGCGTACTGAGCGAGCTGATTAAGCATATGCTATAGGAAATCAGCATGTACGAGCAGTTTAATTAGGATTATCATCAAGTTTGGCAGCAGGCAGGCAGTAGGGATTGATGCTAAGTATGGGGCTCCGCTCGTACCACAGTAAAATGTACGAACCAGCGGCACCGAGCTTAATTACTATTATTCCGCTTGTTACGAAGGGATTCCCATCTTAACTGGATGGAGATTACGTGCGTGGCGTACGAATTTGTAGGCCCGGATCGATCGGGTGGATCCTTAGCGGGAGGTACGTCCGATCTCCCCGGAGTGAGCAGGCGTTTAAGTGGAGCTGCAATGGGACCAGACTTTAATCATTTGCTTGGCGCTGATTAGGCATTTTGTTCCTCGAAAATGAATTTGATCGAGGATGAATTGATGGTCGATCTCTGAACCCCAGTTCCAGACAAGTTTGAGTAATTAACAGTACATGTGAAGGCATAGGGCGCTGGGCGCGACTACGTAAGGAGACGTGCTCGTACCTGTCGTGGTCACGTAGCGCTGAAGGCCCACGTCGACGTTGTTCCTCAGGACGAGAAGACGGGAGAGTCAAACCAAAGTCGACCCGTCGAAGACGACGAACAAACAGGTAAACGAAAAGAAGGAAGTGACCGAAGTCAAGAGCGATCGCATCAAGGTCAGGGTCTGATCAATCCAGTGATCCGAACAAACAAGAAAACGAGCGATTTGGTTTCCATGTTATTCTCTGCCTACATGCAAACATGGCCACGCCTTTTTCCTTTTTCCTTCTATGTACGCAGTACACAAGGCCGAGTTTAAAAAAAAGAGCGATTTGGTTTCCACGTTATTCTCTGCCTACATGCGAACATGGCCAGGACTTTTTCTTTTTTCCTTCTATGTACGCAGTACACAAGGCTGAGTTTAAAAAAATGATGGCGTAAATCATGGTAATTATTGCTAATTGATATTTTCCTTCTATATACGCAGCACACAAGGCTGAGTTTCAAAAAAAAATATGGCATAGATCATGGTAATTCTTGCCTAATTGATATGATTAAAATAGGCTCGAGCAAGATCGTGGTAATTATTGTGTAATTATGATGGTGTAGATCATGGTAATTATTGCTAATTGATTATGATAAATGATGTGATACAACATTGAGGCAATCTGGTCCATTGAGAGATGGCGGATGTGTGGCTGAGATGTAATATTTCTACTACAACTTGATTGTTTAATAGTAGTAGAGATGACACCTCATCAAAATTGCTTAGTTGGCATGCATGATACTACCTATGATACTCCCATTACGACCAGCCTTAGTATCATGTAGTACTTTATTTATTGCCATGTACATGACACATAGTTCACGAGCGCTCTCTATATGTAACACCTTTTTTTTAATTTCAAGTTTTGCTCCATGGCGCAATCCATCGATACTATAGTACTACTGTACAAAAGTGGAGTATATACATTTTTTAAAAGGCTAGAGGGCGGGACAGTCTAGCTCGGTCGGTTTCATGAGAGGCGAGGGCCTTTGTGATTTGACGGCTCATTAATTCTGTCAAATCGAATAGTACTGCACCGCCCGCTGCACGCCCGACGCCTCCATTAAATCCCTCCGTTAAACCCGCATGCAAACCGGGAATCCTACTCCGGCCACACGTCCGTTCATGAGCGGGCCGGAATTAAACGCAACACCGGCCAAGCTCCTCCCGTCCGCCCTCAGTTTAAACAAGGCCAGACGCCGGCCAAGCTCCTACCGTCCGCCCTCTATTTACACGAGGCCAGACAGACAGCAGGCAAGAATCGCACCCCTCCGCCGCTCCCCCATCTCCTCCTTCACCATTTTCTCCACCCTTCCGATGGCTTCCGATGAGCCGTTCTCCGGCATATTACCCGGCTGGGTGGCCCGCCGAGCCCTCCGGATACGGGCAAGGCCGCTCAGTGCTTCACCAACCTCGCTTGGCCTGATGGAGCCAGTTGCCACCCCAAGCAGGCGCGTGGTTCAGTAACTCGCCACTCCAGTTCAGCTCGATGAGGAGTGGCGAGTTGCTCCACGCCGGCACGGGCGCCGTCGCTGCCGCGTCATACCGCGCCACCAGTGTCTGCGGTGGCCGTGCCTCCCGTGTCTATGGGCGCGCCTCCCGTGCCTGCGGCAGCGCCATGCAGGCAGAGACAGAAGCCGGGGGCGTGGAGAGCAACGAGTCGGTGGCCAGCTTCTCCGTGTCCGCCGACATCATCGAGGAGAAGTAGAACACGGGAGGCCGCCGCCACTTGGGACCCATGAAGGCCACCGCCGAGGCGACGACCGCGGATTCAGGTGGTTTCTTTGCTGCTTCGTCTCTTCCGAGGACCTTCATCGACCCCACAAGTGTCTGACGAACATGAGGAAGACAAAGGGATCCGCGGGCGGCCATTTAGAACTAAAATAAGTCTAGATATATCCATTTCTAGGACAAGTATTTCCGGACGGAGGGAGTATTAATTATACAAGAGAGCCGGATTGGCACCTCTTAGTTCATGTAAATGTAATGAAATCCATCATGTTTATATGAAGATCCGGCTTTTTATACGAAATCCTTCATGCTTATATGAAATCAGTCCGTGTTTGCATGAATTTCTTCTGGTTGGTTAGAGTTGTAAAAATGTATGCCGCTGGCATTTGATGTCGTCCTCCGCGGAAGGAAGCGGGAGGAAATTTGCCGGCTACCGTTGGAGATGCTCTTTATGCTGGAAATAATAGAGTGACATCCAATTCATTTGAGTTAATTGCCTGTATGATTGTCCCTCTATAAAAAGTTAATTGCATGTACAGTGTACACGTGACTTGCAGGGTGGCTACAACTTCGTACAGAAAGTTAAAAAGAAACAAGCCCATCCTTAATATTCTAAGTACTCTATGGGTTCCACTGTCAGTACAGTAGCGAAAGAAGTATATATTAAATAAGTAGAGTAATATATAATATAAAAATCTAAAGTTAAAAGACAGAATTCGAACTCACGTCATCGCGTTGCGAGCATCCGACTCTAACCAGCCCAGCACATTTTTGTTCTAGACCATGCTGGAGATATATCTCCATGTCTACTCTTATATATACTCCATTCGTTCCTAAATATTTGTCTTTTTCAGATTTCAAATGGACTACCACATACAGATGTGTACGTAGATATATTTTAGAGTGTAGATTCACTCATTTTGCTACATATGTCTTTTCAGGAAGGGGTCAGATTTGTCCTTGATTTATTTAGGAGGTATCCAGATGGCACTGCACCGCCAAGAAAAGAGGGTAACATCAAAATTATGGACTACTTTTTTGAGTATGTTGGTAATGTCCGGTCATAGTCACTTGTTGAAATCTCTTAAAAGACAAATACTCCCTCCGTCCGGAAATACTTATCATCAAAATGGATAAAAGGAAATGTATCTAGACGTATTTTATTTTTAGATACATCTATTTTTATCCATTTTGATGACAAGTATTTTCGGACGGAGGGAGTAGAAAACAGAGTTGGTGATGATGGTGTGCGTGCCATCCTGCAATATAGGCTGTCGGATTTATATCTAACGGATAGGAAAGAAACTATGGCAATTTTGTAAAAATATACCCACACGTCTCTCCACGTTCGCAAATAAGGCCTTCCCTTATTCAGCCTTTTCTCTCACAAGATAAACTACTCATACAAATGCATCTTGATGTTCCGTGCAACGCACGGGCAGCTAGCTAATTTCTTTTAAAATAGTTGCTGCGATAATTGGGTTGAAGTGATATATTGTATGTCTACCCCGAATGATTTCAGATTCACTAGTAGTAACAAAGAAAAGGTTGCCTTGTTAGTTAACAGAAAACATGGTGAAAACTATCACATGAGGCCGGTAAAAACAAGGCACACTGGGTTCAGCGTCATTGTCACTAGAGCTGTGTGCACGCGAGAAGTCTACATATCGAGGGGGCTACCGAGCGAGGCACCGAGACACAATGTTTGAGAGAGAAACCAATTGACAGATTATGACCAGATCGAGTTGTCACCCTTC
>NC_041385.1:677657732-677674698 GCF_002162155.2 Triticum dicoccoides | reverse complement strand
AGAAAGACGTATCGAGAGTGTGCGCGGTAGGCACATAGGCACAACTAGCGAGTGTGTGTGTGTGTGTGTGTGTGTTTGAAAGAGGAGTAGATAGATTATTATCAAGATCGATGTGCCACCCTACTCCTTCGGTGCCGGGTAGTGTGTGTGTGTATGTTTGAGAGAGAATCTAGTCGATAGATTAGTATCAAGATCGAGGTGTCACCCTACTCCTTCGGTGTCAGGTAGTGTGTGTGTGTATGTTTGAGAGAGAAGCCAGTCAATAGATTAGTATCAAGATCGAGGTGTCACCCTACTCCTTTGGTGTTGGGAAGTGTGTGTGTGTGGGGGGGGGGCAGTGACACTCACATATCTCTACTCTTATAAAAAACAGAGTTGGTGATGATGGTGTTCCTTCCATCCCGCAATATAGGCCATCCGATTTATATCCGACGGTCAGGAAGGAAAATATGGCAATTTTGCAAAAAGATACCCACACCCCTCTCTGCATTTGCAAATAAGGCATTCCCTCGTTCATCCTTTTCTCCCACAAGATAAACTTCTCATACAAATGCATCTTGATGTTTCGTGCAACGCATGGGCATCTTGCTAGTAGGGAGAAGGACTTTGTGTGACACATATCTAGCTATATTAAGGGATAGGTAGATAGCATATGTGTGAGAGACATTATTATACTTTGAGACATTAGTGGCTGCGGGTGGGTGGAACTAAAGGGGTGGGCATGTTAGACATAGAGAGCGTGTGTGTTTCTGTGTGAGAGACTTGTAGGACGGGGTAGAAAGACGAATTTAACCCTGACGGACGGAGAGAAATACACGAAGTGCGCGTGTGTGATTCCGATGCCCACAGGGAAATGAGATATGTATGCGTGTGAGAGAGATTGCACAATTCATTCACGTATCACTATCTAGCGATCGTGGACGTGTATCGCTTAAACATAAGTCAATATCTACTTCGTATCGTGGCCAAAGGTACAATATCGATTCAACGCTGTAAAGATTGGACACTCAAATATCACATTTTTTCTATTTAAATAAACCTTTTCAGTTGTGCATGCCAAAGTTACAGTGATGTTTCTTCAAACAACCAATGTAGCTATCATGCACATGCACCATTGTTACTCTTGCATTCAAGTTCATTAGTCTTGGATGATTTAAGTTTCTATTTTGAAGTAATATATGTAATATTCATATATGAATTCAACGGGTACGCAATTAATGAAATGGAGGCTATGTAATCATATGAGGTAACACTTTTAAGTAGCTAACTACAATATCCATTGCATTTTGTGCGCCTCTACACTAACACGTCAATGCATTATGTTTAAAGTAAATAACCAATGGCACCAAATTATCTATTTACACGAGAAATACATAGGCTGAGCGTTTGATCCCTTTTTTTGAGAACGCGCCACTACACCCGTACGATTGGCCGCGCCCGTGTGAACGTCCAAGTTATCAGCGCATCATCCCGAGTTATTGTCTTTTTTTCTGGGGTGGACTTCACACCAGGTATTAACTGCTGACGCGTGCCCCGTGTACACAGTCTAGCATGACCTTCCCGCTAGCACGGTCCAAAATTAGTTGAAACTAGATATGAACGATCCCGCGGGTGGCAAAATCTCCCGCCTCCTTCTAAAATTTCTGCCACCTTAGTCCATGCGAAATCCCCCTTTTGTCCTTGGTGCACGGAGACCAACAGTTACAATACCGCCCTCATCTACATGATAGGTTGGGGCTGCTTTGGTAACTTTCGGTTCCCTCGACTACACGGCACCCCCATTTCCTCTCCCCCTCCCGGAAAAACGACTAATTCCACAGCACCAGAGCATCTTACATCACGCCGTCCGTACTTCATCGCCCTTTCTCCCCTCCCCTCTCGAAACCCTAGACTGCTCATCCATCGGCGTACCATAGCCCATTCACTGCCAGCGATGTCCACCTCGCCGGATCTGCTTCTGTGGCCGCATCTACCCCTCCCACCTCCCCTAGAAACAAGTAGACTGCTCATCCACCACTGTACCACAGCCCATTCAGTGCCGTCCTTGTCCACGGCGCCGGATCTGCTTCGCCGGTACTCTCGTCAACCGCCGCACATCTGCAGCTGCTCATTCGTAGTCCCCACCGGAGACGCTTCATCCACACCCCCCGGAGCCGCCCCACCGACGCCCCCATCGACGGCCTCTGATCCTCTTTGCCGACACCTTCCTCAACCCTACCGGAGCCGCTTCGCCGACACCATCGTCAACCCTACCGGAGTAGCTTCGCCTATACCATTCTCAACCCTACCGGGGCCGCTTTGCCAACTCACAAGTCCACGGCCTCAGATCCGCTTCGTCGCACCCTCATCCAACCTACCGGAACAGCTTCTGATGCCCCGTCCACGGCCGCACATCCGCATCGTTGACACCACCCTTAACCCAACCATCGGAGCAGCTTCTGACGCCCCGTCCACGGTCGTAGATCTGCATCATCGACACCATCCTTAACCCAACCACCGGAGCAGCTTCTGACGCCCCGTCCATGGCCGCAGATCCGCGTCGTCGACACCATCCTTAACCCAATCACTAGAGCACCTTCACCTACGCCCTCATCCACAACCACAGATCCGCTTCGCCCACACCGTAGTCCACCCTACCGGAGCCGCTCCACAAACACCCTACTCGACGGTTCTAGATCTCCTTACCAGACCCCGACAGCCAGCGCAGCGTCATCACCCTTGATGTTTCTAACCTGATTCCCACCGTCTGGAGAGATGCCAAGCACCCGCCACAGCCTAGGTACTTGTCACCTTTAAACCCGTCCAGCATCACCTGCCCGATGCACTTCAAATATACTAACTGGTCGCCGTTACCTGTTATGCAGCTGGCAAAAACTACAAGGACGATGTTTCTTCTGGATCTAACAGCTTGGCCAACCAAGATCCTGGACTGAGGCATTGCTATGATCTTGTAAGCGCGTCTCTCTCTCTTGTATTGTTCTGTGCCTGCCAGCGTGCTTTGCTAGGATTTTCGACCAGTAATCCCTTTGTGCAGACAATGATTTCTACTACTGGCTGCTAAATTAGATATGTAGATGTCATACATGATACTACCTCGTACCTCCGTTCCTAAATATAAGTGTTTTAGAGATTCCACTATAGGCTACATACGGAGCAAAATGAGTGAATCTACACTCAAAAATGCATCTATATACATCTGTATGTGGTCCATACTGGAATCTCTACAAAGACATATATTTAGGAACAGGGGCAGTACATTACACAAAATCGTAGGTGGCATGTAGGAATTCCAGTGCACTACATTAGGCTCCCTTAGAGTGCCGGCTAGTCCAGCATACAGAGTCATGGCTAGTTTATGGTACGCACACAATCGTTAATTGGTGGTTTAAATATGCGCAAGGGATGTCTGAAATTAGCTATGGTATGTCACTCCTCCATTGCAATCATCGTGACATGTTATTTGTATGCAAGTTCTATTAGCCAAGTTTCTTAGGGATAGTTATTACGAGTTATCCTAAGAAAATAAGCACCTGTGAATGTAAGCTCCATGTAATATGCCAACCAGTTCTTTTCATTGCGTTTTCAGCTTATCTTTGGCATGATCAGTGGAAAGTCTATATTGCATTATATATTTTTCATTTTGCTGCCCATATGGAAATTAATTTGACTTGCAAACATCACAAATTGAACCCAGTGCAGTAATTAATATGATAGGAATACAAACCATCACTATTTGCTCAAAATGCAAATACAAAGATACCATCTACTTGGCACAATCTACTTTGGTCAATGTTTTCCATAGAGATCCCATTGCCTAATTTAAACGAAGAACGCATGACCCACATTTAAATGAAGAACAATTATTTATTGAAATTCGATGGTCCAAGTGGCTGGTTATTATCATATAGCAGCACCACCTGAAAGCATCATATAGCAGCAGCAGCAGCTCATAGCAACTCATCATACAGCAACAGCAGTCTGCAATTCATCATATACCAGCAGCAGCTCATAGCAATTCATCATATAGCAGCAGCGGGAGCAGCTCATAGCAATTCATCATATAGCAGCAGCAGGAGCAGCTCATAGCAATTCATCATATAGCAACAGCAGGAGCAGCTTGTAGCAACTCATCATATAGCAGCAGCAGCCGCTCATAGCAATTCATCATATAGCAGCAGCAGCAACTCATAGCAACTCATCATACAGCAGTACCAATTCATAGCAATTCATCATATAGCAGCAGCAGGAGCAGCTCATAGCAATGCATCATATAGCCGCAGTAGAAGTAGCTCATAGCAATTCATCGTATAGTGGGTCAGAATGAAAATTTGGCAAAAAATTAGAGGAGATCCTCACCTTGTTGGATGAGCTCATCCTTCAACAGCACCTCAAGGCCATGGCCTGGGAGGAGGGCAGGGGGAACAAGGTGCCTTCTACCGCAGTGTGGCATCAGCCGTAGTTGTGCAGCGACCGCCGGAGTAGTGCGTTGGACGAACCACAGTGGAGCAGCTGCTGGACTCCATGAGAATGAGGAGCGGCGCCAGAGGGAGAAGCAGCCAGGGAGATTTGCCCCTATCCGCCGACCATGTAGCCTAGCTGGACATAGCATCGTCGAGGAGCAGGCCAGATGGGACTGATACGTCTCCAACGTATCTATAATTTTTGATTGCTCCATGCTACTTTATCTACTGTTTTAGGCAATATTGGGCTTTATTATGCACTTTTATATTATTTTTGGGACTAACCTATTAACCGGAGGCCTAGCCCAGATTTGCTGTTTTATGCCTATTTCAGTGTTTCGAGTAAAAGGAATATCAAACAGAGTCAAAACGGAACGAAATCAACTGGAGAAGTTATTTTTGGAAGGAAAGCAACCTGATAGACTTGGAGTGCACGTCAGGGGAGTCCCGGGCTGCCCACGAGGGTGGGGGGCGCGCCCCCTAGGCGCGCCCCCTGCCTCATGGGACCCCCGTAGCTCCACCGACGTACTTCCTGCACCCATATATACCTACGTACCCAAAAACTTCCAGAACAGAAGATAGATCGGGAGTTCTGTCGCCGAAAGCCTCCAGAACCACCAAAAACCAATCGGGACCCCTTTTTGGTACCCTGCCGAAGGGGGGATCCATCTCTGATGGCCATCTTCATCATCCCGGCGCTCTCCATGACGAGGAGGGAGTAGTTCACCCTCGGTGCTGAGGGTATGTACCAGTAGCTATGTGTTTGATCTCTCTCTCTCTCTCTCTCTCTCTCTCTCTCGTGTTCTCTCTTGGCAAGATCTTCTATGGCACGATCTTGATGTATCCCGAGCTTTGCTATTGTAGTTGGATCTTATGATATTTCTCCCCCTCTACTCTCTTGTGATGAATTGAGTTTCCCCTTTGAAGTTATCTTATCGGATTGAGTCTTTTATGAGAACACTTGATGTATGTCTTGTCGTGATTATCTGTGGTGACAATGAGATATCATGTGCCACTTGATGTATGTTTTGGTGACCAACTTGCGGGTTCCGCCCATGAACCTATGCATAGGGGTTGGCACACGTTCTTGACTCTTCGGTAGTAGCTTTGGGGCACTCTTTGAAGTACTTTTATGTTGGTTGGATGAATCTGAGATTGTGTGACGCATATCGTATAATCATGCCCACGGATACTTGAGGTGACAATGGAGTATCTAGGTGACATTAGGGTTTTGGTTGATTTGTGTCTTAAGGTGTTATTCTAGTATGAACTCTTTTTATAGATCAATCCGAAAGAATAACTTTGAGGTGGTTTCGTACCCTACCATAATCTCTACGTTTGTTCTCCGCTATTAGTGGCTTTGGAGTGACTCTTTGTTGCATGTTGAGGGATTGTTATATGATCTATCTATGTTATTATTGTTGAGAGAACTTGCACTAGTGAAAGTATGAACCCTAGGCCTTGTTTCCTATCATTGCAATACCGTTTACGCTCACTTTTACCACTTGTTACCTTGCTGTTTTTATTATTTCAGATTACAAATACCTTAATCTACTATCTATTTTGCACTTGTATCTTCATCTCTTCGCCGAACTAGTGCAACTATACAATTTACCATTGTATTGGGTGTGTTGGGGACACAAGAGACTCTTTGTTATTTGGTTGCAGGGTTGTTTGAGAGAGACCATCTTCATCCTATGCCTCCTACGGATTGATAAACCTTAGGTCATCCACTTGAGGGACATTTGCTACTGTCCTACAAACCTGTGCACTTGCAGGCCCAACAACGTCTACAAGAAGAAGGTTGTGTAGTAGACACCAAGCTCTTTTCTGGCGCCGTTGCCGGGGAGGCTAGATAAAGGGTACTCACACTCCGTCACTAAGCTCTTTTTTGGCGAGGTGAGTGCTTGAAGGTATATCTTTAGATCTTGCAATCGAATCTTTTTGTTTCTTGTTTTAGCACTAGTTTATTTTATAAAAGAAAACTACAAAAAAATGGAGTTGAGTTTGTCTCATACGCTTCACCTTTTTAATATCTTTCGTGAGTATGATGGAAATGATAATTGTGCTCAAGTGCTAGAAGAAGAATTACATAGAATACTTGGCATGAAATATGTGAATGATGAGCCAGATTGCAATGTTGTTAGTATGAATTCCTTGAATATCCATGATGCTAATGGTATGCAAAGCCACAAGCTTGGGGAAGCTATGTTTGATGGAGATGATATTTTTTGTCCCCCAAGCTTTGATGAGCAAATTTACTATGATGAAAGCATGTCTCCTATCTATGATGATTATTGTGATGACACGTACGCTTTAAAGAATAATGATAACCATGAAATGTGTCATCTTGATCTTAATTTTCAATCACATGATAGTTATTTTGTTGAGTTTGCTCCCACTACTATTCATGGGAAGAAATTTGCTTATGTTGAGAGTAGTAAATTTTCTATGCTAGTAGATCATGAAAAGAATGCTTTACATGCTGGTTATATTGTTGAATTCATTCATGATGCTACTGAAAATTATTATGAGAGAGGAACATATGCTTGTAGGAATTGCAATAATGTCAAGTTTCCTCCCTTTGTGCTTAAATTCTTGAAGCTATGCTTGTGTTACCTTCCTATGCTAGTTGATTATTGTTCCCATAAGTTGTTTGCTCACAAAATCCCTATGCATAAGAAGTGTGTTAGGCTTAAGTGTGCTAGTCATATGCTTCATGATGCTCCCGTTATGTTTCAATTCTTATCTTTTATGTGAGCATCATTGTCATCATCATGCCTAGCTAGAAAGGCATGAAAGAAAAGCGCTTGTTGGGAGACAACCCAATATTTACCCTTACTGTTTTTGTGTGTCCACATGATTATGCTACTGTAGTAATCATGTTTTATAGCTTCTTGTTTCAATAAAGTGCCAAGTAGAGCCTTTGGGAAGACTTGGGTGAAGTTTATGTGATCTTGCTGTGAAAAACAGAAACTTTAGCGCTCACGAGATTAGCTGCCATTTTTTTCCTGAAGAGTGCTTTTAGGTTGATTCTTTTTGAAGATGATTAATAGACAAATTCTTCAGGTCCAGAAATTTATTTCATAATTTTTGGGGTTCCAGAAGTATAGGTATGATACAGATTACTACAGACTGTTCTGTTTTTGACAGATTCTGTTTTCATTGTGTTGTTTGCTTATTTTGATGCATCTATGACTAGTATTAAGTGGTATGAACCATAGAGGAGTTGGAATACAGTAGGCTTTACACCAATATGAATTTCAAATGAGTTCATTACAGTACCTAAGTGGTGATTTATTTTCTTATACTAACGGAGCTTACGAGTTTTGTTTTGAGTTTTGTGTGGTTGAAGTTTTCAAGTTTTGGGTAAAGATTCGATGGATTATGGAATAAGAGTGGAAAGAGCCTAATCTTGGGGATACCCAAGGCACGCCAAGGTAATATTCAAGGACAACCAAGCAACTAAGCTTGGGGATGCCCCGGAAGGCATCCCCTCTTTCGTCTTCGTTCATCGGTAACTTTACTTGGAGCTATATTTTTATTCGCCACACGATATGTGTTTTGCTTGGAGCATCATTTTCTTTTGTTATTTTTTGCTTGATGTTAGTTAGATTAATGTTTTGCCTCTTTAGTTTCAATAAAAAAAGTCAAGGATAGCCTTTGCCATGCTTATTTTGCTAGTTTGCATGTTGCTGTCTGAAAACAGAAAGTTTATCGCTGTTGCAAAAATTCCCTAGAAAAGTCAGAGCATGGTCTAACCTTGAATGTTTTTGCATATTGAGCTCTGATAAATTTATTACAGTGGAAATTTTAGTTCATAATTTTTGGGGTCAGGGAAGTATTGATACTCTTGCATTCTCTACAGACTGTACTGTTTTGGCAGATTGCTGTTATGGTTGCATTGTTTGCATATGTTTGCTCATTTAATGATCCTATTTGAGGATAGGAGTATTAAATATTCAGAGGCATTTAGTATTCAATGTTGACTAATAATATTAGTGATTTGTTACAGTAGAATATGATAAGGTTTTGCATTGGTTTATACTAACCTATCTCACGAGTTCTTGTTGAGTTTGTTGTGAATGAAGCTTTTGATAAAAAGAGAAACCATGATATGAGAGGAATTAAGGAGACACAAAAGTTCAAGCTTGGGGATGCCCAAGGCACCCTAAGATAATATTTCAAGAAGTCTCAAGCATCTAAGCTTGGGGATGCCCCGGTAGGCATCCCACCTTTCTTCTTCAACAACTATCGGTTAGTATCGGTTGAGCCTAAGTTTTGCTTCTTCACATGAGTTGTGCTATCCTTGCAATGTAGTTTTCTTTAGCTTTGCTTGCTGTTTGAATAAAGTATCAAGATCTGAAATTATTAAATGGGAGAGTCTTCACATAGTTGCATAGTTATTCGACTACTCATTGATCTTCACTTATATCTTTCGGAGTAGTTTTTGTTTTTGCTCTAGTGCTTCACTTAGATCTTTTAGAGCACGGTGGTAGATTTGTTTTAAAGAAACTATTGATCTCTCATGCTTCACTTAGATTATTTTGAAAGTTGTTAATAGCATCGTAATTTGCTTAATGTTAATATACTTGGTGTTCAAGATTTGTGAAACTTTATTTTGAGTGAATTGAATACTAAGAAAAGTTTGATGCTTGATAATTGTTTTGAGATATGGAGGTGATAATATTAAAGTCGTGCTAGTTGGGTGATTATGAATTTGAGAAATGCTTGTGTTGAAGTTTGCAAGTCCCGTAGCATGCACGCATGGTTAAAGTTGTGTAACAAATTTGAAACATGAAGTGTACCTGGCTTGTGCATCCTTATGAGTGGCGGTCGGGGACGAGCGATGGTCTTTTCCTACCAATCTATCCCCCTATGAGCATGCGCGTAGTACTTGATTTTTGGTGACTTCTAAATTTTTTCAATAAGTATATGAGTTCTTTTGACTAATGTTGGGTCCATGGATTATACGCACTCTCACCTTTCCGCCATTGCTAGCATCTTCGGTATCGTGCATTGCCCTTTCTCACCTTGAGAGTTGGTGCAAACTTCGCCGGTGCATCCAAACCCCGTGATACGATACGCTCTATCACACATAAACCTCCTTATATCTTCCTCAAAACAGCCACCATACCTACCTATTATGGCATTTCCATAGCCATTCCGAGATATATTGCCATGCAACTTCCGTCATCATCATCATGACATACATTACTTTTGTCATATTGCCATTGCATGATCATGTAGTTGACATCGTATTTGTGGCAAATCCACCATGCATAATTTTTCATACATGTCACTCTTGATTCATTGCACCATCCCGTTACACCGCCGGAGGCATTCATATAGAGTCATATCTTGTTCTAGTTTCGAGTTGTAATCCTTATGTTGTAATCAATAGAAGTGTGGTGATCATCATTATTAGAACATTGCCCAATAAAAAAAGAGAAAGGCCAAAAAAAGAAAGGCCCAATTTTTTTAAAATAAAATAAAAGGGCAATGCTACTATCTCTTTTTCCACACTTGTGCTTCAAAGTAGCACCTTGTTCTTCGTGTAGTGAGTCTCATATATTATGCTTCAAAGTAGTACCTTGTTCTTCATGTAGTGAGTCTCATAAGTTGTCTTTTTATACTAGTGGGAATTTTTCATTATAGAACTTGGCTTGTATATTCCTACGATGGGCTTCCTCAAATGCCCTAGGTCTTCATGAGCAAGTGAGTTGGATGCACACCCACTAGTTTTCTTTTGTTGAGCATTAATAGCTCTAGTGCATCCGTTGCATGGCAATCCTACTCCTCATGTTGACATCAATTTATGGGCATCTAAATAGCCCGTTGGTTATTCTCATCAATGTGAGACTTTCTCCTTTTTTGTCTTCTCCACACAATCCCCGTCATCATATTCTATTCCACCCATAGTGCTATATCCATGGCTCATGCTCATGTATTGCGTGAAGGTTGAAAAAGTTTGAGATTATTTAAGTATGAAACAATTGCTTGGCTTGTCATCGGGGGTATAGAAGTTGGGAACATATTTGTGTGACGAAAATGAAGCATAGCCTAACTATATGATTTTGTAGGGATAAATTTCTTTTGGCCAAGTTATTTTGAGAAGACATGATTGTTTTGATTAATTTGCTTGAAGTATTATTATTTTTATGTCAATATGAACTTTTGTCTTGAATCTTTCAGATATGAATATTCATATCACAAGTAAGAAGAATTACATTGAAATTATGCTGAGTAGCACTCCGCATCAAAAATTCTTTTTTATCATTTACCTACTCGAGGACGAGCAAGAATTAAGCTTGGGGATGCTTGATACGTCTCCAACGTATCTATAATTTTGATTGCTCCATGCTACTTTATCTACTGTTTTAGGCAATATTGGGCTTTATTATGCACTTTTATATTATTTTTGGGACTAACCTATTAATCGGAGGCCCAACCCAAATTTGCTGTTTTATGCCTATTTCAGTGTTTCGAGGAAAAGGAATATCAAACGGAGTCAAAACGGAACAAAATCAACTGGAGAAGTTATTTTTGGAAGGAAAGCAACCTGATAGACTTGGAGTGCACGTCAGGGGAGTCCCGGGCTGCCCATGAGGGTGGGGGGGCGCCCCCTGGGCGCGCCCCCTTCCTCGTGGGACCCCCGTAGCTCCACCGACGTACTTCCTGCACCCATATATACCTACGTACCCAAAAACTTCCAGAACAGAAGATAGATCTGGAGTTCCGCCGCCGAAAGCCTCCAGAACCACCAAAAACCAATCGGGACCCCTTTCCGGTACCCTGCCGGAGGGGGGATCCATCTCCAGTGGCCATCTTCATCATCCCGGCGCTCTCCATGACGAGGAGGGAGTAGTTCACCCTCGGGGCTGAGGGTATGTACCAGTAGCTATGTGTTTGATCTCTCTCTCTCTCGTGTTCTCTCTCGTGTTGTTCTATGGCACGATCTTGATGTATCCCGATCTTTGCTATTGTAGTTGGATCTTATGATGTTTCTCCCCCTCTACTCTCTTGTGATGAATTGAGTTTCCCCTTTGAAGTTATCTTATCGGATTGAGTCTTTTATGAGAACACTTGATGTATGTCTTGCCGTGATTATCTGTGGTGAGAATGGGATATCATGTGCCACTTGATGTATGTTTTGGTGACCAACTTGCGGGTTCCGCCCATGAACCTATGCATAGGGGTTGTCACACGTTCTTGACTCTCCGGTAGTAGCTTTGGGGCACTCTTTGAAGTACTTTTATGTTGGTTGGATGAATCTGAGATTGTGTGACGCATATCGTATAATCATGCCCACGGATACTTGAGGTGACAATGGAGTATCTAGGTGACATTAGGGTTTTGGTTGATTTGTGTCTTAAGGTGTTATTCTTGTACGAACTCTTTTTATAGATCGATCCGAAAGAATAAATTTGAGGTGGTTTCGTACCCTACCATAATCTCTATGTTTGTTCTCCGCTATTAGTGGTTTGGAGTGACTCTTTGTGTTGAGGGATTGTTATATGATCTAAACTTTAATAATGGAGGTCCAGCACTCTTCTTTCCCGTAGATCCTTGCAAAATTGTTGGCTTGTTATAGATCCTTAGACGGCGTTACCAAAAGGTTGGTAAACGATAAAGCAGAAATATAAACGCCTCTGTTAGAAGAGGCGTTTATATTTCTGCTTTATGTTAAATATAAACGCCTCTCTAAGGTGGAGCCTAGTTGAAGCTGTTAGAAAAAAATATAAACGACTCTCCACCATAGTGTAGTTATCCACCTGAGCAGAAATATAAAGCTTCACTTTGGATTGATCCATAAGGGTAACGTAATTTTAGGGGAGACCCAATACCCCCCTCCTGCAGGATCCGAGTCAGTTATAAACGCCGTCACCTGACCTATAAAAAGATCCTTTGCCAAATTTTGCAAGGGTCTTTGATTGGAATCGATCGGAAGTTCGCGCCAATTGATCTTCTGTAGGAGTAGGAGGTAGCGCGAATCCCCTCTTTCTTCGTTTAGAAGAGTGTTGGACCTCCACAACGTCAAACCATAGAACAGTGGACACTAAAGACTATAGCGTGAGGGACGAGATAAGGCTCATATTGTGTCAAACCTAATTATCTGTTTATCTATTTTGCACTTGTATCTTCATCTCTTCGCCGAACTAGTGCACCTATACAATTTACCATTGTATTGGGTGTGTTGGGGACACAAGAGACTCTTCGTTATTTGGTTGCAGGGTTGTTTGAGAGAGACCATCTTCATCCTACGCCTCCTACGGATTGATAAACCTTAGGTCATCCACTTGAGAGAAATTTGCTACTGTCCTACAAACTTGTGCACTTGTAGGCCCAACAACGTCTACAAGAAGAAGGTTGTGTAGTAGACACCAGGGACCAGTGGCGACGGCTCGCTGGAGGAACCCTAGTGCTGCAGGCAGGGGATCGAGGTAGAGGGAAAGGGGAGAGGAGATGCAAGCGGGCTGGGCAATGAATGCTTGTGTGTTTGTTTTTACTTGAGGGTCAGGTGTGACACGGGCATCAGCAGTTGCATTTTGAGTGTAATATAGGCAGACAACAGAGTCATTTCACTATTCCCCTCCCCTTCAATTTTTAGTGAGGTTCTACTACCCGAAACACCCCCCTCCAAAGCGAAATTTGTTAAGTCCAAGCCCATAACTCAAACATGACTTCTTTACATCTTTTATGGCTTATTTTGACAATATGCCCTGAAAAGGCGGAATCGAACTGGCCCTTAACCTGCAATTCAATTGTGCGTGCAATGATGAATCACTCTTGCCTGCTATCTGTACATTTAGGCATCATCATACATGGCATAACCTAATACATGTGCATTCCATTGTAGAGTCTAGAATATGCAATGTTTATGTTAGTTCATACGTTGCACATGATGTTTAAATGCCCCTTAAATCTGGTCAGTCAAGTGATGGTCTTTAAGCCTCCTTCTTTTCTTCTTTTCTTGATATGTAAGATTTGCTCACACATCTGTTCAATTGCTTGTTTGCGCCAGCCAGCCATACTAGGACTATTTGCTTTGATTACTTGCTGTTCTTGTCCTAACACTCTAACAGAGCTTATCAACGATTTAAACACTAAGGGCTGCTGTAGTGGGGCCTTGTCTAACTCATAGGTGACATAAAGGTTTGGCTGTACACTACAGTAGGCTCTCCAAGAGTACCTGGAGATCCAGTTCGAAGGTATGCCTAGTTTTTACATAGTGCAGACATAGTAAATGCTCATTTCATTGTGTGCAAGTGCAAGAGATGCGGCATGTATCATTATGTGGTGTTGTTTTGTTATAATCTCATCCTTTTGTGTTCACAGACTGGAAAGTATGCATATTTATCTTCCAAGGAGACGAGTAACTAGTTTGTGTCACCTTGCAGAGGGGGTGCAATGAAGATAAGATTGAGGATTTCCAAGTACAAGATGTTAGGAAGGAGCCTTGCAAGAGAAGTAGGAGCTGCGCTGAGCCTCTTCAACCTGCTAAGGTAAGTCACTGTATGCAACTCAACAGTTCAATTCCTTGTTTGTT
The DNA here is from genome assembly GCF_002162155.2 of Triticum dicoccoides. Classification (NCBI taxonomy): domain Eukaryota; kingdom Viridiplantae; phylum Streptophyta; class Magnoliopsida; order Poales; family Poaceae; genus Triticum; species Triticum dicoccoides. Next base: position 677,660,688 of record NC_041385.1, on the reverse strand, counting down.
TCAGGCATAGTTAATTTTCTCTTTTCAATTGCTTTATTTTTCCTCACTTAATGAGATGCCCAAATAATTATGCCTGATGTTCAGTACTTGTATCACTATTAGTTGACATAATTAAAGGCCTTACCATTTAATTACTCTGCCGAAGTGTGCCCGAAGCTTTGAATTCTATTAACCAACTATTATTGCATGAGGCTCACAATCTAGTTTATACTACGCTAATGATTGCATAGTTTTGCCTACTGTAGTATTTTTGTATGAAACCCTCTGCTGTTCATTATGCTCCCTAAGACTTTAATTGAGGTACAAAATGGCCAACTGCTTGCTTACTTATACGCAACGTGCTGTCTAAATTTGTAACTTGTCTGTTTTTTCGATTGGGCCCCAACATCATGCTCCTCTGGTGAGCTAAGAGGGATTTCTGTATGCAGGCTGCACAGACTATCTTTTTATAATTTTTAAAATATCACCTACTTATGCTTCATGACGTGTAACATTTTTTTGTGAAAGTGACGTGTAACATTATTTTTAGTCCTGTTTTTCCATGTAGTACAAAATAGTGTCTTGTTCGCTTCACTGTTGTAACTATATTTTTCCCTAGTCATGTGTACTTACAGAAACATTTCAGGATGAAGTGACATCAACACAAAAATCTGCGAGCAGTGCGGCATGGTCGTTACTGAATGATTATGGATTGGAATTGGAATGTGCTGATGTTCTCGAGCATCAACTAGAGGTGGCAAGACAATGTGTACATGATTGTCAACGTATAATCAACAAGTTAAGACTTGACATGCAGGTATTAGATGCAGGAGTCAAAAAAATAAACCAAGACACCGAGGTAACCATGAAGGAATTGGAGATTTTGCAGACTGAAATTTGTGCTATCTGAATCCGGCCAATCCTATTTTCTGAAGAGATTATAGTTCAAATGGAGTTAAGTTGATGCGCGTCCATGATGTATGAGCTATATTTGCCCAGTGTATGTAATTTGCTGTTTGTGTATGCTTTATTATCACCTGTGCCGAACCATAATGCCCAGTGGGTATAATCGGCTGTAATTTCTTTATTGTATAGTGTAGGATTATTCTACCTTTCTATGCCTTGATCTCTTTGTTGTATAGTGTATGCTTTTTAGAGGTGATAGTATTGAGTAGGATAATTCTTTGAATATGCTATATCATTCAAACGGGGGCCAAATCGTCCGACCATGGCCCTTCACGGGCCGTCGGATCCATGGGCCTTCTACGTCTCGCAGGATCCATGGGCCTTCTACGTCTCGCAGGATCCATGGGCCTTCCACGTCACGCAGGATCCATGGGCCTTCTACGTCACGTAGGATCCATGGGCCGCCGACTCATTTATTGGTCTTGTACGGGCCTTTAATGGGCCGTAGACGGGCCTATAATGGAAATCGTACGTTTTATGGGCTGACCATAACGGGCCGTTAATAGGCCGTATTTGGTGATGCTATGAAAATGGCCCAACAGATTAACGGATCACAAACGGGCCGACTGTAACGACGGGCTGAATTTGGCCCACAAGTAGAAAATGACAGTAACGGGCCGTAAGTAACCGAATGCTGCAAATGAGCCCAAGAATAAATGGGCCCTCAGAAGGCCGAAAGTTAACTTGGGCTGGAAACGGCCCAACGGAATAACCGCCCATTAATGGGTATAAAGTGTTACACTATTCATTACGGGCCAGTTTCACCGCGGGCCGTTAATGGGTGTAAAGTAATACACTGTTCATTACGGGCTAGTTTCAGCAGGGGCCGCTAATGGGCCAAGTGTTACAAAGGGCCTCATATGGGCCGAAAGACGTCATGGGCCATACGTGGGCCGGAAGTGAAAATGGGCTGGAATCATATTGGATGGCCCAGATGATGCTACTGGTCCTAATTCGCATAGGGCATAACGGGCCTAGGGTTAGCGGGTTGTAAATGGGCTATATGCTAACAGGCCGTTAATAGGCTTTCCATGGGCCGGCCCGCCAGCTTTTGACCAAGTCAAACGGGACGGCCTTTTCATAGGAATGGGCCACTGTTGGGCTGTGCCACGTGTCGACGTATCATAGGCGCCTTCTGTCCAGTGAGTGGATGATATCTGTCCCAATGATGAGCCGACACATGTTTCCTCCAGCCAATGATGATTTTACACGTGGAAAATCCCGATTGGTCGGGGCTGTTAACGGGTTATCGAATCCAAATCCTGACCCGATAGCTTAACGGTGTTCCGTTACAGTGGATGCCACGTGTCGGTCACCCTTGACGAAAGCACTCCTGTGACGCGCGATTTATCATCATGGAAGTGGACACTTCTGTGATGATAATTTTGGTAATGTCATGGAACACTTCTACGACAGCACAGGTATGACTATCTTGATTCTGTCATAAAATCGTCATGGATGTACATGCATGACAAAAAACGCGACCTACTGTGACAAACACGTATCATCACAGAAGTGTATTTTTTTGTAGTGATAGTGTCACATCCCTAGCTTCTGGTAATGCACTAGGCTAGACCTCATGTGAGCATCATGTTTAAATTCAAATGAAATTGAATTGAGGAATTTTCAAAGCCTCAGAAGACCTCTAAAAATAACCAACATTTAAATTTCATCAAATGAGTCCAAGAAAATGTTCCTGTTATTCCATGGAAATATTGGTGAGAGGTAAAATTTAAACCAATATTTTTGGAGTCACAGAGATATTTATTTTGGCCATTTGAATTAATCCAATAACTATTTTCTTTGGATTTATATTTAATATATATTAAATATGACTCCAAATAATTCTGGAAGTTTGTGAGTGGCTTTGTATATATTTTAGTAAGCCACATAATAAACTACAGAATTTATTAAAATGGTTTAGTATTTTACTAAACTAAAACAAAACAGAACAAAATAGAAAACAATAAATAAAAACAGAAATAGAAAGAGAGAGAAGAGTTTTACCTGG
>NC_041385.1:677641138-677657606 GCF_002162155.2 Triticum dicoccoides | reverse complement strand
GTAGGCAGAGGCGAGGCGTGGCGCGCGCCCGAAGAGCGCCGGCCACCTCCTGCTTCGCCGTGGCAGCCTCCCCGACTCCCTCGCGACGCCACGGAGATGCCTCGACCCCCTCGACCGCCTCTCTCTTCCCTTGGACCCCGTTCCCTCCTCTGCTCTCTCCCTGCACGCGCCCGAGCGGAGCTCGTCGTCGCCGTCGCCGTTCGCCGTAGCCACCGTGCTCCTCACTGCCACCCGAAGTACCCAGGGGATCCGCCCCGACCACCTCTTCCTCCTCGCCGAGAAGCGCACCGCGGGAGCCCCTGCATCGCTGCCATCGCCGTCGTCTTCTACCTCGGACCCGCCGGCCATCTTCGTCAAATTCGTCGGCTCCGGTGCCTCCCCGCGCTCCCCGAGGCCACCGTCGCAACCCCTGTGAGCTCCACTCCGTTTCCCCTCCTTCATTTTGTTCGTTCCCATGCCGTAGCACCCCGGCCACATTCCCGAGCGCCGCCGTCCGCCATGGACGCCGGGCATGGCACTGACGTGCTGTTGCGGCCAGTCCGACGAGCCTAGCGTGCTCCTAGCTGCCCCAGGAGTCCGCATAGCCCCTCAGCCAGCCCCCTAGCGCCCCGTAACCTCGCTCCGCCCAAACCCGAGCTCCGGCAGCCGCCGCGGCCCCCACTCCGGCGAGCTCCGGCCACCCCGCGCCTCCCGCATGCCTCCTTTGGATGCGCGCAAGCAAGGGCAACCCTCTGGTGCCCTTGGCTTGGCCCAAAACCGCTCGCAGCGCCACTCCGGCGAGCTCCCGCCGCAGTTTTGGTCGTCGCCGGCCGAACTCCGGCGACTGCCGACGTGGCACGCCTAATTAGCACTAATGACCCTGTTAAACTAACCCCGTGACACTGACAGTGGGCCCCGTAGCGGGTCAAAGCCCGGGTCAACGCGGGATTAGCCCCTGTGTCACTGACGTGTGGACCCCACACGTCAGGTTTGACCTGGACCGCCCGTTGACCTGCTGAGGTCAGCATGAGGTCATGCTGACGCCATAATTCATTTTCTGGAATTATTTTAATTCTAAATATTCAGGAAATTCCAGAAAATTGTAAAAACTTCTAAAAATCATAGAAATTCAACCGTAACTCCAAATTAAATAATTTATATATGAAAAATTATCAGAAAAATTCAAGGAATCCATCTGTACCATTTTCATGCATGTTAGAACAACTTATAGCTGCTGTTTAGCACAAATCAATTAAATGGCATTTGAATAATCACATATGGAGTTTGAATTTGAATCTTGTATTCAAACCAACTTCATTTAATCTGTGGCTAGTTGCATTAGCCCAAAACACATTCATTTTGCCATGTCATGATCATGCATCATATTGTGCATTGCATTGATTGTGTTCCTTTCTGTGTTGCCGGTATTTGTCCCCTCTCGATAGACGTGATACCGATGACGTGATCGTTGACACTGATGAAGACTCAATGTTATCTTCAGAAGTGCCAGGCAAGCAAAACCCCCTTGTTCATTCCGATAAAATCCCACTCTCTCGCTCCTGCTCTCTTTTACTGCATTAGGACAACAACGACATATTTGATACTTGCTGCGGTAGCTGAACCCTTTATCCTTTGCATGACCTGTCATTGCCACAGTAAATAGATGAAACCCACTAGCATGAGTAGGAGTTGTTTGAGCCCTGATGTGCCTACTCATTCATGCTTGTTTGTCATGCCTACTACTGCTTAGAGTTGAGTCAGGTCTGATTCATCGGGGATGAATCAGAGGCGTGTGAACATGTCCTACTGTGTGTGAGCTAAGTGTGTGAACACGATTTGGTAAAGGTAGCGGTGAGAGGCCATGTAGGAGTACATGGTGGGTTGTCTCATTGCAGCCGTCCTCAGGAACTGAGTTCTGTGTTTGTGATCCATGATCAGTTACTACCACACATTGGGCTCCGGGCGCTCCAAGCCCTCTCGACTTATTAATCAACTTGATCTCTGTCCAGGAGTTGCAACTAGTTTCTGGTGTTTGTAGGCAGTGTTAGTAGTCTACCAAGTGGCACCCGGTACAGGTGGGCTTGGGACAGACTAGGCACAGTGGCCCGGTGTACCAAGTGGCACCCGGTTGGTGGGCTTGGGAACCCTGCACACATCGTTTGGGGCTGTAAGCGACACCCCGGCCGGATCTCCTTGCGGATGGAACCTGAATAGGCGATAAACCTGGACTAGAGACTTGTTCGGTTAGTCAGGTCGTGGCCGACTCCCTCGCCCGGCTTCCGCTTGAAGGTTGCCGAGGTACATGACGTGTACAGGGCGATAAGTGGCGAGAGCGTGTGTGAAGAAGTACACCCCTGCAGGGTTAACATCATCTATTCGAATAGCCGGATTCCTCGGATATGGAAACGTGGACCCCTTATATCAGTTCATAGACAAGTGAAAGTGGATACTCTAAAATACGCAAGATAAGCGTGAGTGCTATGGATGGCGTTCTCGTAGGGAGACGGGAGCGGATCCATAGTGGTGTATTGATATGGTGGATATGTGGACTCGTGTGCGCCACCTCAAAAGAGTTACTTGCAGTCGTAGTTCAGGTTAGCCACCGAGTCAAAGCTGGCTTGCTGCAGTTAAACTCCACCGCCCCCCCTTGTTGATAATGATGCATGTGTAGATAGATCTGATGTAAGTCTTGCTGGGTACATTTGTACTCACGTTTGCCTATTTTATGTTTTTGCAGAGAGACTTCAGTCTCACTAGTAGTTCCGCTTGGACTTCGACGTTTAGCTTGATACCTCAGCTACGATCTTGTGCCCTCGGCAGGATCTGGTAGATAGTCAGGCTTCTCAGCCTTTTTCATTTATAGATGTCTGTACTCAGACATGATAGCTTCCGCTTGTGCCTTGACTTGTATGCTCTGATTGTTGGGTCATGAGACCCATGTTTGTAATGTCTCGCTCCTCGGAGCCTATTGAATAAACTACTTGAGTCGTAGAGTCATTTTGTGATGCCATGTTGTATTGCACATATCGAGCATATTGTGTGTATGTTATTGAAATGCTTGGTATGTGTGGGATCTGACTATCTAGTTGTTTATCTTTAGTAGCCTCTCTTACCGGGAAATGTCTCCTAGTGTTACCGCTGAGCCATGGTAGTTTGCTACTGCTCTGGAACACTTAGGCTAGCCGGCATGTGTCCTTCTTCGTTCCTGTGTCTGTCCCTTCGGGGAAATGTCACGCTTTGAGTACCGGAGTCCTGTTAGCCCGCTACAGCCCGGTTTACCGGAGTCCTGCTAGCCCAGTGCTACAGCCCGGACCCACTTGCTGATGACCGACACGTTCGAAGCTGGATCATGAATGCCTGTCCCTGTAAGTCTGTGCCACTTTGGGTTTACGACTAGTCATGTCAGCCCGGGCTCCTTATCATATGGATGCTAGCGACACTATCATATACGTGAGCCAAAAGGCGCAAACGGTCCCGGGCAAAGGTAAGGCGACACCCGTGGGGATACCGTGCGTGAGGCCGCAAAGTGATATGAGGTGTTACCGGCTAGATCGATGTGACATCGAGTCGGGGTCCTGACAGATAGTGGATACTAGGGATCAAATGCTAACAAAACTAACTTAATTACATGGTAAATCTCATCCAACCCATCACCGTCCAGCAAGCCTACGATGGAATTACTCACGCACGGCGGTGAGCATCATGAAATTGGTGAGGGAGGATGGTTGATGATGACGACGGCGATGAATCCCCCTCTCCGGAGCCCCGAACGGACTCCAGATCAGCCCTCCCGAGAGAGATTAGGGCATGGCGGCGGCTCCGTGTCGTAAAACGCGATGAAACTTTCTCTCTGATTTTTTCTCCGCGAGACAGAATATATGGAGTTGGAGTTGACATTGGTGGAGGTCCAGGGGGCCCATGGACAGGCTGTGGGACCCCTGGCATTAATTCTTTCGCCAAAAATTCTTATTAATTCCAAAAAGTGCCTCCGTGGATTTCCAGGACATTCCGAGAACTTTTCTTTTCTACACATAAAACAACATCATGGCAGTTCTGCTGAAAACAGCGTCAGTCCGGGTTAGTTTCATTCAAATCATGCAAGTTAGAGTCCAAAACAAGGGCAAAAGTGTTTGGAAAAGTAGATACGTTGGAGACGTATCAGGGGGGAGCGGGTATGCCTTGTCCCTTACTTGCTGAGGGGACTCAGATTTCCAATCCATCGGTTCCTCTGCGGGCTCCTGGAGTACTACGGCCTCCAGCTGCATAACTTCACTCCTGCCTCCATACTACACATCGCAGGCTATGTCGCTTTCTGCGAGTTATTTCTGGGCTGTGAAGATCATTTCAAGCTATGGAAGAGGCTATTCTGCCTCGTCCCCCACACTCAGGAGGGGTCAGTATATCAAGTGGGCGGAGCCAAAATATGGCGTATCGCCGGGACCGGATACCTGTCCGGTACCCCGAAGAAGACATCCGAAGACTGGCCTTCGGAGTGGTTTTATATGGAGGACGTCCCCCTTCCGGACCCTATCCGGATGGGCGTTCCTGAGTTTGCTAATGCCCCGCTGAAGAAACACCACAGCTGGCGCCCCCGGAGCCCCTAGGAGGAAGATAACAAAGAGGTCCTTTACCTGATGAGGAGGATAAAAATGCTGGCCAAATCAGGACTGCCAATAATTGAGGTTATGTCAATATGTATAATGCGGGGGGCGCAACCACTTCAATATTGGGGGAAACCCATGTGGCACTTCAATGGAGAAGATGATGCCACCCGCTGCGGTCGTAAAGGTCCGGACTCCGCCACTGCTCTGGCGAAAATACTGTCCGATTTGTACAAAGGAGAAGAAGAGGAGTTCCTCCGTATTAAGCCACGTGATGGATTTTCCATGTACAACCCCCCAAGCTGGGTGAGCTGCTATCTTTTACTCAACTCCATTCATTCCCGCATTCTTCATCACAAATATTTACCTCGCCAATTCATAGCAGGAACTGCGAAAAGCTATGAGGGAGGTCCACAACCCGTCTCCACAGCCAGAGGACCCTGACCGGGCCCTCGACCCTGGACCCGAAGAAGATCCAGACATATTTGTGGAGGTCGTCGACAGGACGTTCTATCAGTTAAGCTGCGACGGTGCCTTGGTGGCCATCATAGCTGATTATCCTGGCCTACTCCCTACATCACATGTAAGTAAAACCGGAGTCCCAACTTCTAAGAAGGATCCCTTCTTTGCGCTTTACCCACCGCACAAGTATTGCATTTTACAGGGAAGGCCATCGGGGCGCCGTGCCGAACCTACGGTGGCTCGCCAACAAGGGGCACCGAAGCCGGGTAGGCTCAAAAGGAAGGCGGTCAGGACTGAGACGCCGTCGCAGAGGTATGATTAAAAACCTGCTCCATGATTATCGTCTTTAAAATATAACAATGTTCGTGGTCCCTGGCAGAAAAAACGCTCGCCGAACAGTGTCTGGAGAGCCTGCCGGCCACGCCTCCACCAGCCGGATTCCATAGCCGGACTCAGGAGAGGAGGCTAACACGGGGACAACACCGGACGGTCCTCCTACAGAGGATGCGGATAGAATGTCCGCTACGAATTCCTAAGTGGAGAGCGCCATGAATCACAGGCGTCGACGGGCCATACTCCGCGACCCTAATTTCTCCGAAGAGGCATTCAACGCCTTCAACACAAGAGACGCGTACATCCGAACTGCTCAAGATGGTCTTGCCAGGGCCACGGACCAGTATGTAAAGGATATACGGGTAATAAAATCTGATAGTTATGTATATCAGTAGCCCCTGAGACTTGAAACAGTTGGCACAACTGATTTAAGGATCATTGTATGCATAGGTTCTTATAGAGAAGAATACCCTGTTGTCTAAAGAGTTGGAGGAGTGCAAAGCCCAGCTATGGGCCGCAGTTGCCGGAATGGAGGAGTCCAAGAAGGCCTCATCTGGTAATACTTGTCTTGATCGAAAAGGAAGTAATGACATGTACCAGTTGGTATTCAGCGTGCATGCAAATCTAACAATAGATTCTGCAGACAATCCCGGAGGTAATCCGGAGATTGTATCAGAGGATGAGCAATATGCTAAACGACAGCTAGAGGCTGGCGAGCGCGTGATTACATGGGTTATTCGAGAGAAAAATGATCTCCAGGATGCCCATACCCGACTGGGTGTTGAACTGGGAGATGTTCGGGCCCAGCTTGCAGACTTTGTGAAGGAGAATAAGAGGCTTCGACATGACATTTTTAGTAAGTGCTCAAACGAACATTTATACAGTTCGGCGAAGAAGCGGGCTAACAGAGTTATGTCTGTAGGTATGCTGACAGGTCGTCCCGAAGAGGAGATGCCCGGATCCGCAGGCGATCTACTGCAAGAGCTCTCGCAACTGCACGAACAAGTTTGGCAGGTGATGTAGGGCATTTCCTAGGCCTTGTGGCCATCCGCCTCCCTGCCCGGAGGCACGAGGGAGCTTGTATAAATGCTCAAGGGAGCGCGGCGGCACTTCCGATTATGGAAGATATCAGCCTGCCATCAAGGTGCAAGGGAAGCCTGGGCCATGGTGAAGACGCGGTACACCAAGGTTGACCCGAATCACATGGCCGAGGTCGGACCTATAGGGCCAGATGGGAAAGAGATCCCCGTTAGTCTGGTATATGACCAGGTAGGATTAGCCGCAAAGTATTCCCTACAGGATTGTAGGCTAGACAGCCTGTTGGATGGTATAGAAGAAGAATTTAGTCAGTCTAAGTGACTGTGTACTTCAGATGACATACTTTGTCCCTAGCCGGATTGTAAATCATTTGTCATGGCGGACCTTTTCACTTCAGCCTCTGGACCCGATAGTCCGGAGTGTATCCGAATACCCGCTCAGTTATATAAACCGGGGTATGCGTGGAAACCAGGCGTAGGGGTCATAAGTGCTTGAACAGACAAGTACCCAACTAGCTATGTTATATTACATGAATAGTAAGAAACATCTTCCAGGGAGAATAGTTCCGTTAGGGGTTCCTTTCCCTGGGTACGCATGCATTAATGTGCATGTCCGAGCTGCGAACAGAGACGCAGGATATAAAACATCTAGGGGTTTATATTGTAAGTAGGTAAGAAACATCTTTTGTTCACCGACCGAATACTCCCTTAAGAGCGCTAGGCGTAGAATGAGTTCGCCAACGTTATAAGTTTTGGCCCGTACTTCTCTGCTTTGATACCTGCGAGCCTGTTGCTGATAGAATGCGGAACGGGTTTTTTGCAACGTCGCGCTCCTCCTCCAGGGCATCTAAACCGTCCTGCCGATCAAGCTCTGCTTCTTTCTCTTCGTACATGCGCACTCGAGGTGAGTCATGAATGATATCGCAGGGCAATACCGCCTCTGCGCCGTACACCATAAAAATGGTGTGTATCCGGTAGTGTGATTCGGCATGGTCCACAGCCCCCATAGTACGGAGTCGAGCTCCTCGACCCAGTGTGTATTTGTTTCCTTGAGGGATCGCACTAGTCTGGGTTTGATGCCACTCATAATAAGACCGTTTGCTCGTTCGACTTGACCGTTCGTTTGGGGGTGATAGACGGAGGCGTAATCAAGCTTAATGCCCATGTTGCCGCACCAAGTTTTCACCTCGTCGGCTGTGAAGTTGGAGCCATTATCGGTGATGATGCTGTGGGGGACACTGTAACAGTGTACAACCCTTGTTATGAAGTCTATCACTGGTCCGGATTCGGCCGTTTTAACTGGTTTGGCTTCTATCCATTCGGTGAATTTATCCACCATGACCAACAAGTATTTTTTCTTATGGCCTCCTCCTTTAAGGGGTCCAACGATATCGAGCCCCTAGACTGCAAAGGGCCAAGTTATGGGGATTGTTTGGAGAGCGGTAGGTGGCATATGGCTTTGATTTGCAAAAAGCTGGCAACCGACGCAATGTTGGACGAGGTCATGTGCGTCTGCTCGGGCTGTCGGCCAGTAGAAACCTGTACGGAAGGCCTTGCTTACAAGGGCCCGAGCTACGGCGTGGTGGCCGTCGAGTTCGGCATGAATTTCGGCCAAGAGCTTCCGCCCTTCCTCTTCGGAGATGCACCTTTGGAGCACTCCGGTCGCACTTTTCTTATAAAGCTCTCCCTCGTGGACCTTGTAGGCTTTAGAGCGCCGCACAATGCAACGTGCCTCATTTTGGTCCTCAGGGAGTTCTTGCCTATTTAGGTAGGCTAAGAAGGGTTCTGTCCACGGGGCGATGACAACCATAATCATGTGGGCTGAAGGTGTTATTTCGGTGGCGGAGCCTCCAATTACGTCAGAGTGTTCGGGATCTAGGGTTGTGTTCGGATCCAGACTGGTGTTTCCGGTCTCCCCTTCCCACACCACGGATGGCTTGAACAGCCTTTCCAAGAAGATATTAGGTGGGATGGGGTCACGCTTACCGCCGATGCGGGCGAGGATATCCGCCGCTTGATTGTTCTCTCGGACCACATGGTGGAATTCGAGCCCCTTGAACGAAGCTGACATTTTGAGGATGGCATTATGGTAAGCCGCCATTTTTGGGTCCTTGGCGTCAAAGTCTCCATTTATTTGAGATACTGCGAGGTTCGAATCCCCACGCACTTCTATGCGTTGCATGCCCATCGAGACTGCCATCCAAAGACCATGCAACAGAGCCTCATATTCGGCTGCATTGTTGGAGTCTGTGTATAATATTTGGAGTACGTATTGGACTATATCTCCGGTGGGGGATGTCAGGACAACGCCCTCCCCCAGACTAGCCAGCATCTTAGAGCCGTCAAAGTGCATGATCCAATTGGAGTACGCGCCATACTCATTAGGGAGTTCGGCTTCTGTCCATTCGGCGACAAAGTCAGCCAGTACTTGCGACTTAATGGCTCGCCATGGTTTGTATGTTATGTCGAACGGGAGGATCTCGATAGCCCATTTAGCAATCTGGCCTGTGGCATCGCGGTTATTTATTATATCATTGAGTGGTACTTCAGAGGCCACCGTGATTGAACACTCTTGAAAGTAGTGTCGTAGTTTCCGGGATGCCATGAAGACCGTATATGCTATCTTTTGATAATGTGGGTACCGTGATTTGCATGGAGTGAGGACAGTGGATATGTAGTATACCGGCTTTTGAAGCGGGAACTTATGTCCGTCCGTCTCTCGTTCGACGACGAGCACTGCGCTTACAACCTGGTGTGTTGCCGCTATATATAACCACATGGGTTCGCCGATTATTTGTAGCGGCCAGGATTGGATTGATGGCCAAGAGGGCCTTTATTTCTTCTAGTCTGGCCATAGCCGCGTTCGTCCACTCGAAGTGTTCGGTGCGTCGAAGAAGGCGATAAAGAGGTAGCGCTTTTTCTCCCAATCGGGAGATAAAGCGGCTTAGGGCAGCCACGCATCCAGTTAATTTCTGGATTTGCTTGAGGTCTGTTGGGGTAGCCAACTGTGACAGAGCTCGGATTTTAGTCGGATTTGCTTCAATTCTTCTATTGGAAATGATGAAGCCCAAGAGCTTTCTGGCAGGCACACCGAAAACACATTTTTCCGGATTGAGCTTGAGGTCATATGTTCGGAGATTGTTGAACGTAAGCCTCAAGTCATCTATTAATGATTTGACGTGTCTGGTTTTGATGACCATGTTGTCTACGTATGCCTCCACTGTTTTGTCGATTTGTTTTTCAAGGCATGTCGAATCATGTGTTGATAGGTTGCACCGACATTTTTGAGCTCGAAAGGCATGGTGTTAAAATAGAAGGGGACGTATGGTGTGATGAATGCCGTTGCGGCTTGATCGAACTCTGCCATCTTGATTTGATGGAATCCAGAGTATGCATCGAGGAAGCACAATGAGTCGTGTCCTGCGGTAGCGTCGATGATTTGATCGATGCGGGGGAGGGGGGAGAGATCCTTGGGGAAAGCCTTATTGAGGTCCTTGAAATCGACACATAGGCGCCAGGATTTTTCCTTCTTTGGTACCATCACCAGGTTTGCTAGCCAGCCCGGATGTTTTATTTCTCTGATGAATTCGGCCTCGAGTAACTTGGCTAGCTCTTCTGCCATGGCTTGTCGCTTAGGCTCAGAAAAGCACCGAAGAGTCTGCTTGACCGGCTTGTATCGGTTAAGTATGTTTAGGCTATGCTCGGCCAGCCTGCATGGGATACCTGGCATGTATGAAGGATGCCAGGCGAAGATGTCCCAATTCTCACGCAAGAACTCTCGCAGTGCGGCGTCTATTGTGGTGTTCAACTATGCCCCGATGGATGCTATTTTTGTAGGGTCCGTTGGGTGGACCTGGACACTACTAGGGAAAAGCCTAGCAGCAGCGCGGGTTTTAGGCCTATCAGTAGCGCGGGCAGGAGCGCTACTGATAAGGTGCTACAGCTAAAGCTTAGCAATAGCATGCCTAGACCCACGCTACTGCTAAATTGACTTAGTAGTAGCGCTTCTCCAGAAGAGCGCTACTGGTAATTAGTAGTAGCACTTCTCCTTGCCCGCGCTACTACTATTATTTAGTATTTTATTTCTTTTTTATTTCATGTTGTATTCATACACCTTTACACAAGTTTTCATACAACAGGAATTTAGAGATTGTTTTTACATCATAATGAGTTATTACATCACGGGGTGAAAGAACCGTGGACTAGTTTCAAGTGGATGTCCATCCACTTGAAACTAATCCGCGGTTCTTTCACCCAATGATATAATAATATCATCATCATCATCATATCATTAACAACCTATCATCATAATACATCATTGTCATATAACACCTCCTCAAGATCATCGTTTTCATCAATGACATCACATAGCAAATTGGTCACTAGTCGTAATCACAAGTACTCCTCATTATCAACTCTAACACATTACCACATAATAAACATATTGTACCTCATAGGACCTACTACATTCGATTAAGACCTACTACATTTTCTAAGGTAAAATAGCAAAAAACAAAATAGCCCCTGACTCTCTATTACAGAGAATGGAGATTAGCCTGTCTCCAGTTCTTGCCTTTCGCTGAATGTTACTTCCAAGAACCTCCTTGCGAATGTCCATACATTTCTTCCATTCTTTGATGAACATGTGTTCACCGGTTTTAGAAATCCGATATGCACAGGTGAGCTCCCTAGATTTACCTGGCAGTATGTTGAGAACTGTAAGGCGACCATTCAGATACATCAGATGAGGCACACAATCCATCGGGAGTTTCTGTTGAAAAACATAGTAATAACTTCGTAGTTAGAAATGATGTACTAGTTTTAGAAGTATGCAAAAGATGCATGGATGTCGTAATAGTAAAAAATCTTACCAGGGTATCTCCAGAGAAGTTACCGTGGTTCAACACGTGCACTAGTGGCACGTATTCACCATAATTTGGAGGAGTTCAATAATAGTTATTGTAATCCTCAAGAAGAGTACAAAATGCGATCAGATGATTTTTCTCCTTATAAGTTAATTCGGAGCCATCGGTGTAGTGGGTTTTGTCTACCATCTTCCACACAGTCTTTGAAGAATCAAAATAAGCTATCAATGGAAATAAGTTGTCAACTATTTTGAAATAAACAATATAAATTAGTTAATAATTATGTTTGAGAAACTCACATAGCGGTACAATCGGAAGCGTATCAACAAGGACCCAAATGTCCATATTGTCTTGCTCGATGTCAGGATCACCAAGATCCATGGTGATAATCATACCCTCATAAAAACCATAAATTTTGCAAAGTGCTTCCCAATTTTGGCAACCAAAATGGGTTACTCTCTGAGCATTGCATAGATTTACTTCAAAATCCATATCATGATGGGTCCTTAGGTGTATTTTCTTTGTTTCAAAATTTTCATGGTCTTCAAAACCCATCCTCTCCAAGACATAGCGTCTTGCATGGCATGGGAACAGCTAGTCGAATTGTAAAAGATGAAAATTAGACGTTGAAATAGTTGAAGTCATGCTTAATTACGAAAAAAAGACTTGTCATTGTTGTGTACCGTTTCAACATCGAAGGTCTCCTCGAGCTTAATGCTGAAGCGCCGATCTTCATCCAGCTCAACGAACCTGTCGCACATACCTCGATCGTCATGGCACCAGCTGCACTCCCCCGGGAGACTGTCGTCGTCCGAGTACGACATTTCCTACGTTCATAATTCAAAGATTAAACTTGTACATATTCTAGCACAAGTCATGCCAGAATTCACAGAAAAATCCGACATGACCTTTGCTAAAAAAGGACATATCGAGCGCCTGAAATTTGCCGGAATGGAAATTAATCAACACTCCGACAAAACATAGGCCACTCGGAGGTGTAACCAAAACATGAAATAATTGGTTAAACTAAAAAATAACAACAAATATGACATGTTCAACTAGTTCTATTAATTCAACTAGTTCTTACTAAATATAAACTTACTATAAATAAAAACTAGTTCAACTGAAACAAAACTAGTTCAACTACAACTAAACTAGTTCAACTAAAAAAGTTCAACTAAACTCAGAGGTGTACTAGTTATTAATTTACTTACTAAACTAGTTCAACTAAAACTAAACTAGTTCTATTAATTCAACTCATTCTTACTAAATATAAACTTACTATAAATAGAAAGAAACTAGTACATCTACTACTACTAATTAACATCTACTACTACATCTACTACTATTTAACATCTACTACTGCTATTTATACAACTAGTTTACCATCACTACTACTAATTAATATCCACTACTACTAAAAATCATTATCTATGAACCCTAAATTAACATCTACTACTACTAAAATCATCTACTAACTAAGAAAAGAGAGAGGGGGTGGGGAAGGGGTGGGGGCTTACAGAGGGAGAGACGGTGGCGGGGAGGTGCTCGGCGACGGAGGTAGGGGCAGCGAGGGCGGGCTCGGGATCGGGAGGTGGCGGTCCTGGGCGGGCTCGGGCGGCGGCGGTGAGGTCGAGGGCGGCGACAGTGTGGTCAAGAGCGGCAGCGGGCGGCGGCGGTGAGGTTGAGGGCGGGTTCGGGCGGCAGCAGTGAGGGAAGGCTCGGGCTCGGGCGGCGGCGACAGGAGTAGGGGAACAGGCCGGGGGGGAGGGGGTGAAAGGAGGACTTAGCGAAATTTTGAGCTGGGGGGTGGTTAAGTCGAACTAGCAGCATCACTATAAGGAAAATGCGCTATAGCTAACTTATCTATAGCGCATTTTAGTGAAAAACACTACTGCTAATGGAAGTAGTTATTTCTTTAGTTTATCCCAATATCAGTAACGCTTTGTCCTGAAAAACGCTCTATGTCTAAGCAATGTAAAAACATCAAAAATATACATTGGTCATCATTGACCTTTTTGTGTAGAATCTAAATAGTCAACATGAATCCTCACTGTACCTGTATAGGGTACAGGCGAGGATTCATATTGCAGCCACAAATCATACACACATAGTTCAATGAAGACCAAGTGCTCGAGATAGGTTGAGAAGTAACATATTTAAGGTGGTAAACACCTTGTTCACTTAACAGTATGGGACTAAACTTAATTAGTTGCGGTGATACTTAGCAGTAGCGAGTTTTGAGGAAAAATGCTGCTACTAAGTACTTTAGCAGTAGCGCGTCCCTTGGAAGGGCGCTACTACTATATCTAGCCTGGAGGCAACACCGTGGCAATTATAGTAGCAGCGCTCGTTTCACCTAGAGCGCTACTGCTACTTAGATATTAGTAGCACTGTTTTCTGAAGCTCGCTACTGCTAATTAGCAGTAGCGTCTGTTTTTAAACCACGCTGCTGCTAAGATTCTGTGTATAAGGTTTTCCCTAGTAGTGGGAATTTGACTATTTCGTCCGCTGGTTTGAAAGAGGTGGACTTGGGTCGTTTGTCGAGTATCACGTTGTCCCTGTCCACTGTGGAGCGCAGCGCAGTTAGTTCTTCGGCTGCGAGGGCTTCGGATAATGCCTCAAGGGCCAGTGCGGCGGTTTTATTTTCGGCGCGGAGTGCTACGTCCGGATCACTAGCTAGAGTGACGATTCCATTGGGCCCGGGCATCTTGAGCTTCATGTACCATAATGGGGTATTGCTTGGAAGCTCGTGAATGCATCCCGCCCTAAAAGAGTGTGGTATCCGCTACTGAACGGGGCCACTTGGAATGTGATTTCTGTGGACCTATAATTCTCCGGCGTGCCGAATACCACATCTAGTGTGATTTTTCCCGCACATCATGCCTCCCGACTAGGGATGATTCCTCTGAAGGTCGTGCTGCTTTGCTCAATGCGGCTCTTGTCTATTTCCATTTTGTTAAGAGTTTCCTTGTAGATGAGGTTTAATTCGCTGCCACCGTCCATGAGCACTTTAGTAAGCCGGAAGTTGTCCACAGTTGGACTAAGGACCAAAGCGGCTGGTGCTCGGACTATTCGGAATTGAGTTTTGTCACTGGCATTGAAGGTTATGGCCGTGTACTTCCATGGATTTATTGCTGCAACGTGGCAGACTTCAGCGAGGCTGCGGAGTGCTCGCTTGCGCCTATTATTTGAGGTGAAAGTCTCGAAGACTGTCAATACTGTATTGTTATTTTCCGCGGGATGATGCTCTGCGGTATTGCTGATGAGGAGATCCTCGCCGCTCTTGGCCACCTGCCGGAGCTGGTATGTTGGTATGGTATCTGGTGTGCTATGAATTTTACATGGCCCATTGAGCCATCCCTCCAATACAGTTCCACGCCCTGTAGTGGGCTTTGGTTTCTTTGTAATTGGATCGGGTGACTTGCGAGAGTGCACCCTTTTAGTTCGGACGAGGGGTTTAGTGAGAGCCGGAGGATCCCAGAATTTTGTTTGGGTTTTCCAGGCGCTTTCCATCACACAGTACTTCTGTATGATGGCCGCCAAGTCGGTGAAGCGTGCTATGTCATGACGACTTATGGCATTGAGTATTCCCTTGTCCGTGTAATTTTTGCAAAAGAATGAGATTGCGTATTCCTCGCGATAGTCCTTAACCTTGCACATTACAAGGAGGAATCTGGCCCAGAAGTGATGTACTATCTCTTGGGGCTCTTGTCTAATGTGGGAAATATCACTTGTATCTGGGTGGGTGGGTAGATTTAAGTCCAAACCCTGACCCGATCTGAGACCCAGGGGCAGAGGAGATTCCGAGCTTGGCAGCTCGGGCTCCGGGATGTTGCCCAATTTTTCTGGCCCGCTATCCGATTCTAGGTTCAGAGCTTGGGCCATGTCCTCCCATAGACGGGTATCCGGCTCGGAGATCTCGGGAATCCGGACATAGTTCGTCCTCAAAATAGAGGAAGAATCGCTGCATTGCTCCTCCACCACTGCTATCTGATGGATGACTGGCAGAGAGTTAATCTCCCTTTGGTCGGGTTTAAGCCTGATCCGATCATAGTCCGTAGTGACTCCCAGGGCAGCGATGCGATCCAAGAGCTCGTTCGGGGGGGGGGGAGCTCCATTGGATCCATCTGCTCGGTGAATTCCGAGCTGACATGGAGGTTGTTCTTGATGACCTGAGAAGTCATCATCGGTGCGGCGGCCGAACGGGCGGTCATTATGAAGCCACCAAGTCGGAGAGTCTGGCTTACGGCCAGGGCTCCCCCAGAGGTGATGTTTTCCTTGACAACAAGGCGAACCATCAAGCCTTATCGTGACGGCACAGTGGAACTCTCAATGAAAGCACCAATGTCGGTGTCAAAACCAGAGGATCTCGGGTAGGGGGTCCCGAACTGTGCATCTAAGGCTAATGGTAACAGGAGGCGGGGGACACAATGTTTACCCAGGTTCGGGCCCTCTCGATGGAGGTAATACCCTACTTCCTGCTTGATTGATCTTGATGATATGAGTATTACAAGAGTTGATCTACCACGAGATCGTAGAGGCTAAACCCTAGAAGCTAGCCTATGATTATGAGTGTTGTTGTCCTACGGCGGGGCGGGCCAGTGGGGTGGGGCGGGCTCCGGTTTATATAGACACAGAGGGGGCTAGGGTTACATAGAGTCTGTTACAGAGAAGGAGATCTACATATCCGAATTGCCAAGCTTGCCTTCCACGCAAAGGAGAGTCCCACCCGGACACGGGACGAAGTCTTCAATCTTGTATCTTCATAGTCCAACAGTCCAGCCAATGTATATAGTCCGGTTGTCCGAGGACCCCCGAATCCAGGACTCCCTCAGCGAGAGCCACCTAACGGCCACTTTCGTTGCCTTCAGCTAGCTGATGGCAAAGAATCTTTGTCGTCCGCTAGCAGACGACAAAGAAAGTGGCCAAACTAATGTCCGTTAGCTAGGCTCTTTGTCGTCCGCTAGCGGACAACAAAGAGCCATGCCCTATCTAACAAAATGCCATCCCTGCCCCTCTCTCCCCACGTCTCTCTACCTTCCCTTGTCCCAACCCCTTGCTGCTGCCCCGCCTCGTCCCAACCCGTGCCGCCGCCCCGCCTTGGCCGCCCCGCCTTGCCGCCCCAGCCGGCCTCACTGTCCCGGCCACCCCAGCCCGCCTTGCCGCCCCGCGGCGCCGCCCTGTCTGT
>NC_041385.1:677631664-677640777 GCF_002162155.2 Triticum dicoccoides | reverse complement strand
CCGGCCGCTCCAAGCTGAGATTTTTTTCCTGTTTTTAGATTAAGTTTAATTAGGTTTATTATAATTTAGTCTAGGTTTAGTTTAGTTTAGTTAGTTTAGTTTTGGATTAGTTTAGTTTAATTTAGGTTAAGTTTTTGGTTTAGTTTAGGTTTAGTTTAGTTAGTTTGGTTTAGTTTTAGTTTAGTTAGTTTAGTTTATTTATGTTTAGTTTAGTTTAGTTAGTTTAGTTTAGGTTTAGATTAGTTTAGTTTAGGTTAAGTTTCTGGTTGATTTTGAGCATGTGAAATTTGTTGTTATTGTTTTAGTTAAAGCATTTATTCCCGCATCAACGTCGATGATGCCTATCCCACATCCTCGTTGTCGACTCAGCGGAGGAGGCCTGCTCGATCAGAGGGTCCATGTCCAAGACTGGGCTCCGCCAGGCTAGTATTGGGAGGTTCTACCTTTCGGGGGGCGCAACTTGGTGAGGAGCCTGTTGGGGAATGTAGTAATTTCAAAAAAAAAATCCTACGCACACGCAAGATCATGGCGATGCATAGCGACGAGAGGGGAGAGTGTGTCCACGTACCCTCGTAGACCGAAAGAGGAAGCGTTAGAACAACGTGGTTGATGTAGTCGTACGTCTTCACGGCCCGACCAATCAAGCACCGAAACAACGACACCTCCGAGTTCTAGCACACGTTCAGCTCGATGACGTTCCTCGAACTCCGATCCAGCCGAGTGTCGAGGGAGAGTTTCGTCAGCACGACGGCGTGGTGATGATCTTGATGTTCTACCGTCGCAGGGCTTCGCCTAAGCACCGCTACAATATTATCGAGGAGGACTATGGTGGAGGGGGGCACCGCACACGGCTAAGAGATCAAGAGATCAATTGTTGTGTCTCCAAGGGGTGCCCCCCTCCTTGTATCTAAAGGGGTGGAGAGGGGGAGGTCCGGCCCTCTCTATGGCGCGCCCTTAGGAGGAGTCCTACTCCCACCAGGAGTAGGATTTCCCCCTTCCAAGTAGTAGGAGTAGGAGTCAAGGAAAGGGGAGAGAGAAGAGAAGGAAGGAGGGGGCGCAACCCCTCCCCCTAGTCCAATTAGGACTAGGCCTTGGGGGGGGGGTGCCCAACCTCTCCTCTCTCTTTCCCCTAAAGCCCAATAAGGCCCATATACTCCCCGGCGAATTCCCGTAACTCTTGGGTACTCCGAAAAATACCCGAATCACTTGGAACCTTTCCGAAGTCCAAATATAGTCGTCCAATATATCGACCTTTACGCCTCGACCATTTCGAGACTCCTCGTCATGTCCCCGATCTCATCCGAGACTCCGAACTTCTTCGGTACATCAAAACACATAAACTCATGATAAAGTTGTCAACGAAACTTTAAGCGTGCGAACCCTACGGGTTCGAGAACTATGTAGACATGACCGAGACACGTTTCCGGTCAATAACCAATAGCGGAACCTGGATGCTCATATTGGCTCCTACATATTCTATGAAGATCTTTATCGGTCAAACTGCATAACAACATACGTTGTTCCCTTTGTCATCGGTATGTTACTTGCCCGATATTCGACCGTCGGTATCTCAATACCTAGTTCAATCTTGTTACCAGTAAGTCTCTTTACTCGTTACATAATGCATCATTCCGTAACTAACTCATTAGCTACATTGCTGGCAAGGCTTATAGCGATGTGCATTACCGAGAGGGCCCAGAGATACCTCTCCGACAATCGGAGTGACAAATCATAATCTCGAAATGCGCCAACCCAACATGTACCTTCGAAGACACCTGTAGAGCTCCTTTATAATCACCCAGTTATGTTGTGACGTTTGGTAGCACACAAAGTGTTCCTCTGGTAAGCGGGAGTTGCATAATATCATAGTTATAGGAACATGTATAAGTCATGAAGAAAGCAATAGCAACATACTAAACGATCAACTGCTAAGCTAACGGAATGGGTCAAGTCAATCACATCATTCTCCTAATGATGTGATCCCGTTAATCAAATGACAACTCATGTCGATGGTTAGGAAACTTAACCATCTTTGATGAAGGAGCTAGTCAAGTAGAGGCATACTAGTGACACTATGTTTGTCTATGTATTCACACATGTATTATGTTTTCGGTTAATACAATTCTAGCATGAATAATAAACATTTATCATGAAATAAGGAAATAAATAATAACTTTATTATTGCCTCTAGGGCATATTTACTTTAGTCTCCCACTTGCACTAGAGTCAATAATCTAGTTCACATCACCATGTGATTTAACACTAATATTCATATCTGCATGTGATTAACACCCATAGTACACATGCCCAAAGGGTTTACTAGAGTCAATAATCTAGTTCACATCGATATGTGATTAACACCCAAAGAGTACTAAGGTGTGATCGTGTTTTGCTCGTGAGAGAAGTTTAGTCAACGGGTCTTTCATATTCAGAGCCATATGTATTTTGCAAATATTCTATGTCTACAATGCTCTGCACGGAGCTACTATAGCTAATTGCTCCCACTTTCAATATGTATCCAGATTGAGACTTATAGTTATCTGGATTGGTGTAAAAGCTTGCACTGTTGTAACTCTTTACGACGGGCTCTTTTATCACCTCCATAATCGAGAAATATTTCCTTAGTCCTCACTAAGGATTTTCTTGATCGCTGTCCAGTGATCTACTCTTAGATCAAAATTGTACTCCCTTGCCAAACTCAGAGCAAGGTATACAATAGGTCTGGTACACAGCATAGCATACTTTATAGAACCTATGACTGAGGCATAGGGAATGACTTTTCATTCTCTTTCTATTTTCTACCATGGTCGGGTTTTGAGTCTTCACACCTTGTAACACAGACAAGAACTCCTTCTTTGACTGTTCCATTTTGAATTACTTCAAAATCTTATCAAGGTATGTACTCATTGAAAAAATCTTATCAAGCGCGTTGATCTATCTTATACATCTTGATGCCCAATATGTAAGCAGCTTCACCGTGGTGTTTTATTGAAAAACTATTATTCAAGTATCCCTTTATGCTATCCAGAAATTATATACCATTTCCAATCAACAATATGTCATCTACATATAGTTTTAGAAAATGCTACATAGCTCCCACTCACTTTCTTGTAAATACAGGCTTCTCCAAAATTCTGTATAAAACCATATGCTTTGATCAACTCATCAAAGTGTATATTCCAACTCCGAGATGCTTGCACCAGTCCATAGATGGATCGCTTGGAGCTTGCACATTTTGTTAGCACCTTTTGGATCGACAAAACCTTCTGGTTGCATCATATACAACTCTTCTTCTAGAAATCCATTCAGGAATGCAGTTTTGACATCCATTTGCCATATTTCATTAACATAAAATGTGGCAATTGCTAACATGATTCAGACAAACTTAAGCATCGCTGCGAGTGAGAAAATCTCATCGTAGTCAACACTTTGAACTTTGTCAAAAACCTTTTTCGACAAGTGAAGCTTTGTAGATAGTAACACTACTATCAGCGTCTGTCTTCCTCTTGAAGATCCATTTATTTTCTATGGCTTGCCGATCATCGGGCAAGTCCACCAAAGTCCACACTTCGTTCTCATACATGGATCCTATCTCAGATTTCATGGCCTTCAAGCCATTTCGCGGAATTTGGGCTCATCATCGCTTCCTCATAATTCGTAAGTTCAGGATTACCGTACCACTCTGGTGCAGACCGTACTCTGGAAGACCTACGAGGTTCTATAATAACTTGATCTGAAGTTTCATGATCATCATCATTAGCTTCCTCACTAATTGGTGTAGGAATCACTGGAACTAATTTCAATGATGAACTATTTTCCAATTTAGGAGAACGTACTATTACCTTATCAAGTTCTACTTTTCTCCCACTCACTTCTTTCGAGAGAAACTCCTTCTCTAGAAAGGATCCATCTTAGCAACAAATATCTTGCCTTTGGATCTGTGATAGAAGGTGTACCCAACAGTTTCCTTTGGGTATTCTTTGAAGACGCACTTCTCCGATTTGGGTTCGAGCTTATCAGGTTGAAACTTTTTCACATAAGCATCGCAGCCCCAAACTTTAAGAAACGACAATTTTGGTTTCTTGCCAAACCATGGTTAATAAGGCGTCGTCTCAATGGATTTTGATGGTGCCCTATTTAAAGTGAATGCAGCTGTCTCTAATGCATAACCCCAAAACGATTGTGGTAGATCGGTAAGATACATCATAGATCGCACCATATCCTATAAAGTGCGGTTATGACGTTCGGACACACCATTACGCTGTGGTGTTCCATGTGGCGTGAGCTGTGAAACTTTTCCACATTGTTTTTAATGAAGGCCAAACTCGTAACTCAAATATTCTCCTCTATGATCAGATTGTAGAAATTTTATTTTCTTGTTACGATGATTCTTCACTTCACTTCTGAATTTTTTTGAACTTTTAAAATGTTTCAGACTTGTGCTTCATTAAGTAGATATACTCATATCTGCTCAAATCATTTGTGAAGGTCAGATAATAACGATACTCGTCACGAGCATCAACACTCATTGGACCGCATACATCGGTATGTATTATTTCCAACAAGTCAGTAACTCGTTCCATTGTTCTGGAGAACGGAGTTTTAGTCATCTTGCCCAAAAGGCACGGTTCGCAAGTATCAAATGATTCATAACCAAGTGATTCCAAAAATCCATCTTTATGGAGTTTCTTCATGCGCTTTACACCGATATGACCCAAACGGCAGTGCCACAAATAAGTTGCACTATCATTATTAACTTTGCATCTTTTGGCATCAATCTATATATATATATATATATACCTATACTAATTACAGACTCCCAAGAAATTAGCATGTTAATCAAAAATTAAGAACCGTTAATCTGATGGGACCGAATTATTACGGTGGAGATTAATCTCGGTTAAAAAATAGCCTCTCATTCAGCCTCTTTTTTTTTGAGAGAATCCTTCATCCTCTCATGAAGTCATGTATCGTGCAATGAACAAAAAAGAGAACCGGCCTCTCTTTATCTCCTTCCTCCATGTTGTCTAAAAAAACAATCTACTCCACGTTCCATTCAAAAAAAAATCTATCAAGTCCACGTATCTTCCTCTCACTTGAAAAAACAACCTGAAGGAATCGTACCCTAAGAAATCTCTCCTATCTCTCCTCCTCCCCGATGGAAAGCAAATCAAGGTCTCTCACAGATTGAAGCAAGGAAGTTGGAGAATTAATCTAGTGTGCCCACGCCATGTAATTTATCCTCTCTCTCGCCTCTAACCCCTCCCTCCCAATGCATGTGTCTCTCAAATTGGAGCAACCATGTTGTGGAATAGATCTGATGCGCTCACAGAGCTAATCACATTACAATCGTTGATCCACTCCTGGAATTGATCCAACTGAATTGTACCATCAGATCAGGTGTGCTCGGTTTTCCTAATCCTATTTCTCTCCAATCTTGGAATCTCACTTGCCATGTACAACAATCCAGTATCTATAGGTACATGATTTTTTATCGTGTTTTTGATTTAGAATGTACTAGCCAACAGTCTAACGTGTATATTCTGTACATGTATTTATCTCATCATGGTTAATTTAACAGGTGCGATCCAATCAAGCATGCATGTCGGGCTCTCCTGGAGTACTAATCGTGTTCGACTTTGACCTTTAAATCCCTGGTCCCAAGTTCTGAAATCTGACAACAAATATACTCCATAGGACGTGATTTTGCAAAAGGATACATAGGCTAGCCTCTTAATCCTCTGTACGTAAAGGCAATTTTCTTATCAGTTTAATTTATTCCGCTAAAACTATCTGATCCATTATTTTCTTGCGGCCCCAGAAAATGCGGTGGTGAGATCTAACGTCTCCATAACTTAACAGTAGTATTGTTAGTGTCTTTCCCTGTTAGGTGAAATAACCTTTGGTATTTTCTTTATTCTATTTTGGAAGATTTATCAATCTGGTGTGAAGTACAGCTAGGCTATGCAAATCTGGGATTGCGATCAATAACTAAATTGCATGGTCATTAACGCACTATATCTTCTACGTTAGACTATCGGCACCACAACTCACACTCCAAACCCTATTCCAGTTCATCTCCTCACTGAGCCTCTAATAAGTATGCTTTTCCTATGTCTATTTTTCAGAACTTATCTTCTTTGTAAGGACTACCCGTTTTCGGCACTGGAGGAGAACCAGCTAGGTGGTCTGGATCGCCTAAAGTGGCACTCCGCAGTACGTTTTTGTTAAACTACATACATGAACCGCCGATGACTCAGTTTACATTGATCTTTTATATGAAGCTTTACACACATGTCTTCCCATGTGACCCTTTGTTAGAGATGATAATTAGTTGTTGATTACTATTGAGAGAAATTCTTATGTTGTATGTATTTCTTCCGAGGAAACGATAATGGTTGGATTATCTTTGTGGTACCATTGTGTATATATTTCATAATTCCATCTCTCACGATTAAAAAAGGTAAAGACATTTAAGTTTTATACAAACTTTCAAATTTCGCTGAGTGATTTCTAATAGTGTATAATCTTCCTTGGTAGATATGCACTAGGATTATCAAACTGTTGCCCATGCAAAAACCAAGCAAGATGTAGGATGTGCTTAGTATACAGGTTCTGCTTACAATGCGTACATTTATTCTCACTGGGCCCGTAATAAGTATGCTTGATTCATAATGTATCATCAAGCAAAACTAGCATTTGCTGTGTCTATCTTTCAGCACTTCTCTTCTCTGTATCTGAATATATTTTTTGGGGAGTGGTGGAGAACCAGCAAAGTGTTCTTCATCACCTAAAGTGGAACCCTGCATGTACGAGATAGGTAAATTCGAAACTGACCGCAATCGATCTAAGGTGCACGCATGCATATATAGGCTGAAGGTTATAGTTACAGCTCAAAGCATGAAGGTCAGTTCACATTTTGGTTCATTATATTTTATTCAGAATGCAGAGAACCTGTGTACATGCACACGATTAAGCAAGAACCGTCCAGTTTATTCATGAAATTTTTGATTTCGGGTAGACATTTCTATACGTCGTTATCTTTGACTTTTAACGATATCATTTTTAAAATAGCAAGTATGTTGGTTTCAAAAATCTTACTTGGTTGTGGCATGCAGCTCAGAAATGACATCTGCAATGTGGATTTAGCCAATGACCAGTAGGTCTCTATTTTCATTGTCTACATGTCTATATCTCAGATACCGAGCAAAAAAAAAAACAGGTCTATATCTCAGATACTAGAATCATGTTTCTGCCATATATAGATTTATTGAAATTGGTTCGTGAATTTCATATTTTTTGTCGAATATTTATCTCGCATGTAATCAGAAGAAATAACAATATCTTGGCTTATCACAAATGTGGCATGACATTCCAATGTCAATGACATATAATTAATGATGTGAGATATTTTGCCTAATTATTATTCCGCTTCTATATCTGTTTTTTATGTTGCAATGAAAAGTGTTTTTAAATTTATGTAGATAATATGGATCTCATACTTGGGACGAAACATTGAAGTTATTAATCCAAGGTGCATTTGATACTATACTTATCAAGTACAGAAGTTTATTCGTTGTTGGAGGAAAGCATCGCAAAGTGATTTGTCCGTATTTTCTGATATACAGTCCACAAAATAATCTACTATAAATATCGTGCACTACTTGCATAAATATGTGGCATAGGTTTTCTTTTGTATTGTTTTTCTTAAGGAGGGCTTTTTTTCATGTTGTTCCACAAGTTTTGTTGTTTGAAATTAGAAAATGCTCAATTGAATTGTATATATTGAAATAATGTGGTGCATATGTTGAATCATATATGAAAAGTTTATTATCATACACGTTTTGCTTCATCAACAATTGCAACAAGTTTTCATATTCTTTCGCAGATCGGACATGAGTCTCTACTTTTGAATGTATGGATTTAATTTGTTTCACTAATGTCTGTGTGTTGTACCTCTCTTTGTGTGACACACGGTTGCAAAATTAGCGAGAAATCAATGTGAACACTATAATGAAAGTGTTCGATTGTAATTTCATACCAACATCTATTTTATTCTTGACACCGCACCGTGCACAAGTTATAAAAAAACTACTAATTAGATGTCCATACTTATGATTATACTCGCATGTTATTTCTAATAAAATTTATGTAACTTAATTATGATATTTTTATTTTTCATTAGCATCATCATTATTATTTCTTTCTACTATTAATATATCCAGATGCATGATGCTTCATCAGATGATTGTTTTAACATGAGAAACAAACTAACAAAGCCATCAGATTTAATGGTACTCAGAGAGATACTTACATGTGGACTTCTCTTTCTTGCACGTTTGTAAAATTCAAATGAAACACGAGAAATTTTATAATTGTATACATTTATGTGTTCTCAAATAGCTAGCCCGGGCATGTGCACGGGTTGACGACTAGTGAGATTAACTCTGTTGGGTCAAAATGTGAAAAAGGAGGAGATTAACTCACGTATGTGTTTATAAAAAACTCACGTACGTGGAAAACGTGAAAGTGTGGAGATTAACTCACGTACGTCTGTGTTTTTTTTGAAGGTAACGTATGACTGTGTCTAAAAAGCAAAGAAGAAGAAAAAAATCACGTACATGCACCAAAAAGGTATAGATTAACTCACGTATGTGTGTGTTCAAAAAACCAAAAGAACTCACGTACATGCATCAACACAAATAGAAACTCGCATACGTGCAAAACCGGAAAAAAGGATGAGATTTGCTTACGTACGTCCTCCCTTGGCTCCAGCCAGTTGGAAAAATATGATATTGTATATCTACATGCCACTTTATTTCCTCATCGCTATTACTATTCTTCGTGTTCAATTTGCCCTAATCTTTAGCACTAGCAGACCGGAATTAATTTTTGGTTCTGGGTTCTGTACATGAGTGCATTGGCGTTGAGCAGGAGCAGTGACAAGTCCAACAAAAATATGGAAATAACTGCACATGCCATCAGTACTATTCTCAATCAGGAAAAATCTTCTTTCATAATTAAGATTAATCAAAGACTGGTGCTCAAGATGGCACCAGATGTTTCAATTTTCTTTCATTATTGTGTTCTTTAAACATGTTTTTTTCTCCGCA
>NC_041385.1:677536822-677631293 GCF_002162155.2 Triticum dicoccoides | reverse complement strand
GTTTTAATATCAAATTTTTATGCGGATACCTAATTTATTTCTCAAGAAAGAAGATGCTACAAGCCAAAGAGGGTAGGACCAGTACAAATCCTAAAGCGACACAACCCAAATGTCTGGATATGTATTCCTCTGGAAGTTCCCACAATGTCTGGATCTCAATTCACTTGAATGGATTTAGATTAATAAATTTTTAGTATAACACTAATCACTTTGTTATAACACATGGTGTCCAATCATATTTATGCCATGGTTGTATATTTAATTAAGGTGCATACTTTTCGATATAGTTATTATATAGCCTATTAATATGGATGCAACTACAATTGAAATAGTCAAGAAAATGATCGTTCTTCTGCGAAAACAATAGGGGAGTATCCAACTGTATTAATATATTATAAGAAATAACAATATAAAATATACTGACATTGATGGGAACTAAAAGAAAAATAGAAGAAAGGAATTAGGCTAAAGTTGTGTTGTTTCCTGGCTTTGAACTTATTGAGGTGTTTGTTCTTGACTCTACATGGACCAGATCATATTTAAGCCATCTCTCCACTTCCATATTATACACGATATATCTAGGGGTTGTGATCTTCTAAAGTAACAACAATATTGTTACATCAGATGCACGTGGGGTCAGAGTCCATACGACAATGATTGTAATAGCACTTTTGTTAGAACAGAGGTTCCTGTCACATATTTTAGCAGATCAACCTGATAATTTACATTGCAAATGGCTACTTAATGGCATCCAACTCCATCATTGACTAATATAGCTCTATGCCTATTGGTTGATACCTACCAACATTCTTTGACAAAGAGCAATCCCAAAGGAGCTGCATGTTGTTTGTTCTGACTTGCTGATATGAGTATAGAATACTAAGTAGCTTGGTAAATGAAAGTATTTCCTTTTCAAATGCATATGATTAGGTATATTCTGGAATCAATTTTGTTTTGCTTTTGTAAGGACCTTTACATTGATTGCAAATGGTGGTTATTAGTACAAGTAATCAAAAGATAAATTTTCTTTAAATCACACCTCTTATTTTCATATGATACATTATTTAGTTTTCATCTTATGTTGTCAATGACATTATTGTTTTGTCAAAGGCCAGTTCACATTTTTGTGCTCATAATATTATTAGCTACTTTGTTTCATATATTAAGACAAACTTATTGTAAAAAAGCATGCTCCTGATTAATTATACGAGGTTAGTTGTGCTTGATTTTTGTTGATTATCTCATGGTTTGTGCCAGTTAAGATTGCTTCTTAAACTATGTCAAATATTCCAAATTTTAACTAATACTAGCCCGTGCAACTGTACGGGTTGACGACTAGTATTATGAATATGTGTATCACTACGATCGAGATCCAACAAACTATTTTCATTGGGTGTATGACCATTGAAGGTTTTATTCATGTAAACAGAACAACAATTATTCTCTGATTTTAAATGAATAACCGCATTGCAATAAACATGATCAAATCATACTCATGCTCAACACAAACGCCAAATAACATTTATTTAGGTTTAACACTAATCCCAAAAGTATAGGGAGTGTGTGATGATGATCATATCAATCTTGGAACTACTTCCAACACTCATCGTCACTTCCCCCTCAACTAGTCTCTGGTTATTCTGTAACTCTTGTTTCGAGTTACTAATTTTTTAGCAACCGAACAAGTATCAAATACTCAGGGGCTACTATAAACACTAGTAAGGTACACATTAATAACCTGTATATCAAATATACCCTTGTTCACTTTTCCATCCTTCTTATCCACCAAATATTCAGGACATTTCAGTTTCCAATGACCATTACCTTTGTAGTGTAAGCACTCAGTTTCAGGCTTTGGTTCAGCTTTGGGCTTCTTCGCGGGAGTGACAACTTGCTTGTCATTCTACTTGAAGTTCCCTTTCTTTCCCTTTTCCCTTTTCTTGAAACTAGTGATCTTGTCAATCATCAACACTTGATGTTCTTTCTTGATTTCTAACATCGTTGATTTCAGCATCACGAAGAGCTCGGGAATCGTTTTCGTCATCCCTTGCATATTATAGTCCATCACGAAGTTCTAGTAACTTAGTGATGGTGACTAGAGAACTCTGTCAATCACTATCTTATCTGGAAGATTAACTCCCACTTGATTCAAGTGATTGTAGTACTCAGACAATCTAAGCACTTGCTCACTAGGTGAGCAATTCTCCTCCATCTTTTAGGCGAAGTATTTGTCAGAGGTCTCATACCTCTTGACACGGGCATGAGTCTGAAATATCAATTTCATCTCATGGAACATCTCATATGTTCCGTGACGTTTCAAAAACGTTTTTGTAGTCCCGGTTCTAAGCCATAAAGCATGGTGCACAAAACTATCAAGTAGTCATCATATTGAGCTAGCCAAACGTTCATAACGTCTGCATCTGCTCCTGCAATAGGTCTGTCACCTAGCGGTGCATTAAGGACATAATTCTTCTGTGCAGCAATGAGGATAAACCTCAGATCACAGACCAAGTCCGCATCATTGCTACTAACATCTTTCAACATAGTTTTTCTCTAGGAACATATCAAAATAACCATAGGGAAGCAACAACGTGAGCTATTGATCTACAACATAATCTGCAAAGTACTATTAGGACTAAGTTCATGATAAATTAAAGTTCAATTAATCATATTACTAAAGAACTCCCACTTAGACAGACATCTCTCTAGTCATCTAAGTGATCACGTGATCCAAATCAACTAAACCATGTCCGATCATCACGTGAGATGGAGTAGTTTTCAATCGTGAACATCACTATGTTGATCATATCTACTATATGATTCACATTTGACCTTTCGGTCTCCGTGTGCCGAGGCCGTAACTGTATATGCTAGGCTTGTCAAGTTTAACCTGAGTATTCCGCGTGTGCAACTGTTTTGCATCCGTTGTATTTGAATGTAGAGCCTATCACACCCGATCATCTCGTGGTGTCTCAGCATGAAGAACTTTCGCAACGGTGCATACTCAGGGAGAACACTTCTTGATAATTAGTGAGAGATCATCTTATAATGCTACCAGCAATCAAAGAAAAATAAGATGCATAAAAGATAAACATCACATGCAATCAATATAAGTGATATGATATGGCCATCATCATCTTGTGCTTGTGATCACCATCTCCGAAGCACCATCATGATCACCATCGTCACCGGCGCGACACCTTGATCTCCATCGTAGCATCGTTGTCGTTTTGTCATCTATTGCTTCTACGACTATCGCTACCGCTTAGTGATAAAGTAAAGCAATTACAGGGCGCTTGCATTTCATACAATAAAGCAACAACCATATGGCTCCTGCCAGTTGCCGATAACTCGGTTACAAAACATGATCATCTCATACAATAAAATATAGCATCACGTCTTTACCATATCACATCACAACATGCCCTGCAAAAACAAGTTAGACGTCCTCTACTTTGTTGTTGCAAATTTTACATGGCTGCTACGGGCTAAGGAAGAACCGTTCTTACCTACGCATCAAAACCACAATGATAGTTCGTCAAGTTAGTGTTGTTTTAACCTTTGCAAGGACCGGGCGTAGCCACACTCGGTTCAACTAATGTTGGAGAAACTGACACCCGCCAGCCACCTATGTGCAAAGCACGTCGGTAGAACCAGTCTCGCGGAAGCGTACGCGTAATGTCGGTCCAGGCCGCTTCATCCAACAATACTCCCGAACCAAAGTATTACATGCTGGTAAGCAGTATGACTTGTATTGCCCACAACTCACTTGTGTTCTACTCGTACATATAACATCTACGCATAAAACCAGGCTCGGATGCCACTGTTGGGGAACGTAGTAATTTCAAAATATTTCCTACGCACACGCAAGATCATGGTGATGCATAGCAATGAGAGGGGAGAGTGTGTCCACGTACCCTCGTAGACCGAAAGTGGAAGCATTAGAACAATGCGGTTAATGTAGTCGTACGTCTTCACGGCCCGACCGATCAAGCACCGAAACTACGACACCTCCGAGTTCTAGCACACGTTCAGCTCGATGACATCCCTCGAACTCCGATCTAGCCGAGTGTCGAGGGAGAGTTCTGTCAGCACGACGATGTGGTGATGATCTTGATGTTCTACCGTCGCAGGGCTTTGCCTAAGCACTGCTACAATATTATCAAGGAGGACTATGGTGGAGGGGGACACCACACACGGCTAACAGATCAAGAGATCAATTGTTGTGTCTCCAAGGGGTGCCCTCCCTCCCTGTATCTAAAGGAGTGGAGGAGGGGAGGGCCGGCCCTCTCTATGGTGCGCCCTTAGGAGGAGTCCTACTCCCACCCGGAGTAGGATTCCCCCCTTCCAAGTAGTAGGAGTAGTAGTCAAGGAAAGGGGAGAGAGAAGAGAAGGAAGGAGGGGGCGCAGCCTGTCTGTGTCAAAACCGGCGGATCTCGGGTAGGGGGTCCCGAACTGTGCGTCTAGGCGGATGGTAACAGGAGACAAGGGACACGATGTTTTACCCAGGTTCAGGCCCTCTTGATGGAGGTAAAACCCTACGTTCTGCTTGATTAATATTGATGATGTGTGTTACAAGAGTAGATCTACCACGAGATCAAGGAGGCTAAACCCTAGAAGCTAGCCTATGGTATGATTGTTGTTCATCCTACGGACTAAAGCCATCCGGTTTATATAGACACAGGAGAGGGCTAGGGTTACACAGAATCGGTTACAATGGTAGGAGATCTACATATCCGTATCGCCAAGCTTGTCTTCCACGCCAAGGAAAGTCCCATTCGGACATGGGACGAAGTCTTCAATCTTGTATCTTCATAGTCTTGGAGTCCGGCCGATAATGATAGTTCGGCTATCCGGACACCCCCTAGTCCGGGACTCCCTCAGTAGCCCCTGAACCAGGCTTCAATGACGACAAGTCTGGTGCGCATATTGTCTTCGGCATTGCAAGGCGGGTTCCTCCTCCGAATAATTTATAGAAGATTGTCAACACCAGGATAGTGTCCAGCTCTGCAAAATAAATTCCACGCACCACCGTAGAGAAAATAACATTACACAAGTTCAATCTGCTGACGTGTTTGATGGTGCGACGTCACGCCATTACCAAGCCTTTACTTAAATTGTTTTCATTGTACCACCTCAGCGCGTTTAGCGAAGCGGTTTCCTTGGCACGTCTTGTCGAAGCAGAGATCGTGTTCCCCTTATTCCGGGATTCCCATAAATACGGACGTGGGTAACCCAACCGCGCCCGTTGCCATGCCCCCTCCATCGAAGGCGGGCTCCAAACGGTCACGGTGACGGCTCTCGATATTCTTCCTCTTTATAATGAGACCAATGCCAGTTATTTTTCTTCAATCCTCAATAGAATCCGCCCCTCGCCCCCGAGTTCCAACACCCAGGGCTCCAGATTCGGGTACCTTCGACCTTCGACAATGTCCGGCTCCGAGCTACGGGGCCGGTGGATGCCCTCTTCCGTCACGGAAGAAGACGTGTTAAAGCTGAGAGACGCCAGGTACTTGACCTACGAGATTTCGCATAGGCTGCCCGCCCGAGGGCAAGTTATTCCTACTCCCGAGCCCGGCGAGAGCGTTGTGTTCGTGTCTCACCTCCGTCGGGGTTTAGGCTTCCCGACGGACCCCTTCGTGAGGGGGCTCATGTTTTACTATGGGCTGGAATTTTATGACTTGGCTCCGGAGTCCATCCTCCACATCTCATCGTTTATTGTCGTTTGCGAGGCCTTCCTCCGCAATACCCCTCACTTCGGCTTGTTGCTTAAAACCTTCAATGTGGAGCCGAAGATGATTGAGGGGCGTCAGGCAGAGTGCGGAGGGGCGGTCATAAGGAAGAGGGCCGATGCTCCATGGCCCAAGGGCTCTTTTCAGGAGGAGCTCGGCTCGTGGCAACAGGAGTGGTTCTATATCACCGCTCCCAGGGGCAGCAGGCAGAGGCCGCCGCCCGTCTTCCGCTCGGGCCCTCCCCAACAGTTGGCGTCATGGGTCAACAAGGGGCGCGACTGGGGGCCGCCCAAAGATGTACCCCTGTTGCAGGACTGGATTCGAGGCCTCCAAGAAAGGGAGATCAATCTAGTCGCAGTAGTACAGGTCATGCTGATCCGGTGCCTACTGCCCTGCAAACTTCGTCCCCTCTGCCTGTGGGAATTTAATCCGGAGGGGCCACGAGCTCTTCAACACTTCATGGGTTTGACACCCACGGAGATGTACAAACTGTTCTTCGGATTGCAAGAGATGTGTCCGGACTTGACCGAGGACGCTGGCCTAAGCTGGAATCGCCCGGATACTCAAGTAAGTAGCCCTGTGTCCGGACACATTGTCCATTTATTTATCGTGGGTTTGCCTTTTAACCTGCTATCCCTTGGACAGGAGTGGATAACGCAAGCAAAACTGATACGGTGTCCGGCCCCCCTCCCTGAGACCACGCAGGATCCCGTGTTAATTAAAATGTTGGAGGTTGCACCTTCGGAGGTGGGCGAAGGGGGGCACAGGGAAACTACCACCTCTGCCAAGGAGGCTGAGGGAGTCCCGTATTAGGGGGTGTCCGGATAGCCGGACTACCATCATCGGCCGAACTATCATCGGCCGGGCTATCATCATCATCGACCGGACTCCAAGACTATGAAGATACAAGATTGAAGACTTCGTCCCGTGTCCGGATGGGACTTTCCTTGGCGTGGAGGGCAAGCTTGGCGATACGGATATGTAGATCTCCTACTATTGTAACTGACTCTATGTAACCCTAGCCCTCTCCGGTGTCTATATAAACCGGATGGCTCTAGTCCGTAGGACACAACAACAACCATTACAATCATACCATAGGCTAGCTTTTAGGGTTTAGCCTCCTTGATCTCGTGGTAGATCCACTCTTGTAAACATCCACAATATCAATATTAATCAAGCAGGACGTAGGGTTTTACCTCCATCAAGAGGGCCCGAACCTGGGTAAAACATCGTGTCTCTTGTCTCCTGTTACCATCCGCCTAGACGCACAGTTCGGGACCCCCTACCCGAGATCCGCCGGTTTTGACACCGACATTGGTGCTTTCATTGAGAGTTCCTCTGTGTCGTCACCGATAGGCTTGATGGCCTCTTCAATCAACAACAACGCAGTCCTGGATGAGACTTTTCTACCAGGACAGATCTTCGTATTTGGCGGCTTCGCACTGCGGGCCAACTCACTTGGCCATCTGGAGCAGATCGAAAGCTATGCCCCTGGCCGTCAGGTCAGGTTTGGAAGCCTAAACTTCACGGTCGATATCCGCGGGGACTTGATCTTCGATGGATCTGAGCCACAGCCGAGCGTGCCGCGCTGTCATGATGGGCATGACCTAACTCTGCTGCCGGACAGCACCTTGGAGGCCGCACATGAATCCGCTCTGACCCATAGTCCGGAGCCGATCGCACGGATCGAGGACGGATGGCTGGACACCACCTCGGGAGCTGCAACTTCCACGGCGATGGAGCCGAACACTTACCTTGTCCCACATAAAGCCCATGACTCTGAGGTGTCGGACTCTCTGCCGAACTCCGAACCTCCTGCGCCCCTGCCAGTCGAATCCGACTGGGCGCCGATCATGGAATTCACCGCTACGGACATCTTTCAGCACTAACCCTTCGACGATATCTTAAATTCGCTGAAGCATCTCTCGCTATCCGGAGAGCCCTGGCCGAACTACGGCCAGGATGGTTGGGACGCGGACGACGAAGAAATTCAGAGCCCACCCACCACCCACTTCGTAGCCACCGTCGACGATCTAACCGACGTACTCGACTACGACTCCGAAGACATCGACGGTATGGACGACGACACCGGAGACCATCAAGAACCAGTGCCTACAAGACACTGGAAGACCACCTCATCATACGACATATATATGGTGGACACCCCAAAAGATGGGGACGGCGAAGAAGCAACGGAGGCCGATTCCTTAAAGAAACAGCCCAAGCGCTGACATCAGCGGCGCCGCTCTAAATCCCGCCACAGCAAGAATAGAGATTCCGGCACAGGAGACAATAACACCCCAGAAAGTGCCGAAGACAACCCCCTCCAGCACGATCCAGCGCAGGAGGAGGTAGAAGCAAGCCATCACGAGAGGGCGGCAGACGAAGAGGTCGAGGATTATAATTACTTACCTCCCTCCGGAGACGAGGCAAGCCTCGACGACGATGAATTCGTCGTGCCTGAGGATCCCGTCGAACAAGAGCATTTCAGACGCAGTCTAATGGCCACAGCAAACAGCCTACAGAAAAAGCAGCAATAGCTTCAAGCTGATCAAGACCTACTAGCCGACAGATGGACCGAGGTCCTCGCGGCCAAAGAGTATGAACTCGAACGCCCCTCCAAAAGTTACCCAAAACGCAAGTTGCTCCCCCGACTAGAGGAGGAAGCGTACAAACCGGCATCACCAGCGCACAATACGGCAGACCGACCACCTCGTGGCCGCGACAGAGAGGCGTGCAAGCCCTCCACCAAAACCGTACCCCGGCACCGCTCAAAAAGCATGAAGCCACGGGGGAACGCGCCAGACTTGCGGGATATATTGGAGGACAAGGCAAGACAATCCAGATCTATCTATGGATCACGTGGGCGCCCCAAGACCCACGACGAATACTGTCGCGCCGGATACAACTACTCCGGCCGGGCCGAACACAACAGACAATGCTCTCTCGAGCTACGTCGCGATATTGCTCAATACAGAGGCGCCGCGCACCCGCTATGCTTCACTGACGAAGTAATGGATCATCAAATCCCTGAAGGGTTTAAACCCATTAATATCGAATCCTACGATGGCACAACAGACCCCGCGGTTTGGATTGAGGATTATCTCCTCCATATACATATGGCCCGCGGCGACAATCTTCACGCCATCAAATATCTCCCGCTCAAGCTTAAAGGACCAGCTCGGCATTGGCTTAACAGCCTGCCCGCAGAGTCAATTGGATGCTGGGAAGACCTGGAAGCCGCATTCCTCGACAACTTCCAGGGCACGTATGTGCGACCACCGGATGCATATGACCTAAGACACATAATCCAGCAGCCAGACGAATCGGCCAGGCAATTCTGGACACGGTTCTTAACAAAGAAAAATCAAATCGTCGACTGTCCGGATGCAGAGGCCCTCGCTGCCTTCAAACATAACATCCGCGACGAGTGGCTGGCCCGACACCTAGGACAGGAAAAGCCGAAATCCATGGCAGCCCTCACATCACTCATGACCCGCTTCTGTGCGGGAGAGGATAGCTGGCTAGCTCGCAGCAACAACCTCAGCAAAAACGCTGGCAGTCCGAATACCAAGGACCGCAATGGCAGGTCGCGTCGAAGCAAAAACAAATGCCGCATTAACGGCGACAGCAATGAGTATACGGCAGTCAACGCCGGATTCCGAGGCTCCAAGCCCGGTCAACGGAAGAAGCCATTCAAAAGAACCACTCCGGGCCCGTCCAATTTGGACCGAATACTCGACCGCTCCTGTCAAATACATGGAACCCCCGAAAAGCCAGCTAACCACACGAACAGAGATTGTTGGGTATTCAAGCAGGCAGGCAAATTAATCGCCGAAAACAATGACAAGGGGCTACACAGCGATGACGAGGAAGAGACCCGGCCGCCGAACAACAGAGGACAAAAGGGATTCCCCCCTCAAGTTCGGACGGTAAACATGATATACGCAACGCATATACCCAAGAGGGAGCGGAAGCGTGCACTAAGGGACGTATACGCGATGGAGCCAGTCGCCCCAAAATTCAACCCATGGTCCTCTTGCCCGATCACTTTCGATCGAAGAGATCATCCGACCAGTATCCTCCATGGCGGATTCACCGCATTGGTTTTAGACCCAATCGTCGATGGATTTCACCTCACAAGAGTCCTGATGGACGGCGGCAGTAGCCTGAACCTGCTTTATCAGGATACAGTGCGAAAGATGGGCATAGACCCTTCACGGATTAAACCTACAAAGACAACCTTCAAAGGCATCATACCAGGTGTCGAGGCCAGTTGTACAGGCTCAGTTACACTGGAAGTGGTCTTCGGATCCCCGGATAATTTCCGAAGCAAGGAGTTAATCTTCGACATAGTCCCATTCCGCGTTCGCAAAATTTCCGAAGTGGCTATCACGCTCTGCTCGGACGAACCGCGTTCGCAAAATTCAAGGTGGTGCCGCATTATGCATACCTAAAGCTCAAGATGCCAGGCCCTGTGGAGTCATCACAGTCAATGGAAACACGGAACGCTCCCTCCGAACGGAGGAACACACAGCGGCTCTCACGGCAGAAGTACAAAGCAGCCTTTTAAGGCAATTTTCAAGTCCGGCCGTTAAACGACCGGACACTGCCAAATGCGCCCGGAGCAACATCAACCAAGACCACCTGGCATGTTCCGAGCACGCGTAGCAATGCAGCCTCAACCCCAGCCCTCGCACAATTGTAAGACAAACTCTCCGCGTACATAATTACGCCCTGGAGATACCATGGGCATAGGGGGAGAGGCACAACCACAACTGACCCAGAGTGCGGTTTGACCACACCAGGGGCTCCCAAGTGTGTCGCTCTTTTTATATTTTATTTCTCTCTTTTTTATATAGAACCCTGTCCGGCGGCGAACCTGCCGAACTCATGATGCAACAGCCAGGGAGGGACAAAGGCTGCGACGAACACTCAGGTGGTCTCCATTACGAGCATTAAATTTGTTAAATACACCATTCCGCGGACTATCCCTGGAGGGAGACGCCTTTAATTCATCCAATCCCTTGCTTTCCGCACTATTTGTATCATTCCGCGCTCATAGCAAATCTTCTCGAATAAAATGCAGCACTTTTTGCCCATAATTGCATTACCTTATGTTCATTTACGACATGTTGCATCCGTACACTTTGGTACGGCCAAATACACCAGGGGCTTATGTTCCCCGCATTATGGTGTGATAAAGTCCGCACACTTTCACAAGTGCGGCACCCCGAACTTATAGCATTATATGAATCGGCTCCGAATCATGTCTTGGGTCAATAGTTGGGTTTGCCCGGCTCCCATGTTTGGCACCTTACGTTCCGTTCTATCGGCTAAGGTAGCACTGGGAGAACCATTGCGGTTGCGCCCCGGTTGAGCCGGGTTAACGCCTCAGTGGAGAAAGCTAAAACTGACCGTCATGATAAGGCGAGAGACTGGTCGCTGTTTGAGAGGTCTTTTCGGGTCCTTAAAGACCTACGCCACTTTGAGCGAAGTACCGGATAATGTCCGACGAAGGCGTGGATAGCGCCCCAAATTCGGTCTTCCGAATACTAGGGGCTTCGCCGAAATTTAAAATTATAGAATTCTATGGCTAAGTGAGAATGTTCAAGCACTATAAGTCCGGTTGCCTTGTTCGTTGTGTTGAGCGCCTCCCTAGATGGACCCAAAAATGGGAACAAGAGTGCTCAAGTTTATCCCGAACACCCCAGCACTCGTGGCATGGGGGCTGAAGCCGACGACTTGCCATCTCTCAGATTTAATAAACGGCCGCACAGAAGGTAATATTTTAAATTAACAAGCGTTGCTTAGCGCATATGAACAAAGTTTTCAGCGCACAGGATAACACATTGCGAATTTACTCAATAATTACATCCCTGGGGCACTCATCCGCAATCTTGTGGGCACCCTTCAGGACAGTCTTATAGTACATCTCGGGCGTACGATATTCCTTGCCCGCTGGTGGCGTGTCAGTGATTAGCTTCTCCGCATCCAGCTTGCCCCAATGTACCTTTGTGCGGGCAAGGGCCTGACGAGCACCTTCAATACAGGCGGAGCGCTTGATAACCTCCACCCAGGGGCACGCATCCACCAACCGTCGCACGGGGCCGAAGTAGCTCCCAGGCATGGCCTCTCCAGGCCACAGCCGAACTATGAGGCCCTTCATGGCCTGCTCGGCCACCTTGTGGAGCTCGACCAGCTGCTTCAGCTGGTCGCTAGGGGGCACCGGATGGCCGGCCTCAGCATACTGAGACCAGAAGTCCTTCTCCGTTGAGCTCCCCTCCTCGGCTCGGTAGAATGCGGCGGTATCAGACACGCTGCGAGGCAGATCTGCAAGCGCCCCTGGAGAGCTCCGAATTCGGGTAAGTAACACGTAATTTACATTCACATGCTTGCTCTGCATGAAAAATGCCTTACCCGCCGCTATCTTCCTCACCAACTTAATCTCCTGAAGGGACTTATGGGCATCGGCCTTGGCAGTTTTGGCACTTTCGAGAGCCAAGGCAAGCTCGGACTCTCGAGTCTTTGAGTCACGCTCCAAAATCTCATGCTTTTCCATGAGAGCCTGGAGCTCTTGCCGAACCACCGCCACCCGCGCCTCCTGCTTTTCTCACTCTGCCCGTTCCGTGGCCACATTGCGTTCGGCCGCGGACACGGCCTCCTTCAGGGTCGCCACCTCGTTCGTGGCCCCTGCAGTACCCATGTTATTATTGTTATTTTTTTGCGGCAACCTAAATCCTTTTCTGTAAGGTACAAGTTCAAAGAGGTGTTACTCACCTTCTTTGTCCTGGAGCTGCTTCTTGGCGCGGCCGAGCTCTTGCTCGGACCACTCGAGCTCCTGCTTCAAAGCACCGACCTCCACAGTCAGTGCGGCAGAGGTCAGCAGCGCAGCCTGCAACCCATATTGACATAATTTTTTTAGCAACCCTGCGTATATCTTCTTTTTTTTCAGATCCTCAGTCCGGCTTTTCTTTCCGAACACCGAACCGAGCATCAGGGGCTACTGTCTATGCGGTATTACATTGCATATTTTTAACTTCTTACCTCAAAGCCTGATAGAAGGCTATTGCAGGCTTCGGTCAGCCCGCTCTTGGCAAGCTGTACCTTCTGAATCACCGCACTCATAATAGTGCGGTGTTCTTCCTCGATGGAAGTGCTCTGCAGCGCCTCCAACAAATTGTCCGGCGCCTCTGGTTGGACGGAAGCTGCCGGCGTCACGGTCTTGCCCTTCGTGTGAAGGGGCCACCGGCCGGACTTCGGAACCACTGCGGGTTCTGATATGGAGTCCGGCGCAAAGTCTGGGAGGCCGCCTTGTGGCGCCTCCGGAGCCTCCCCCTGATGGTTCCCTTCTTGGGATCCCACCTCGGCGTCCTCGGTGTCGCAAGGGGTGGAGGCGGTCGGGATGGAGTCTACATCCGACGGAGCCAACGACCCGCTCGATGAAGCGGGGAGATCGTCATTGGCCGGACTACAGGCAGCATGCGGCATCAGAATGACACTATGTGATGCAGAAAAAGAAATTATAAATCAATCAGGAATCCGGATACTTACGATCTCGCTAGAGGCCTGGCCCTTGAAGGCCATTCTTCCTCGCCAACGTTGATGTTGGCGGAGCTGTCCGGGGGAATAGTCCTTCCCCTCTTGGACCCTTCGGCCTCCCTTGTTGGGGAAGCCTTCCTCTTCCTCTCTCCCTCCTCTGGGAGAGAGTCCTCTTTCTCCTCCTCGTTTTCGGGGGAGGAGTCCGCCCCAGAGTTGTCGGACACCTGAAAACGGGAACTCTTTCGAGCACCAGTGGCCTCCTTCTTGGCCTTCTTCTCCGGCACCACGTGCGGTGCCGGAACCAGCAGCCTCGTTAGATGGGCGTCTACTGGGTTTTCTGGCATAGGAGCCGGGCAGATAATCTGCTCCGCCTGCCTCATCCAGTCCTGTCAAAGGAAAAGGGGGAATTAAAACCCGCATAGAGTCAAACTATGAAAAGCAAGTGTCCCGTAAAGGGGTAGAATCACTTCCCTCGTCGGCTTGATGCTGCGAGTGAAATCCGCGATCTTCAGTCGCGGATGCGGGGGCTTCGGCGCCCTTAAACAGCACCCTCCAGGCGCCTTCGTACGTCCTGTCGAAGAGCCCGCTCAGCGCCTGGTGCTGTTCCGGATTGAACTCCCACAGATTGAATGACCGCTCCTGGCATGGGAGAATCCGGCAGACGAGCATGACTTGGACCACGTTAACCAGCGTGAGCTTCTTCACCAGCTTCTGGATACAGGCTTGGAGTCCCGTCACCTCCTCCGAACTACCCCACAGCAAGCCCTTCTCTTTCCAGGAGGTAAGCTGCATGGGGATACCAGATCTGAACTCGGGGGCCGCCGCCCACGTAGGGTCGCGCGGCTTGGTGATATAGAACCACCCGATTGCCACCCCTTGACGGATTCCACGAAGGCCCCTTCGAACCAAAGGACGTTGGGCATGTTGCCCAACATGGCGCCTCCGCACTCCGCTTGAGTGCCCTTCACTACCTTCGGCTTGACATTGAAGGTCTTGAGCCACAAGCCGAAGTGGGGCTGGATGCAGAGGAAGGCCTCGCACACGACGATAAACGCCGAGATGTTGAGGATGAAGTTCGGCGCCAGATCATGGAAATCCAGGCCGTAGTAGAACATGAGCCCCCGGACAAAGGGGTGAAGTGGAAAGCCCAGTCCGCGGAGGAAGTGGGGAAGAAAAATGACCCTCTCATGGGGCCTGGGGGTGGGGATGAGCTGCCCCTCGTCGGGCAGCCGGTGCGCAATGTCGCCGGACAGGTAGCCGGCGCTGCGCAGTCTTTCGATGTGCTCCTCCGTAACGGAGGAGGTCATCCATTTGCCTCCCGCTCCAGACATGACTGGGGAAGGTTGAGATGAGATGTGCGGGCTTGGGCGCTGGAGCTCGAGTGCCCGGAGATGGATAAGCAAAGGAGGAAGAAGGCGTAGGTGAAAAGGTGAATCCTTAGTCTACGCGTCCCCCACCGGCCTGGTAAAACTCGCTTATCCCCCAAGCGTCACCATCAATGGCGCGATTGGGTTACCCACGTCCGTATTGATGAGAATCACGGATTAAGGGGCAACACGATCTCTGCTTCGACAAGACGTGCCAAGGAAACTGCTTCGCTAAATGCGCTGAGGTGGTAGAGTAAAAAACGATTCAAGTAATGGCTTGGTAGTGGCGTGACGTCATGCCACGAAAAACGTCAGCAGATTGAACTTGTGTATATATTATTCTCTCTAAGGTGGAATGTGGAATTTATTTTGCAGAGCCGGACACTATCCTGGTGTTCACAATCTTCTATCATTCGGAGGAGGAACCCGCCTTGCAATGCCAAGCAATATACGCGCCGGACTTATCGTCATTGAAGCCTGGTTCAGGGGCTACTGAGGGAGTCCCGGATTAGGGGGTGTCCGGATAGCCGGACTACCATCATCGGCCGAACTATCATCGGCCGGGCTATCATCATCATCGACCGGTCTCCAAGACTATGAAGATACAAGATTGAAGACTTCGTCCCGTGTCCGGATGGGACTTTCCTTGGCGTGGAGGGCAAGCTTGGCGATACGGATATGTCGATCTCCTACTATTGTAACCGACTCTATGTAACCCTAGCCCTCTCCGGTGTCTATATAAACCGGATGGCTCTAGTCCGTAGGACACAACAACAACCATTACAATCATACCATAGGCTAGCTTCTAGGGTTTAGCCTTCTTGATCTCGTGGTAGATCCACTCTTGTAAACATCCACAATATCAATATTAATCAAGCAGGACGTAGGGTTTTACCTCCATCAAGAGGGCCCGAACCTGGGTAAAACATCGTGTCCCTTGTCTCCTGTTACCATCCGCCTAGACGCACAGTTCGGGACCCCCTACCCGAGATCCGCCGGTTTTGACACCGACAGAGGCCTTCAGTAAGGGAGGAATCGAGAATCCCTCCTTCCAGGGGGAGAAGAGGACAGCTTCCGAAGACCTGGAGGCCAAGGCCTCAAAGCAGGGAAAGAAATCTACACCGGAAGGTCCTGTGCCGGGAAGAGCCCCGGCCGCACTATCTCCTCGGAGGAATCAGCCCTCCAGCGAGCCGTAAGTAAAAAAGGGGGAATTTTGTAATAGTGGACACCCCTGCTTAATTTCTAAGGGTAACCGAAGTTTTCATCTTGTAGTTCGGA
This sequence comes from Triticum dicoccoides, assembly GCF_002162155.2. NCBI lineage: Eukaryota > Viridiplantae > Streptophyta > Magnoliopsida > Poales > Poaceae > Triticum > Triticum dicoccoides. The sequence goes on along the minus strand of NC_041385.1, from coordinate 677,615,374 downwards.
TCTCAGCCCGTCTCAGCACAACTCATCTTCGGGAGACCTTCTTCCAGAGATGATGGAGCGCGAAACGCCTCCATATGCCGCCCCATCATGTGGGGCGGACGACCCTGAGGTGTCGTGGCGGAGGGTCTCCCCGAGTCCGGCGGGGCCAGAGAGTTCGGCACCCATTGGAGTACGGCCGGTAGAGCTGCAGGATTTGCTTAAGAGGGCGTCTATCTCGGAAGATCACCGCACATTAATGAGTACGGTGATTGAAAGGATCTTGTCCGCCGAGAGCGGGTTGTATGAGGCCGTCAGAAGCTTGCTGACGGGTTTTGAGGTACGCAAAAAATGACATACCTTTTGACAGTTTTGCACATGAGGTGCGCCCTGTATAGATAGTAGCCCCTGAGACTTGGTATGCTGTCGAAAGCGATAGCGTGCCAAGGATCATAATCTCAGTTATATAATGTCGCCTTTCCTATACAGGTGGCGGGACGTTCGGTGGCCAGCCGGACTGATGGAGTTGCCGAACTGAAGAGGCAACTCGATGTTGGGGATGCGGACATCGCGCTGGTCAATGAACGACTTAGCGAGTCACAAGGTAGGTGGTTGCTCCGCGGTTGCCTAGTAAGGGAGCTGGTGCCCGTTCCTTACAATTTGTATGCTTGATGCAGATGGCACCGCAGCTGTGGAAGATCTTCGAGCAGAGCTTGCTCGAGCCAAGGAGCAAGCTAGGATAAGTAATGCGGCTGCCTTGAAGGCAGCGGAAGAGCTAAAAGCCGAAAAGGCTGCTCACTGCCGAAGCAGGGAAGAGTTGGCCGGAATGCCTTGAAATTAAAAGATGCTACCGACCGTTGTGAGGTTCTTGAAGGAGAACGCCGAGTGGAGCAAGAGGGCCTGAAGAAGGCTGGCACCAAAGTCAAGGATGCCCGGAGTGAGATGCGGGCTATGAAGGAGGAACTGCGTCAGGCCGGCGACATTGCGGCTGGAAAGCCCTTTCTTTTGCATAGGAAATTCACGGATCCGAGGTATGCTCAGCTGGGCCAGTTGTGTGGTGCGGAGGATCCTTATCTTGATTTGGCGGTGAGTGCAGCGGACACAGTCATGCACTTCCGAGGCCAGAAGGATCACGAAATGGAAGAACTTTACTGGTCTCAATTCCATAGTCCGGAGCATCCACTTCCGTTGACTGATCGGCTGGCTGAGATGGCTGAGCTGAATAGATTGTCCGGACTTGCCATGACGGATGTGATCACTCATCTGTGGCCGGAAAGGCCCAAGCCGAAGAGTTATTTTGGCTTGTTGTAGCAATTCCTTGGGGCGGTGCCGCATATCAAGGCGATGAAGCCGTCGACATGCATAGAAGGTGCACGGATGGCTCTCGCCGGTGTGAAGACATATTTGGGCGGACATGGATGCCACCGCTGTTGCATCCCGGGGTTCGGACAAGAGCCGATTACCCGCCAAGCACTATTTTGAGGAAGTCCTGTAGGGCGCTCATTTAATAGAGTCGCAGTGCTCGAAAGATGTCATGTTCAAATGACATGTATAATTTGTGAGATCATGTTTATAATGCAATAGCTTTTTATACTTGTGCGTTCAAGTATTGAACTATCTCCTGTGTGGCCGTATGTGTATGTATAATCTGAAAGATGGCAGTCTTTGGCTTTAGCCCCCACGCACATGGTGCGGGGGTGTTTGCAAAAAGAAAAGCGCTTTTTCACACTTAATCCAACGTCTTGGTCCTTTTAAGGAGGTGATAGCGTAGCAAACTAGGCAACCGGACTATAACGCTTTATCACTTTCACTTAGCCATAGGAGCTCGAATGTGGGGTTACTATATAGCCCCTAGCGGCACCGCTCTTCCCTGAACTCGGGGCGCATATGTGCCTGACCGTGAAACGGTGCTTCGTCAAAGCGGAGGAATACTAAACATTCCAATGGTCGATCGAGTGGTTGATCAATCTCTCGCTATATCATGACAGTCAGTTTTCGGCTTTCTCTACTGAGGTGCTCGCCCAGCCGAACCGGGGCACAATCGCAGTAGTTCTCCTGGTGCCGCGTTAGCCGATGATACGGAACGTAAGGCAGCAAAAACACAGGAGCCAGCCAAACCCAACATTTGACCAAAGACATGATTCGGAGCTGATGCATATAAGGCCTAACTCGAGACGCCGAACACTCCCTGAGGTGTTCGGTCTTTATGATACCGGGCAGAACAATGCCCTAAGCCCCTAGTGTCCAGGTACAGGCGGGAACTTCTGACACGGCCGATGCCAAAACGCCAGCCTCCTCGTCGGCTATGGTAGGAAACCGGGGGATGTGTATCAACAAGAGACGGTAAGAAAGGTTTACGCAGGGTCTTAATCTAAAAAGAATCCTTGCAACGGGTACCTGCTGCACGTCTGTGCCTGTGTCTCCGTTGTGCTGTATCCTGGACGGGTGTAGCACGTGCTTGATCTGTAAAAGAGAAGGGCTTAGTTTCTAAGAAATATCGTGCAAAAGTTGTATTAAAATAAAGTATAATTTGGAAGATGAAGAAAGTTGAGCTTTATTGGCTCTCATTATTTATACGCGTGGCCCCTTATAAAGGGGGTATGCGGCTGGGAAACCCCTTGTTTACTTATGCCGGACTCGCCTAACCGTGTCCGGGGTCTGAATGACCTGTGTTTAGGGACCTTGACCTGCAAGGTCGGAGTGGCTGTCAAGGCAGCCCCACGCTCTCCGTGGTCGAGGAACACTCGTAGTTACTCTTTAATGAGATTATGCCGCGTGGACCGGGCATTGTAAGTATAAGAGGCATGTAGTGTGGTATGGCGTTAAAGCGGGCGAAAGCTTTGCGTCCCAGTAGTGCTTGATGGCCACTGTAAAATGGGGCGCTACGAAGAGTGAGCCTTTCGCGACGGAGGTTGTCGGATGAACCGAACACAACCTCTAGTGGTACAGAGCCCGTATAATTGGCTTAAAGGCCTGGCGTCACTCCTTTGAAGGAAGTGCTGTTATGGCGAATGTTGGTAGGGTCTATCCCCATTCTGCAGACGGTGTCCTGGTATGGCAGGTGCCGCGCTGTGTTTTCGTGTTATCACATGAAGTGAGTTCACTATTTTGACTTCTAGTGGGAAAGTCTTCTGTTTTCCGGAGTGCTGCTTTTGGGTTCTCACTTTCGCTTGGTGTGTCGAGCCCCTTGTGTTCGGCGTTAAGTCGGCCGGACTCCTTGAAGACCCAACAATCTCTGTGGTATGGTTTGCAGGCTTTCCGGAGGTACCGTGTATGTGACATAGCCTGTCCAGAATGTTGTTTAGGTTGGATAGCTCGTCACTGTTGTCCTTGAGGGGTAGTGTTTTGTTATTCGGCCGAGAGCTTTTGAATCCGGCATTAACCGCCGTACTATTTTGGCCATTTTCCTTGTTCCGGCGCTGATCTTTTCTGCGTCGTGATTTCCCATTTCCATCCCTGACTTCGGATGTACTCGGGTCGCTAGTGCTGCATCTAGCCAGCCAGCTGTCCTCCCCTGCGCAAAAGCAGGTCATGAGGCTTGTTAGTGCGGCCATTGTTCTTGGTTTTTCTTGGCCGAGGTGTCTGGCGAGCCATTCGTCTCGGACGTTGTGTTTAAAGGCTGCTAAGGCTTCAGCGTCCGGACAGTCCACTATTCGGTTCTTTTTAGTGAGGAACCTGTTCCAGAATTTGTGTGCTGACTCTCCGGGTTGTTGAGTTATGTGACTTAAATCGTCTGCATCCGGAGGGCGGACATAAGTCCCCTGAAAATTTGCTCGAAATGCATCCTCAAGCTCTTCCCAACTTCCAATGGTAGTTTCTGGGAGGCTTTTGAGCCAATGCCGAGCTGGCCCTTTGAGCTTGAGGGGTAGGTATTTTTTGGCATGGAGATCGTCTCCTCTGGCCATATGTATGTGTAGGATATAATCCTCAATCCAGACTCCGGGGTCTGTTGTTCCGTCATATGCCTCTATGTTTACGGGTTTGAATCCCGCTGGAAATCCATGATCCAGTACCTCATTGGTGAAACACAATGGATGTGCGTCGCCCCTGTATTTGGGTGTGTCGTTGTCTTCAAATGCTCGGCGGGTTATGTTGATTCCTGGAGTCTTCTTTTTTGGCCCATAGATAGACCTGGCGGGATCATCCTTTTTCCGAGGATCTTTGTGCTGATCGTGTGCCAGCTTGTGTGCGGTGCCCCTTGCTGTTCTTGGCCTGTCATCTGGTCGTCTATCCGGCCAGGCGGCTTCTTTCTTTTTTGACTGCGGGGGCTCTAAGGCCTCCTCGTCAAATTCGGGCAACAACTTGCGCTTCAGGTAGCTCTTTGTCTAGTGACTAGCGCCGTATTTATCTGCGGTGTTGAGTATTTTGCTCCATTTCATTCTGAGTGCGTCCTCCGCTGTATTGAGCTTCCGCTTTTGCTTCTTCAAACTTCTTGCATCGGCGAGCCTTTTATGGAGGTTCATATGCTCTGGTGATGTGAGATCGTCTTCGCCGGAGATGGTTTGCTTTCTGGCATGTTCGTCGTCCGCTGCTTCGCCCTGCTCTAGGGCCGGGTCCGTACGGGTGCCGTTTTTATCTGGGCCGGTCTTCGGGCGGCGCTTGTGTCGCTGTTTTGGTTGTTTGTTGGGGGAGTTGTCCTTCGCCACGTCCTGTTTTTCCTCGTTGTCGCTTCCTTTTGGTGTATCCACCATGTATACGTCGTGCGTTGGGGTGGCTTTCCGGTCCCCGATGGGTGCTGGTTCTTGGTCGTCTATGGCATCGTCGTCCATACCGTCGATGTCTTCGGAGTTGTAGTCTAGCATGTTGGTTAGATCGTCGACAGTGGCTACCAAGTGGGTGGTGGGTGGGTTTTGAATTTCTTCGTCATCCGCATCCCAACCGTCCTGGCCGTAGTCCGGCCAGGGCTCTCCTGATAGCGAGAGATACTTTAGCGAACTCAAGATGTCGCCGAAAGGTGAGTATTGAAAGATGTCCGCTGCGGTAAACTCCATGATCGGCGCCCGATCAGGTTCGATCAGAGGGGGCGCGGGAGGTTTGGAGTCCGGCAAGGAGTCCGGCACCTCGGAGTCACGAGCCTCATGAGGGACAAGGTCAGTGTTCGGCTCTATCGCCGTAGAGGTTGCAGCCCCTGAGGCGGTGTCTAGCCATCCGTCCTCGACCTGCACAGCCGGCTCCGAATTGAAAATCAGAGCAGGTTCGAGTGCGGCCTCCAGGATACTGTCCGGCTATAGAGCTAAATCATGCTTGCCGTGACAGTGCGGCATGCTTGGCTGTGGCTCGAATCCATCGAGGATCAAGTCCCCGCGGATGTCAGCCGTGAAGTTCAAACTTCCAAATCTGACCTGACGTCCAGGGGCGTAGCTTTCGATCTACTCCAGTTGGCCAAGCGAGTTGGCCCGCAGTGCGAAGCCGCCGAATACGAAGATCTGTCTGGGGAGGAAGGTCTCACCCCGGACTGCCTTGTTGATGATGATCGAAGAAGCCATCGAGCCTATCGGTGACGACAAGAGGAACTCTCAATGAAAGCACCAATGTCGGTGTCAAAACCGGCGGATCTCGGGTAGGTGGTCCCGAACTCTGCGTCTAGGCGGATGGTAACAGGAGACAAGGGACACGATGTTTTACCCAGGTTCGGGCCCTCTTGATGGAGGTAAAACCCTACGTCCTGCTTGATTAATATTGATGATGTGTGTTACAAGAGTAGATCTACCACGAGATCAAGGAGGCTAAACCCTAGAAGCTAGCCTATAGTATGATTGTTGTTCGTCCTACGGACTAAAGCCATCCGATTTATATAGACACCGGAGAGGGCTAGGGTTACACAGAGTCGGTTACAATAGGAGATATCCGTATCGCCAAGCTTGTCTTCCACGCCAAGGAAAGTCCCATCCGGACACGGGACGAAGTCTTCAATCTTGTATCTTCATAGTCTTGGAGTCCAGCCGATAATGATAGTTCGGCTATCCGGACACCCCCTAGTCTGGGACTCCCTCACAGCCCCTCCCCCTAGTCCAATTCGGACAAGGCCTTGGGGGGGGGGCGCCCAACCTCTCCTCTCTCTTTCCCCTAAAGCCCAATAAGGCCCATATACTCCCCGGCGAATTCCCGTAACTCTCCGGTACTCCGAAAAATACCCGAATCACTCGGAACCTTTACGAAATCCGAATATAGTCGTCCAATATATCGATCTTTACGTCTCGATCATTTCGAGACTCCTCGTCATGTCCCTGATCTCATCCGAGACTCCGAACTCCTTCGGTACATCAAAACACATAAACTCATAATAAAACTATCAACGAAACCTTAAGTGTGCCGACCCTACGGGTTCGAGAACTATGTAGACATGACCGAGACACGTTTCCGGTCAATAACCAACAGCGGAACCTGGATGCTCATATTAGCTCCTACATATTCTACGAAGATCTTTATCGGTCAAACCGCATAACAACATACATTGTTCCCTTTGTCATCGGTTTGTTACTTGCCCGAGATTCAATCGTCGGTATCTAAATACCTAGTTCAATCTTGTTACCGGCAAGTCTCTTTACTCATTACGTAATGCATCATTCCGTAACTAACTCATTAGCTACATTGCTTGCAAGGCTTATAGTGATGTGCATTACCGAGAGGGCCCAAAGATACCTCTCCGACAATCGGAGTGACAAATCCTAATCTCAAAATATGCCAACCCAACATGTACCTTCGGAGACACCTGTAGATCTCCTTTGTAATCACCCAGTTACGTTGTGACGTTTGGTAGCACACAAAGTGTTCCTCTGGTAAACGGGAGTTGCATAATCTCATAGTTATAGGAACATGTATAAGTCCTGAAGAAAGCAATAGCAACATACTAAACAATCAAGTGCTAAGCTAACGGAATGGGTCAAGTCAATCACATCATTCTCCTAATGATGTGATCCCGTTAATCAAATGACAACTCATGTCTATGGTTAGGAAACTTAACCATCTTTGATTAACGAGCTAGTCAAGTAGAGGCATACTAGTGACACTATGTTTGTCTATGTATTCACACATGTATTATGTTTCCGGTTAATACAATTCTAGGATGAATAATAAACATTTATCATGAAATAAGGAAATAAATAATAACTTTATTATTGCCTCTAGGGCATATTTCCTTCAGAGCCAGCCCATCGTTGACCTGAACCTTGTTTGGTGGCGGTCGCGTGGGCCAGTGACGGCGCCGAGGCTTTCAGACACCGCGGATGTGGTACGTCACCGTGTTAGCGAGGAGGACGAGCACGTCCGTCGCTACATGGTTGCGTTGGAGGGCAGGTTCGACAATAACTGGCAGGTTCTTCAGGGACCTCACTGGAGCTATGATCCTGTGATGGTTTCTTCTCTTTAGGTGTCCACCGCCCGCGCCGATACCGGTCGTTCTCTACGGTTCTAGTTGTATAAGCGATGCTATATGTATAATACTATTCGAGATGTATTAGTGATAATATTCGATGATGTACGGTGTAACAGATGATGTAGTTTTGCTTATTGAATGCATGCTAATTTAGTTTACCCGGGGACGAGCGGGTTAGGGGGTTCCTCGGTGTGGATGGTACCCTAATTAGCAAGTACCGTCAGTGCGAGATACATGTTGCCATCGGTGTCGAATACTACATCCACGTCCCACAAGTGACACAGGGTCCCGCATCCGCAGCAACAGTTCTCGGTGTCGATGGCGGTCGAACACCATCGCGAATTTGTCTGGCAGCCTCTGAGATGACGATTGAAAGCTAAGTGTTGAAACTTGAAACACCCAAACTGACTCAACTCGGGTTGGTTGTTTGAACTTTCAAAACTTGGCTTTAATCCTCATTGTAAAGGCCGCCAAACAAATTTGCTAAGGTGTTCGATCGTCATTGGCCACCAGAACTATTGTTGTGGGACGCCGGGGTCACTTGTGGGAGGTGGATCTAGTGTTCAACATCGAGCGCCTCATGTGTCTTGCACCGATGATACTTGCTATTTAGGGTTCTATCGATGTTGAGGAACCCCTAACCCGCTCATGCTGTTGTAAATATTTAGTTAGGTTGACGGAAAAAACAATATTGCTGTGAAACTCATCTTTCGATTTAAATGTGCTATTTTTTCGTCGTTGCGAGGGTCTAGTGTTCGACGAGCTCTGCCCCTGCTTTCGTGGGTTAGCACAATTGACATCTCCTTCCCCCCTTGATTTGCTCTGTTCCGGTCTTCGTGCCAATGAAACTTGGTAGCTATAGGTGTCCTCAATCATCAGTATGCGTGACCACTATGCATCTCCCGTTTGAAAGGGTTACATCTATAAATATGCATGCATTTGCATATTTATAACCATGATTCTTTTGAATTGTCCAACGTTATCCATGGACAGCCCAAGTATGTGTAGATTGAGTTTGTTTTCCCATATGCTCTACTCCGGATCCAATGCAGAATTTCGTTAGTGCCTCCCTGTTGTTCTCCGGGTACACATCATCTCTGCTTATTGCCGAGACGTGTATCAGGAGAATAGCGGGGAGGTGCTGCCAAAATTTTGCGTCGGATCCGAAGTAGTGCATGGGAAAACGAACCCAGTCTACACATACTCGGGTGGGATTAGGACCTATCTTTACCTATTAGCGTCTAGGTTGCATGGACGTAATAAAAGTGACAAACTCCATTAACTGATGAATATATACATGCTGATTAATTTATATATATATATATATATATATATATATATATATATTTCTTATGCGTCCAGTAGCTAGGCAAGATGAGTGATAGTGCGTGGATGTACACCGGTCACACTAGTCAGAAAAACATGACAACTGAATGGTTAACAAAAACCAAGGGGTTTCTGAGAACCGCATTTGCAAATGGCCAGAAGACAACCTGGTGCCCCTTGTGCAGGGTGCAAGAATTGGCACAAGAGGATAGAGGATAAAATGGGCAAACACTTGCAGAAGAGGGGTTTTACGCCAGATTATATGGTGTGGACATTTCATGGCGAGTCTGACCGATGCGCTAGAGCTGAGGTGCTTCATCATCGCACCAACGAGCATGGTACCGGGATGGAAGACATGGTGCAAGACTTTGATGATGCTCGGGACTCGGACGATGAGATGGAGGAATCTGTAAAGGCCTTCAATGAAATGATGGAGTCTTTAAAACATTCTCTCCACGAGCACACTGGGCTTTGTCAGCTGGATGCCATCTCACAAATAATGGCTCTGAAGGCTCAATTCAACTTGGGTAGAGAATGCTACAACGTGATGATGACAGTATTTGGATGTTTTCTACCTAAAGGCCACGTACTACCTGCAAACCTGTACCAGTCATTCAAAATCCTCCGTACTCTTAAGATGCCCTATGAGAAGATACATGCATGTGAGAATGGATGTGGCTTATCTGGGCTTCAGTATGCTGATAACCCACAAGTATACGGGATAGTTGTAGCCTCTTTCGATAAGTAAGAGTGTCGAACCCAACGAGGAGCTAAAGGTAGAACAAATACTCTCTCAAGTCCTATCGGCAACTGATACGACTCTACGCACGCTTGACGTTTGCTTTACCTAGAATAAGTATGAAACTAGAAGTACTTTGAAGGTGTTGTTGGATAGGTTTGCAAGATAATAAAGAACACGTAAATATAAACTAGGGTCTGTTTAGATAAAGATGCAATAAAGTAAATAAAGCAAGTGTGGAAAAGTGGTGGTAGGAGTTGTGAAATTGTCCCTAAGCAATTACCTACGTTACTAGACCGATAATCACTATTGCAATTCTATTTGAGGGAGAGGCATAAGCTAACATACTTTCTCTACTTGGATCATATGCACTTATGATTGGAACTCTAGCAAGCATCCGCAACTACTAAAGATTTATTAAGGTAAAACCCAACCATAGCATTAAAGCATCAAGTCCTCTTTATCCCATACGCAACAACCTACTTACTCGGGTTTGTGTCTCAGTCACTCACGCAACCCACTATAAGCGAATCATGAACGCATTGCAACACCCTACAATGGGAATCCCTCATGCTTGCGCGACACGAAGGGCACCATAGGACAACACCAATAATAAAACATGCAACTCAAACCAATCATAGCAATTCATCAATCACCGATAGGACAACGAAAATCTACTCAGACATCATAGGATGGCAACACATCATTGGATAATAATATGAAGCATAAAGCACCATGTTCAAGTAGAGGGTACAGCGGGTTGCGGGAGAGTGGACCACTGTAGATAGAAGGGGGAAGGTGATGGAGATGTTGGTGAATATGATGGAGGTGTTGGTGAAGATCGCGGTGATGATGATGGCCCCCGGCAACGCTCCGGCGCCACCGAAAGCAAGGGGGAGAGAGGCCCCCTTCTTCTTCTTCTTCCTTGACCTCCTCCCTAGATGGGAGAAGGGTTTCCCCTCTGGTCCTTGGCTCCCATGGTGTGGGAGGGGCGAGAGCCCCTCCGAGATTGGATCTATCTCTCTGTTTCTGCGTTCTGGAATTCTGCCCTGGCACCGTTTCTTTTATATCCGGAGATCCGTAACTCCAATTGGATTGAAACCTTCGCCCAGATCGTTTTCCAAAAGTTAGCTTTCCTGCGGCCAAAGAAGGGCATCAACTACCTTATGAGTGGCCTAGGAGGGTGGGGGCGCGCCCACCAGAAGTGGGCGTGGGCCCCTATCTCTTGGCCACCTCGGGCACCGTCTCGCGTTGATTTTACTACCCAAAAATCGCAAATATTCCAAAATGATTCCCCGTCCGTTTTTATCCCGTTTGGACTCCGTTCGATATGGGGTTTCTGCGAAACATAAAACATGCAATAGACAGGAACTGACACTGGGCACTGGATCAATATGTTAGTCCCAAAATTAGTATAAAAAGTTGCCAAAAGTATATGAAAGTTGAATAATATTGACATGGAACAATCAAAAATTATAGATACCACGGAGACGTATCCTATGCGGACTTGAACTATTGTCCCATTTGCAAGTCATCTAGGTATATTGTGGTATACAACGGTATGGGTGAGAAGACGCATACCAAAATCCCTGTTAATGTTCTTCGATATATACCAATCGTACCAAGATTTTAACGTCTTTTCATGGTCGAAGAGACGGCAAGATAGATGACATGGCTCAAAACAGGCAAAAGAACCCAACTAGATGCAGATGGGAAGCTGATGATTGTGCACAGATCAGACGGTGAAGCGTGGAAGCGCTTCGATGCATTACATGACGACAAAGCGGCAAATCTGAGGCGTTCTCGAGTGGCCATCAGCACGGATGCGTTCAGTGTGTTTGGTATGACGGCAACCCAATATAGTTGTTGGCCCGTATTTGTCATTCCACTCAATCCCCCCTCGGACAGATTATGCAAAGAAAGAACATTTTCCTGACATTGATAATTCTGGGGTCGAACTGTCCATGGAAGAATATGAATGTGTACATGCAGCCTCTGAAAGACGAATTGCAAGAAGCCTGGGATAATGGGTTCAAGACATACGACGCCTTTAGCAAAAAGAACTTCATAATGCATGTGTGGTACATGTACTCAACGCATGACTTGCCGGCGTATGCGCTATTCGTTGGCTGGTGTGTGCATGGAAGGTTCCCATGCCCCACATGCAAGGGAGCTCTTCAGTTTTGTTGGCTTGAGGCCGGTCACAAGTTTTCTTGCTTCGACATGCATAGACCGTTCCTGCATCCTCGCCATAAGTTTAGGAAAGACAAGCAGAACTTCATCAAAGGTAGAGTTGTGAAAGACTCTGCACCACCTCCGTTGACAGACCAAGAGATCCTGGATTAGTTAAACACTCTCGAGCCAGATGTAGAGCGCCCAGGGTATTTCAAGGGGTATAATTCGCAACACGCCTGGACTCACAAGACATGCTTGTGGGATCTGCCTTACTTCAAAGACCTCCTTTGCCCACACAACATCAACGTGATGCACACTGAGAAGAATATCGCCGAGGCACTTTTTGGTAAATTGTTTGGCATAGATGGGAGGTCAAAGGATAATCCTAAGGCAAGAGTCGATCAGGAGGTGCTATGCCATAGACCGTTACAAAACATGCAACCACCGAAAGGAAAGAAGAGTTGGACAAAGCCAAAGGCATGGTTCAATCTTGGAAGGCCAGCTATTAGGGAAATTATCTTGTGGGTGAAAATGCAGTTGATGTTCCCTGATGGGTATGCAGCGAATCTAAAGAGGGGAGCGAGTCTTGATAAATTGAATATATTTGGTCTCAAGAGTCATGATTGGCGCATATGAATTGAGCGGGTAATGCCAGTGATGTTGCGTGGATTCATCTGTGAGGATGAATGGCTAGTACTGGCAGAGCTGAGCTATTTCTTTCGTGTTCTTTGTGCTAAAGAACTATCGCCTGACCTGGTAGACGAAATGGAAGAATTGGCGCCGGAGTTGATCTGCAAGTTAGAGAAGATATTTCTGTCGGGCTTCTTTAATCCAATGCAGCACTTGATTTTGCATCTCCCAACCGAGGCAAGATTGGGGGGGCCTATGCAGAATCATTGGTGCTACGCAACTGAGAGGATGCAGAAGATGCTTTGAGAAAAATGTAAAAATAAACGTAGAATTGAAGCATCAATGGCCGAGGCATTCATTACTGAGGAGACGGCAAACTTCATGACAGCACACTACAAAGCCAAAAATCGTCATTTGCATAATTCGAAGCCTCGGTACAATGCTGGCGACCCTAAAAAGGGTCGATACAACCTCAGCCTATTCAAAGGGGATCTGGCACCAGCAGGTGCTTCTAATTCCTTAACGTTGGGTTTCGAAGAATGGTAGACCATTTTGTTGTATATCTTCAACAACCTAACAGAAGTGCGGCCGTACATCGAGTAAGTTCTCGGTACATTGTTTCACAACTTCTAACTCCTTTGAACTGCTCTTATTCCCGGATAAATTTGATGCAGTTGATACATCGCCAAATTCTCGTATGGAGCGGTGATCCAAAAGGATTCCGTCGAAGAGTATGAGCTTCTGGCAAAGCATGGAGGCGGCTATCTCGGTTTCATCTCTTGGTTCAAACAAACGGTAATTTCCATTAGACCATTTATTTCTACGTCTAATTTGTGGCTAATGCAGCAATCCCTTTCGTATTAAACTTGTAGTCTAATTCAGAGCTTATGGACGCCGAATTGAGACAAGTCGCTAATGGTTTTGACTATAAGGTCCGCTCATTTGAGAAATACGACATCAACGGGTACGCTTTCGTACCTATGGCAAAGAGCTATCTATGGCCAACCGGAAGTCTACAAAATGTTGTCTCTGCTATCGGTGATGGAGATACCGAGTATTATGGAGGAGTTGAAGCAATTTATGAACTTCAATTCTATGGTGCAAAGCCACCAAACGTCGTAGTCTTCAAATGTTATTGGTTCCAGCCGAAGGAGACTAGAAGGACTCATGAACATATAGGGCTAGTGGAAATCAATCAAAGCACCCATTTGGATGTTCCCGATATCTATATTATGGCTCAACAGGCAACCCAACTTTTCTATCTACCGTGGGCCTGTCAAAGTGATCCTAATCTCAAAGGTTGGGATGTCGTTTATGAAGTGCCGCCACGTGTTAGACCACCTCCCCCCAATGAAGATGATTATGAACCTCACATTAACCCAAACACATATGATGGAGAATTCTTCCAAGAAACACGTCTTTCCAAAAAACGTTTCAAGAGCCTCTCTACTTCACCCTAGAACATTGAAGTAGATAGCAACAGTGAACCCGACTTCATCCCTCAGCCGGAACAAGAAGAGCCTAAACTGGAAGAGGTTACTCCTGCGGATGACCTGTCAATGCTTGACAGATTACGTAGAGGTGGCCGTCCACATGATGATGCATTTATTAATGATGATGATGAGCACGTAATTACTGATAGTGATGATGATGATGATGATGCATTTATTGATCCCGAAGCATTTATTGAACCAGATTATTACTAGGTATTAAGTTTTTTATGTTGTACTTGATTTGCATAGTTACTTGTATGATTTATATAGTTACTTGCATAAATTTCTTACTTTCTATGATTGTTTGTTATACATAGTGCCATGGTCTAGATATCCGTCCCCGTCGGTCCTCGCCCGCTTTTTGATTCTGATGTGGTAAATCCTCTTTTATAACTATTTGTTGCATTTCACATTTATGACAATTATGGCCATTAAGTTGACATAGAGATATTTTAATCTAGGAGGTATGTGAACCGGAATTTGCAACCGACCCTCTTGCCGAAAAGTTAAATTTAGTTGAAAAAGAAAAGACTATTTGAAAGAAAAAATTAAAAGAAGAAGAGAAGATGATATTGAAGTTGTATGTTGCCGATGTGGTCGATGATCACAAGATAAAGATGAATGCAATGCGCTTGAATATGGATGCAATGCGCTTGAAGATTAGAAAATATGACATTGATAATGAGGCTTGGTATCATTATGCCGTTGGATCAATTGTTACCTTAGTTGAGATCTTCATCACATTTGTTATGATGAGGGCAAGTTTTGTCCAGTGTTTTGCTTAACAAATGTATACTTAGCTACTTTCATCCTAAATGGCATATCTACCTAAGTTAGACAAAAAATGAGCTATACTTAGCTTTCTTTCCTAAAAAATGTCATGATAATCTTTGTTACCTCCAAAATGATATAGACTCCTCAAAAATGACATAATAACCTTAGTAAGCTCCAAAATGACCTATTTACCTAGCTTATCTCTAAAATGACCTACACTTAGCATTTTTACCTAGCTTAGCAGAAAAATGGCATTTTTACCTACCTTAGTTAGAAGAAAATAAAAAGAGAGGAGAAAAAGAAAGAGAAGAAAAAACTTCTTATTCTTCCTTTTGTTCCTCTTTTCTTCTTCTTCTTCTTCTTCTTCTTCTTCTTTTTCTAGCCAGTCTTCTTATTCTTCTTCTTCTTCTACCATGCTTCTTTCCCAATTTGCAGATTTGTTTTACACGAGGAAGCTTGCGTTGATGGATTCTACTCTTCTCTTTATGCTTCCATCTTCTTTTGATTTGCTTTATATGAGGAAGCTTGCTATACCTATATATGTATGTATGGATGAAACCATTGTATGCTTGTTGTTGGATATGTTGGCTATGTATATGTGTTGGATGAAACCATTTGCTATGTGTATGTGTTGGATGATCATATCCATATGGCAGGGATATGATTTGTTGTGTATGTGTGTTCGGATGCTTGTCAAAAGTATTTCCCTATGTGTGTGTGTGTGTGTCTATATATATATATATGAAATTCTGTGAAACTGAATGAAATTAAGAAAAAAAAACAGAAAAAACAGGGGTTGTATAGACTCTTTGCCGTTAGCTGGCGGACGACAAAGAGCTTTGCCATCAGCTAGCGGATGGCAAACATGCCACGTGTCAGCCACCTCTGCAACCTGGGGCAGTAGGCTGGCTATTTAGTAGCTTTGCCATCAGCCAGCTGAGGGCAAAGAATGTTGCATCTTACCATCAGCCAGCTAATGACAAAGCTACCAAATAGGCCAGCCCCCCAGGCGCTGCCACGTGGCATGCTATGTCGTCCGCTGGCAGACGACAAATAATCAATGTTCTTTGCCGTCCGCTGGCACACGACAAATATGCAATGGTCTTTGCCGTTTGCTGGCTGACAGCAAAGCCCGTTGTTAACCACTTAACGGACCTAAGATGACACGTGTGTCGTCCAGCCTCTTTGCTGTCTGCCAGCGGACGGCAAAGCCCGCTTCATCTTTTCTGTCCGTCAGTAGACGACAAAGAGGGCTTTGTCGTAGCCTGTTCAGCCGGACGTGTTTCCGTCTGCTGGCTGAAAGCAAAGGTCTTTGTCGTCTGCCATGTGTGCCTTTGCCGTCAGCCATGGCGGACGGCAAAGTTACTGATTCCTGTAGTGAAGGAAGTAGGATCACACTTCTCTTGTTGAAGAACAAACTTCGCCTTGGGGTATTGATCTTCTTCCCACTCAACTTCATTGGCATTGAAATTACGTTCAAAACCAACACCTTGATTCTTCCGGTGTCTTCCTTGCTTGCGTACAATTTCCTCAAATTGCTTACTTCCGGCAAGGCTCTTGTTAACACCTTTCTCTATAATTCCCTTTAATAAGTTATTTTCTTGCTCAAGTGTAACTTGGCTAAGAGAATCATTAGAGGAATCAAGAGAACTACTAGAAGCAACAATGTTGGATTTAGCATGATTATTGTTACTACTAGAAGAAGAATCTTTCTTACTGCTGTTGCTAGATTTTACTTCTGGTATGTAAGTAGACAAGAGTAAACGCTTGGTAATGTAAGAAGAACTTTTCTTCCGAAGATCATCATTGATGGATTTTAAGAACCCATGTTCTTACTCTAGGTTGAGCCTCTCGAAGCGTAGCTTCTCATGAGTTTTTAACAGTTCTCGATGATCTTATAAAGTAGTTTCATGAGCTAACTAAAGAGTGTTTAGTTCTTTAGTTAGACTCTCAATCTCCTTCTTATCATTGTCATTCATTTTATCTTGATTAGCGTGATTAATAGCAATTTCATCATAGTTTTCATCACTAGCATTATCAACAAGTAAATCATCATCACCTAGCAAGTCATCTTCATCACTATTGAAATCAAAATACTAGGGGTGTGATACCTTGGGGCCTTTAGCCATGAAGCATCTTCCAATTCCTTCATTTGGTGACTCAAATATGTCGTAGGAGTTGGTTGACACAAGTGCAAGACCGGCAACACCTTCATCTTGAGTATATTCAAAGTCGGAGTGATAACTTCTCTCAGAGTGGTGGTCGGAGTTAGAATCGGATACCCATTCACCAACATGAGCTTGATGTCTTTGTTTTGTGTAGCTCTTTGATGACTCGTCCTTCCTTTCTGAATCCTTGCTTCTGGAAGAGTTTCTTCGTTCATAACGATCATCTCTACTCCTTTTCTATCTTGGAGGTGATTCTTCTCTTCTACTTCTTCTTTTAGGTGAGTCTTCTTTTCTTTTGTAGGGAGCCATACACTCATTGGAGTAGTGTCCGGGTCTTCCACAATTGTAGCAATTTAGCTCACGACTAGAAGATCTTTTGTCATGGTAGGATCTTGACTTGGAGCTTCTTTCTTTCCTTCTACTCTTGTAGAATTTGTTGAAGTTCTTCGCCATTAAGCTCAATTCCTCATTGAAGACTTGTTTTTCACTTGATGTTGCAGGAGCATCACATGAGGCTTTATATGCACCACTAGACTTGTTGTGAAGCTCTTCTTTATCCTTGAGTGACATCTCATGAGCAACAATTCTTCCAATGACTTCCGTTGGCTTGAGATCTTTGTAGTTGGGCATCATTTGAATCAATGTGCACATAGTATCATATTTTCCATCCAAGGCTCTTAGGATCTTCTTGATGGTGAATCTGCCAGTCATCTCTTCACTTCCTAAGCCGGTAATCTCATTTGTGATGAGAGCAAGCCTAGAGTACATTCAGCGATACCTTCACCATCTTTCATTTTGAACTTGTCAAGTTGACTTTGAAGCATATCCAACTTGGATTCCTTGACGAACTCGGTACCTTCGTGCATATCAATCAAAGTATCCCAAATTTCCTTTGCATTCTCAAGATGGCTAATTTTGTTGAATTCTTTGGGGCACAATCCATTGAAGAGGATATTGCAAGCTTGAGCGTTGTATTGCAACATCTTAAACTCTTCCGCAGTTGCTTCATGATTTGGTTATCTACCATCAAAGAATTCTCCTTGCAAACCAATGCACACAATAGCCTAAACGGCAGGCTTATGTCCAAGAATATGCATTTTCATCTTATGGTTCCAACTAGAAAAATTAGAACCATCAAAGTAAGGACATCTATGGTGGTAATTTCCCTCGCTAGACGCCATACTCTCCTAGGTTGTGAAACCAAGGCTACGATCACCAAAGCTATGGGAATCAAGGCAAATGGAGACCAAAGCTCTGATACCACTTGTAGGATCGAAAGTATGTCTAGAGAGGGTTGATTAGACTACTAGACCAAATAAAAATCTAGCCTTTTCCCAATTTTGTATCTTGGCAGATTTTAGCAACTTAACACAAGTCAAGCAATCAACCTACACATGCAATTCTAAGAGTATATCAGCAGAATGTAAATCATTGCATATAAAGGTAAAGGGGAGGAGTTTGGAGGGAGCGCCGCGAAGCTCTTCGTCCATGGAAGCGCCGCGAAGCGCTTCGAACAGACTATCCGACGCCCCTGGCGTAGCGGAAGTCATCGGCACGGATGGCTCGCCCTCCCTAGCAAGGGGCTGCCTGCCTGAATCCGGAGCCTTTGAAGGCTCTGGTATAGTGTCCGGCTAGGAGCCGGACTTGCTGCGGCTCCCGTCGGCACAGTCCGCGGGGATCTTGCGCCCCGTGAGCCCGGCGTCTGAGGTTTTGCCTTGAGGCGTCTTCGGAATCGCCTCCCCTTGCTCAAGGAGCCTTCGAGACAACACCTGCGTGTCGTCCGCAGGCGGAGGGGAAGTGGCCGTTGGGAGCGAATTCATCGCCGAATCGCTCAAAGACCCATCCGAAGAAGATACCTCGGGATGGGCCCTGGCTGGACTACATATGCGTGTTCGGCGTTATAACAGACTATAAAGCAAAGTCGCACTAAAATACAACGGAAGTACGGATACTTACGATCTTACTGGGGGCATCCCCCTGGGCAGCCACTCCTCGCTGTAGGCGGCCATCATGGAGTAATCCGGAAGGGACGCCTTTCCCTTCTTGGGCGTCCTAGCCTCCCCGTCCGGGGCGGCCTTCCTTTTCTTCTCCTCCCCAGTATGGGGAGGTGGCATTTCTTTGTGATCCTCCCCGCCTCCGCGAGAGGAGTCAGCATCGTCGTCCTCGGACGATGAGACTATGACGGCCTTGCACCGGGGTCCCTTCCTGGTCCCCTGGGTCACCCTCTTAGACCCTTCGGCCTCCCCGGATGGGGCGGCCCTCTCTTTCTTCTTCTCATCCTCCCCTTCATGAGAGGAATGTGCCTCGTCGTCTTCGGACGAGGCGTCCTACGGCCTTGCACCGAAGACCCTTCCTGGTCCCCGGGGCCTTCTTCCCGGCCTTCTTTTCTGGCGCCTTGTATGGCGCCGGGACTAGCATCTCTGTCAGGAGAGCGGTCGCCGGACCTTCTGGCAGCGGAGCCGGCCAGTCGATCCGCTTCCCCGTCTTCACGTACTCCTGATTAAGTACACATGATAACTTAGCATCTTCCCATGAGTATGCTGGGAAAGCTACACCTGGTGATGGTTAGAAAACTCACCGGACGGGGGCATCACTTGGCGTGGAGTCCGCGGTCCTCGGACGTGGGAGGAGGTGTTTCGGTACCCTTAAACAACACCTTCCATGCGCCGTTAAGTGTCATGCCGTAAAGCTCTTGGAGTGTCCGGTGTTCGGCTGGGATGAACTCCCACAGATTAAAAGCCCGTCTTTGGCATGGAAGAATTCGGCGGACGAACATGACCTGGACCATGTTGAAAAGCTTGATGTTCTTGTCAATCATACTTTTGATATAGTTTTGAAGTCCGGTCAGCTCCGCAAGTTCGCCCCAGGCCAGGCCCTTCTTCTCCCAGGAGGTGAGCCGCATGGGGATTCCGGATCAGAATTCAGGGGCCGCCGCCCAGTTGGCGCCGCGCGGCTCGGTGATGTAGAACCACCCCGATTGCCACCCTTTCACGGTCTCCGCGAAGGAGCCGTCCTGCCAGGTGACATTAGGCATCTTTCCCACCATGGCGCCTCCACACTCCACTTGCTGGCCGCTCACGATCTTCGGCTTCACGCAGAAGGTTCGCAGCCACAAGCCAAAGTGAGGCTTGATGCGGTGGAAGGCCTCGCACACGACGATAAACGCCGAGATGTTGAGGACGAAATTTGGGGCTAGATCATGGAAATCTAGCCCGTAGTAGAACATGACCCCGCGGACAAAGGGATGAAGTGGAAATCCCAGTCCACAGACGAAGTGGGCAAGAAACACGACCCTCTCGTGGGGCTCCGGAGTTGGAATGATCTGCCCTGCGTCCGGTAGCCGGTGCGCGATGTTTGCGGCCAACTATCCGGCCGCCCGAAGCTTCGCAATATGCTCCTCCTTCATGGTGGAGGCGACCCACTTGCAACCTGCTCCAGACATGTTTGGCTGTGCGGAGAAGGTGTGGACTTGGGCGCTGGAGCTCGAGGAGGCAAGAATGGATTAGCGAAGGAGGAAGAAGGCGTGGGTAAAAATGGGGAGCTCTTATCCCTTTATAGAGGCAACGAAAGCGGTGCGCCTCCCCACTTGCCCGTTGAGGGTCGCTTATTTCCCAAGTGCCACGATAGATGGCGTGGTTGGGTTACCCATACCCGTATTGATGGGAATCCCGTGATGAGGGGACATGATCTCTGCTTTGAGAAGACGTGCCGAGGAAACCGCCTCGCAATGTGCACTGTGGCTGGTTGAGGAAAAATGGTTCGAATAATAAACCGACCGTGGTGTCATGTCACACCGTACAAAAGTTGTCAGCAGATTACATTTGTGAAATATTATTCTCTCTATGGTGGTATGCGAAGATCATCTTGCAGATCCGGACACAACTCAAGTGTACAATAATTACTTTGGAGTATTCGGAGATGGAACCCGCGTTGCAATGCTGAAGACAATCTGCGTGCCGGACTCATCGCCATTGAAGCCTGGTTCAGGGGCTACTAAGGGAGTCCTGGATTAGGGGGTATCCGGACAGCTAGACTATATACTGTGGCCGGACTGTTGGACTATGAAGATACAAGACTCAAGACTTTGTCCCGTGTCCGGATGGGACTCTCATTGGCGTGGAAGGCAAGCTTGGCGATTCAGATATTATATTTCCTTCCTTGTAACCGACTCCATGTAAACCCTAGCCCTCTCTGGTGTCTATATAAATTGGAGAGTTTGGTCCGTATGAGGACAATCACAACATTCATAATCATCATAGGCTAGCTTCTAGGGTTTAGCCTCTACGATCTCGTCGTAGATCAACTCTTGTAACACCCATATCATCAATATTAATCAAGCATGAAGTAGGGTTTTACCTCCATCGAGAGGGCCTGAACCTGGGTAAACATTGTGTCCCTTGCCTCCTGTTACCATTGGCCTTAGATAGTAACCCAACCGCACCATCAAGAGGACCCCCTACCCGAGGTCTGCTAGTTTTGACATCGATAGTAACCCAACCACACCATCAATCGTGGCACTTGGGGAATAAGAGATTTTACGGGGAAAGTGGGGAGGCACGCAGTTTCT
The DNA here is from genome assembly GCF_002162155.2 of Triticum dicoccoides. Lineage (NCBI taxonomy): Eukaryota > Viridiplantae > Streptophyta > Magnoliopsida > Poales > Poaceae > Triticum > Triticum dicoccoides. The sequence continues at coordinate 677,594,151 of NC_041385.1, read as the reverse complement.
ACCGCCTTCATAAAGAGATAAGGATTCCTCTTTTTCAGCCACGCCTTCTTCTTCCCCTGCTCATCCATTCTCGCACGCTCGAGCTCCAGCGCCCAAGTTCTCACCTTCTCCGTAAAGCCATTCCAAACATGTCCGGAGCGGGAGGCAAGTGGATGGTCTCCTCCGTTACGGAGGAGGATATTACGAAGTTCCGGGAAGCCGGATACCTGGCCGTAAACATTGCGCACTGGCTCCCGGACTCAAGGCAGATCGTCCCTACTCCGGAACCCTATGAGAAGGTTGTATTCCTTGCTCATTTCGTCCGCGGACTGGGATTCCCCCTCCACCCATTTGTCCGTGGGCTCATGTTCTACTACGGGATGGACTTCCATGATCTGGCCCCCAATTTCATCCTCAACATTTCGGTGTTTATGGTCGTGTGTGAGGCCTTCCTCCGCATCAAGCCCCACTTCGGCCTGTGGCTGAAGACCTTCAACGTGAAGCCGAAGGTGGTGGTCGGTCAGAAAGCGGAGTGCAGAGGCGCCATGGTGGGCAAGATGCCCAATGTCACCTGGCTCGAAGGCTCCTATGTGGAGACCGTGAAGGGGTGGCAATCGGGGTGGTTCTATATCACTAAGCCGCACGACGCCAACAGGGCGACGGCCCCCGAATTTTGATCCGGCATCCCCATGCGGCTCACCTCCTGGAAAGAGAAGGGCTTAGCCTGGGGTTCACCGATGGAGCTAACCGGACTCCAGACCCGTGTCAAAAATATGATAAGCAAGAAAATCAAGCTTGTCAACGTGGTCTAGGTCATGCTCTTCCGCCGGATCCTTCCATGTCAAATACGGGCTTTCAATATGTGGGAGTTCGACCCGGCCGAACACCAGATGCTACAAGAGCTCTTTGACACGACGCACAAAGACGTCTGGAAGGTGCTGTTCAAGGCCGTCGAGGTGCCTCCTCCCATTACCGAGGATCGCGGACTCAGCTCAAAGCGCCCCGCCAATCCGGTAAGCTCTTTATATGTTACAAGATGTTACTTTCCCGAGTATATTCATGGGAGGAATCTAAGCCTCCATGCCAATTTAATAGGACTGGGTAGCGACAGCGGAGTGGATCGACTGTCTAGCTCCACTACCTGGAGATCCAGCAATGGCTCACTTAACGGAGATGTTGTTTCCGGCACCCTATGAGGTGCCGGAGAAGAAGGCCAAGAAGAAGGCCGCGGGGACTAGGAAAGGTCTCCGGCGCGAGGTTGTATCGGACTCATCGTCCGAAGACACCGAGGGGCGCTCCTCCAACGAAAACGAGGAGGAGGAAGAGGAAAGTTCTCCCCCCCCCCACCAACCGGGGGGGAAGAAAAGGATGGCCGCCCCGTCTGGGAAGGCCGAAGGGTCTAAGAAGGGAAAGACTCTCCCTCCGGACCACTCCACAACAGCCACCTATAGTGACGAGGAGTGGTTGCCCAGGGACAAGCCCCTGGCGAAGTCGTAAGTATCCGGACACTACAATACTTCCGGTATGCTTTGCTTTATTGCTTCTTATCATGTCAAATGTGATCGTGCAGTCCGTCCAAACCCACATCGACGTATCCTCCTCGGATGGGTCTTTGGGCCAGTCGGCGATGAACAACGATTCACTCCCGACGGCCACCTCCCCCCGGCCCGCGGACAACACCGAGGTGTTGTCTCAGAGGATACCGGACCATGGGGAGACAGTTCTGGAGACGCCCTAAGGAGAAATCCCAGACGCCGGGCACATGGGGTGGGAAGACCCCCATGGATTCTGATAACGGGGGCCGCAGCAAGTTTGGCCCCCAGCTGGATACTACGCCGGAACATCCAGTGCTTCCGGATTCAGGCAGACAGCCCCTCACTAAGGGGGAGAGCCACCTGTGCCGATGACCTCTATCCATCCAGAGGCATCGGACAACTTGCTGGAAGCGCTTCAGGGCAGTTCCATTGAAGAAGAACATCGTACTCTTATTAGTACAGTGATTGAGAAGATTCGGTCCGCCAAAAGCGGATTGACTGAAGCATGCGCCAGCCTCCTAACAGGCTTTGAGGTAAGTAATCAAATTATGAGAAAATATCACAGCATAGACGGTAGCCCCTGATGCTCTGTTTGGTGTTCGGAAAGAAAGGCCGAACAGAGGATCAAATAACATCCACATGAGTCTAATCAGAATATGTCTATGTGAATAAGAAGGCGTCGCTGCTAGCCGCTTCCGCTCGCACTACGGAGGTCTCCGGACTGAAGCGGGACCTGAAGCGGTCCGAGGAAGAGCTCGGCCTCGTGAAGAGGCAGCTTGAGTAGAGCAGAGGTAAGTGATACCCCGTCTGTATATTGATAAAGAAAAAATTGTTTCAGCTCATAGAAGCGTCATGAACTTTAATAGGGGCCACGACCGAAGTGGCGGCCCTTAAGAAGGCGTTGTCCGAGGCCGAAGAAAAAGCAGCCAAGGAGCGCATCGAGCGCGAGAAGCAAGAGGCTCGTGTCGACGAGGTTTAGCAAGAGCTCGAGGATTTCATCAAAAAATATGAGTCCTTGGAGCGTGACTCTAAGACGCAAGAGTCCAAGCTTGCGAAGGCCCTCCAGAGCACACAAGATGCCAAGGCCAAAGCCCAAAAGGCCCTCTAGGAGATTCAGGCGGCCAAGAAGATAGCGGCGGGTAAGGCATTCATTATGCAAATCAAGCATGTGACGGAGATTTTCCTTTTACTTACCCGAATTCGGAGCTCTCCATGAGCGTTCGCAGATCTGCCACGCAGCATATCGGATGCCGCAGAGTTCTACCGGGCTGAAGAAGGGACCTCGACGGAGAAGTTGTTCTGGTCTTAATATATTGGGATCGAACATCCGATGCCCTTGAGTGACCAGCTGAAGCAACTGGTCGAATTGCACAAGGCGGCCGAACTGGCCATGAAGGACCTTATAATCCGGATGTGGACCGCCGAGCCCTTGCCCAGCAGCTACTTCGGCATCGTGAAGCGGCTTGTAAATGCCTGTCTGCGGCTTGAAGTTATAAAGTGGTCGGTCTGCATTGAAGGTGCGCGCAGGGCTTTCGCCCGTGCGAAAGTGCACTGGGCGAAGATGGATGCTGAGAAGCTGGTGACGGAGGGGCCGCCGAAGGGCAAGGAGCACCTCCACCCCGAAAAGTATTATGATGGTGTCATGACGGGCACTTGCCTTGTGGCGGAGGAATGTGCTAAGGATGTAATATTTCAATGAATGTAGTCATTTGATCCTATAATATGAAAACGAGTCCATTTGCGCTATATAACGCTTTTTGGTTTAAAATATTACCTTCTGTGCGGCCGTTTACAAAATCTGAGAGTTGGCCAGTCGACGGCTTCTGCCCCCATGTAACTAGTGCTGGTGTGTTCGGGATAAATCCAAACACTCTTTATCCAAAAAAATTGGTTCTTTAAGGAGGTGTTTAGCGCAACGTACAAGGCAATCGGACTATATAGCTTTATCACTCTCACTTAGCCATAGAAGTCAATAATTTTAAAATTTGGCGTAGCCCCTGGTATTCGGAAAGCCGAACTTGGGGCGCTATACATGCCTAAATCGGACAAGGCTGATTCCTAGCCCAAAGCGGAAAAAATCTTTATGGATTTGAGACCTCTCGAACAGCGACCAGCTCTCGCCGCATCATGACAGTCAGTTTTCGGCTTTCTCTACTGAGGTGCTCGTCCGAAAGAACCGGGACACAATCGCAGTAGTTCTCCCTGAGCTACCTTAGCAGATATAGCGGAACGTAAGGCACAAAAACATGGGAGCTGGGCAAACCCAACTATTGACCCAAGAAATGATTCGGAGATGATGCATATAATGCTATAAGTTCGGGGTGCCGCACTATCAAAAGTGTTCGGAGTTTTCTTGTCGTGTTATGGGGTACACTGAAGCCCCTGGCGAGCTGATCGTACCAAAATGTACAGGAGCTATTTGTAATAAATAAACAGTCAAGGAAAAGATAGAGAAATGTAATAATAAGCTAAAGTTGTACATTATTTTCCATTATTATAATAATAAGTCAAGGCATATGTATACAAGTAGTGTGATAAGCAAAATATGACTATTTAACATGTCCTAACCAAGAGCGAGTTGTGTGTGGGTATGTAAAACAGGTATAGCGATTGTTATCAAAGACCACCTGGGGATTCCCTTGTACATCAAAGCTTCTTGCCTCCTTGGTTTTTCCGTCCCATAATGGGTCCGATACTCAGATTATCGGAAGAGCCTCGAGAAGAGAAGGACCTGAAAGAAAGAAAAGGGTGAAGGTGTACGGGTCTTGTGACGGTTGAGCCGTATTTTGGACCATGTTGTGGCCATTCCTCCGCCTATGCCCATGGTATTTTAAGTGCGTAATTATGTACGCGCGGCACAAATTTCACTGCTTGACCAGGACTATGACGGAGGCTGAATTGCTAGGTGAGCTCTGGACGTGTCGGACAATCCTTTTGCAGAGTACTTCAGACTCGCTTGGTGGTGTCCGGGGGCTTTACTGCCGAATTAGAGATATGCCTAAGAAGGATGCTCTGTACTTTTGCCGCGAGGGCCGCAGTGTGCTCCTCTGTACGGGGGGAGCGCTCTATGTTTCCGTTGACTATTATAACCCCGCGAGGTCCTGGCATCTTGAGCTTGAGGTGTGCATAATGCGGTACCGCATTGAATCTCGCAAATGTGGTTCATCCGAGCAGTGCGTGATAGCCTGCGGAAGGGGACGATATCGAAGATTAACTCCTCGCTTCGGAAGTTGTTCGGAGATCCGAAGACTACTTCCAGTGTGATTGAGCTCGTACAACAAGCCTCTACACCTGGTATGACCCCTTTAAAGGTGGTTTTGGTGGGTTTGATCCTTGAGGGATAGATGCCCATTTTGCGCACTGTATCCTGATAAAGCAGGTTCAGGCTGCTGCCACCATCCATAAGGACTCGTGTGAGGTGGAATCCATCAATGATGGGGTCGAGGACCAATGTGGCCGAACCGCCATGACAGATACTGGTAGGCTGGTCGGACAAGAAGACCATGGATTGAACTTTGGAGCGGCTGGTTCCATCGCGTAGATGTCCCTGAGTGCGCGCTTCCGCTCCTGCTTGGGAATATGGGTGGCGTATATCATGTTTACCGTTTTCACTTGGGGAGGAAATTTCTTCTGTCCTCCTGTGTTCAGCAGCCGGGGCCCCTCGTCGTCATCATCATGCGTCCCCTTTTCCTTGTGTTGGGCATTCAATTTTCCGGCCTGTTTAAACACCCAACATTCTCTGTTGGTGTGGTTGGCTGGTTTATCAGGGGTGCCGTGAATTTGACACGAGTGATCGAGTATGCGGTCCAGACTGGACGGTCCCGGATTGTTTCTTTTGAATGGCTTTTTCCGCTAACCGGACTTAGAGCCGCTGAATCCGACATTGACTGTTGTGTCTTCGGCGTTGTCGCCATTGTTGCGACGCTTGTGTCTGTTGCGTCGGGGCTTGCCGTTGTTGTCTCTGGCATCTGAAGTGCCATGATTTCTTGATGTGCTATTGCTGCGAGCCAGCCAGCTGTCCTCGCTCGCACAAAAGCGGGTCATGAGTGTCGTGAGGGCTGCCATGGACTTCGGCTTCTCTTGGCCAAGGTGTCGGGTGATGTCTACTACACAACCTTCTTCTTGTAGACGTTGTTGGGCCTGCAAGTGCACAGGTTTGTAGGACAGTAGCAAATTTCCCTCAAGTGGATGACCTAAGGTTTATCAATCCGTAGGAGGCGTAGGATGAATATGGTATCTCTCAAGCAACCCTACAACCAAATAACAAAGAGTCTCTTGTGTCCCCAACACACACAATACAATGGTAAATTGTATAGGTGCACTAGTTCGGCGAAGAGATGGTGATACAAGTGCAAAATAGATAGTAGATAAAGGTTTTTGTAATCTGAAATTATAAAAACAGCAAGGTAACTAACGGTAAAAGTGCACACAAACGGTATTGCAATGATAGGAAACAAGGCCTAGGGTTCATACTTTCACTAGTGCAAGTTCTCTCAACAATAATAACATAGATAGATCATATAACAAGACCTCAACATGCAACAAAGAGTCACTCTAAAGCCACTAATAGCGGAGAACAAACGTACAGATTATGGTAGGGTACGAAACCACCTCAAAGTTATTCTTTCGGATCAATCTATTCAAGAGTTCGTACTAGAATAACACCTTAAGACACAAATCAACCAAAACCCTAATGTCACCTAGATACTCCATTGTCACCTCAAGTATCCGTGGGCATGATTATACGATATGCATCACACAATCTCAGATTCATCCAACCAACACAAAGTACTTCAAAGAGTGCCCCAAAGTTTCTGCCGGAGAGTCAAGAACGTGTGCCAACCCCTATGCATAGGTTCATGGGCGGAACCCGCAAGTTGGTCACCAAAACATACATCGAGTGCCACATGATATCCCATTGTCACCACAGATAAGCACGGCAAGACATACATCAAGTGTTCTCATAAAAGACTCAATCCGATAAGATAACTTCAAGAGGGAAAATCAATTCATCAAAAGAGAGTAGAGGGGGAGAAACATCATAAGATCCAACTATAATAGGAAAGCTCGGGATACATCAAGATCGTGCCATAGAGGGAACACGAGAGAGAACACGAGAGAGAGAGATCAAACACATAGCTACTGGTACATACCCTCAGCCCTGAGGGTGAACTACTCCCTCCTCGTCATGGAGAGCGCCGGGATGATGAAGATGGCCACTGGTGAGGGATCCCCCCTCCGGTAGGGTGTCGGAACAGGCTCCCGAGAGGTTTTTGGTAGCTACAGAGGCTTGCAGCGGTGGAACTCCCGATCTATCTTGATATTCAATGGTTTTAGGGTACGTAGGCTTATATAGGCGAAAGAAGTCGGTCGGGAGGTGCTCGAGGGGCCCACGAGACAGGGGGTGCACCCAGTAGGGGGCGGGGGCGCCCTCCTATCTCGTGGCCTCCTCGAGGCTCTTCTGACGTGAACTCCAAGTCTCTTGGATGATATTCTTCCAAAAAAATCACGCTGCCGAAGGTTTCGTTCCGTTTGGACTCCGTTTGATATTCCTTTTCTTCGAAATACTGAAACAGGCAATAAAACAACAATATGGGTTGGGCCTCCGGTTAATAGGTTAGTCCCAAAAGTAATATAAAAGTGTATAATAAAGCCCATAATCATTCAAAACAGATAATAAAATAGCATGAATGCTTCATAAATTATAGATACCTTGGGGACGTATCAGCATCCCCAAGCTTAATTCCTACTCGTCTTCGAGTAGCTAAATGATAAAAGAAAGAATTTATGAAGTGTGAATGCTAGAGGAACACAAGTTTGCTCAGTGATAATTTCAATCACCTTTACTAGCATCATTATATGTCATAACAGTAGTTCATCTCATCAAACTTTTCATAATCAACTAACAAGCTATTCACATGTTAAAGCACAGAGCATAAACTTTCTTGAAAACTAGAAAACTTCATTCTTAGTCATCAAACAATTGCAATTCATCCTATTTTCAGGAAGGGTCTATGTCAGAGCTTTGATTTAGCAAACTTCACATACTCAACTATCATATAGTCTTCTACAATTGCTAACACTCACGCAATGCTTGTGGTTATGAAGTTTTAATCAGACACAGAGAAAGAAAGGGGCTTATAATGTTGCCTCCAAACATATTCACCTTTGGGTGATGTCAACAATAATAGTTCATGCTAACGTACATCCAATTGGATATATATATCAGGATCACCCTAACACAAAGTGCTTGCCAAAGGATAAAATGAAAAAGGGAAAGGTGAATATCACCTTGACTCTTGCATAAAGTAAAAGACATAAAGTAAAAAGATAGGCCCTTCGTAGAGGGAAGCAGAGGTTGTCATGCACTTTTAGGGTTGGATACACAAAATCTTAATGCGAAAGGACGTCACTTTATATTGCCCCTTGTATATGGACCTTTATTATGCAGTCCGTCGCTTTTATTGCTTCCATAACAAGATCGTACAAAGCTTATTTTCTCAACACGGATAAGTCATGCATAATTACAGAGCAATTTTTTATTGCTTGCACCGATGACAACTTACTTGAAGGATCTTACTCAATCCATAGGTAGGTATGGTGGACTCTCATGGAAAAAACCGGGTTTAAGGATATTTGGAAGCACAAGTAGTATCTCTACTTGGTGCAAGGAGTTTTGGCTAGCATGAGGGGGAAAGGCAAGCTCAACATGTTTGAATGGTCCATGACAATACACTTTAACTGAGATGTGAGAAAACATAACCCATTACGTTGTATTCCTTGTCCAACATCAACTCTTTAGCATGTCATACATAATGAGTGCTCACAATTATAAAAGATGTCTAAGATAGTATATTTATATGTGAAATCTCTCTTCCTTCAATAATCTTTCATGAATTGTTCAAATGACCAATACAAAGCTTACTAACCTTCAATAACTTTACAACCTCTACCTTATATGTGAAGTCATTACTCCCCATGGGATAAGCAAATGAGACATATATAATTTCAGATTTATGACATTCAACTCATTCAACCATTTACTCATAGGATATAAGTGAAGCACACGAGTAAATGAAAAACTACTCCAAAAAGATATAAGTGAAGATCAATGAGTAGCTAAATAATTATGTAACTATGTGAAGACTCTATCTCATTAAAGAATTTCAGATCTTGGAATTGTATTCAAGCAGCAAGAAAAACAAAATAAAATGACATTGCAAGGATAGCACAACTCATGTGAAGAAGCAAAAACTTAGGCTCAACCGATACTAACCGATGATTATTGAAGAAGAAAGGTGGGATGCCTACCGGGGCATCCCCAAGCTTAGATGCTTGAGACTTATTGAAATATTATCTTGGGTCCCTTGGGCATCCCCAAGCTTGAACTTTTGTGTCTCCTTAATTCCTGTCATATCATAGTTTCTCTATTTCTCAAAAGCTTCATTCACACCAAACGCAACAAGAACTCGTGAGATAGGTTAGTATAAACCAATGCAAAACCTTATCATTTTCTACTATAACAAATCACTAAAATTATTATTCAACATTGCATACTAAATTCCTCTGAATATTTAATACTCCTACCCTCAAATAGAATCATTAAACAAGCAAACATACGCAAACAATGCAAACATAATAGCAATCTGCCAAAACAGTACAGTCTGTAAAGAATGCAAGAGTATCAATACTTCCATGACTCCAAAAATTATGAGAGAAAATTCCCACTGTAATAAATTTATCATAGCTTAATATGCAAAAATATTCAACATTATACCGTTCTCTAATTTTCTAGGGAATTTTTGCAACAGCGGTAAACTTTCTGTTTTCAAACAGCAACATGTATACTAGCAAAATGAGCATGGCAAAGGCTATCCTTGACATTTTTATTGAAAACAAAGATGCAAAACATTATTATAAATGACAGAAAGGAAATACTAAAAATAGAAAATGATGCTCCAAGCAAAACACATATCATCTGGTGAATAAAAATATAGCTCCAAGTAAAGTCACCGATGAACGAAGACGAAAGAGGGGATGCCTTTCGGGGCATCCCCAAGCTTAGGCTCTTGGTTGTCCTTGAATATTACCTTGGGGTGCCTTGGGAATCCCCAAGCTTAGGCTCTTGCCACTCCTTATTCCATAGTCCATCGAATATTTACCCAAAACTTGAAAACTTCAACCACACAAAACTCAAAACAAAACTCGTAAGCTCCGTTAGTATAAGAAAATAAAACCACCACTTAGGTACTGTAATGAACTCATTTTAAATTCATATTGGTGTAATATCTACTGTATTTTAACTTCTCTATGGTTCATACCCTCTGATACTACTCATATATTCATCAAAATAAGCAAACAACACAATGAAAACAGAATCTGTCAAAAACAGAACAGTCTGTAGTAATCTGTATTAAACTTATACTTATGGAACTCAAAAAATTCTGAAATAAATTGCTGGACCTGATTAATTTGTCTATTAATCATCTTCAGAAAGAAGCAACCTAAAATCACTCTCCAGTAAATAATGGCAGCTATTCTCGTGAGCGCTAAAGTTTCTGTTTTTTTACAGCAAGATCATATAGACTTCACCCAAGTCTTCCCAAAGGTTCTACTTGGCACTTTATTGAAACAAAAGCTATAAAACATGATTACTACAGTAGCAGAATCATGTTAACACACAAAAACAGTAAGGATAAATATTGGGTTGTCTCCCAACAAGTGCTTTTCTTTAATGCCTTTCTAGCTAGGCATAATGATGGCAATGATGCTCACATAAAAGATAAGAATGAAACATAAAGAGAGCATCATGAAGAATATGACTAGCACATTTAAGTATAACCCACTTCCTATGCATGGGGATTTTGTGAGCAAACAACTTATGGGAACAATAATCAACAAGCATAGGAAGGTAAAACAAGCATAGCTTCAAGATTTTAAGCACATAGAGAGGAAACTTGATATTATTGCAATTCCTCCAAGCATATGTTCCTCCCTCATAATAATTTTCAGTAGCATCATGAATGAATTCAACAATATAACCAGCACCTAAAGCATTATTTTCATGATCTACAAGCATAGAAAATTTACTACTCTTCACATAAGCAAAATTCTTCTCATTCGGAATAGTGAGAGTATCATAAGAGACTTGAACACTAAAAATTGTTTCCACATTAAAAGAGTAATGTTCAGAAAAAGGGTAATCATAATCATGACAAGTTTTATAAATATAATCATCACTACTTTTTATAGCATAAGTTTCATCACAATAATCATCATAAGTAGCAACTTCGTTCTCATCATAATCGATTGAAACCTCTCCCAAGATAGTGGAATCATCACTAAATAAAGTTGACACTCTTCCAAATCCACTTTCATAAATATTATAAGATTCAATATCCTCCAAAATAGTGGGATCACTACTTCCTAAAGTTGACACTCTTCCAAACCCGCTTTCATCAATATAATCATCATAGGTACAAGGCATGCTATCATCATAACAACTTTGCATATCAAAACTTGGGATGCTAAAAACATCATCTTCACTAAACATAGCATCCCCAAGCTTGGGACAAACATTTCAGCAAATATATTCTCAAATATTTCATACTCATCAAACATAGCTTCCCCAAGCTTGGGCCTTTTCATATCATAAGCATAATCACTCTCATCGTTAAAAATATGGATAGCACCAATAGTAAAGCAATTATCATCATCACAATGAGTAGTAGGAGCAACATCATTTGGGAGGGATGCCTTTCTACCTTTTTTGCTCCTTATTTTCTTTTTCTTCTTCACGTTAAGTGTGGGTTCAACCTTCCTCTTCGAGCTCCTTATGGATGAGATTGGTTGAATAGAAAGCTCCTCCTCATTACCTGATTCATCATAAGAAATAATAGGAGGATATTGGGAAGTCTCTTACCTTTCATTAGTATTATCATCATCTTCTATTTGCTTTCTTTTCTTTAGGTAATTGGCAATATAAGGATTTTCAATGCAATTCACCGCACAAAACAAATAAATCTTCTCTAGATCAATATCAAGGAAATGCTCAAGATTAAATTCTGGAATAGGCTTAGTTAAACGTTTCAACTCTTCATAACCCAAGAGCAAACTAAATTCATTATAATGTGCAAGGGAAATCAAATCGTCACAATTTTTGGACACGATTCGGTCATGAAACAATTTGCATTGGAGATGTAAATGACCACGTTCATTGCAAAGTTCACTAGTACGGCAAAGGAATTTTAAATTTTCAGCACTCACATCTAGCCTTTCTTGCAACCATTTAGTTTCTAAATGCTTATGCCTCTTGCAATAAATATCTTCTCTATTTGGTGTGTTCATGCAAACATGCACTCCACAAAAGTTGACATGCTCATAAGAGATATTTTCGTCATGACTAGAGCAATCATCATTAATACTTGGGATATTCAAGGAGTTTATACTAACAACACTGCAATCATGCTCATCATTCAAAGATTTAGTATCAAGCATTTTAATGCACTCTTCCTCTAGAACTTGAGCACAATTTTCCTTTCCATCAAACTCATGAAAGATATTAAAAAGACGAAGCGTATGAGACAAACTTAACTCCTTTTTTTGTAATTTTCTTTTATAAACTAAACTAGTGATAAAACAAGAAACAAAAAGATTCGATTGCAAGATCTAAAGATATACCTTCAAGCACTCACCTCCCCGGCAACGGCGCCAGAAAACAGCTTGATGTCTACTACACAACCTTCTTCTTGTAGACGTTATGGGCCCGCAAGTGCACAGGTTTGTAGGACAGTTGCAAATTTCCCTCAAGTGGATGACCTAAGGTTTATCAATCCGTAGGAGGCGTAGGATGAAGATGGTATCTCTCAAGCAACCCTGCAACCAAATAACAAAGAGTCTCTTGTGTCCCCAACACACCCAATACAATGGTAAATTGTATAGGTGCACTAGTTCGGCGAAGAGATGGTGATACAGGTGCAAAATAGATAGTAGATAAAGGTTTTTGTAATCTGAAATTATAAAAACAGCAAGTTAACTAACGGTAAAAGTGAGCACAAACGGTATTGCAATGATAGGAAACAAGGCCTAGGGTTCATACTTTCACTAGTGCAAGTTCTCTCAGCAATAATAACATAGATAGATCATATAACAAGCCCTCAACATGCAACAAAGAGTCACTCCAAATCCACTAATAGCGGAGAACAAACGTACAGATTATGGTAGGGTACGAAACCACCTCAAAGTTATTATTTCGGATCAATCTATTCAAGAGTTCGTACTAGAATAACACCTTAAGACACAAATCAACCAAAACCAAAATGTCACCTAGATACTCCATTGTCACCTCAAGTATCCATGGGCATGATTATACGATATGCATCACACAATCTCAGATTCATCCAACCAACACAAAATACATCAAAGAATGCCCCAAAGTTTCTACTGGAGAGTCAAGAACATGTGCCAACCCCTATGCATAGGTTCATGGGCGGAACCCGCAAGTTGTTCACCAAAACATACATCGAGTGCCACATGATATCCCATTGTCACCACAGATAAGCACGGCAAGACATACATCAAGTGTTCTCATAAAAGACTCAATCCGATAAGATAACTTCAAGAGGGAAACTAAATTCATCACAAGAGAGTAGAGGGGGAGAAACATCATAAGATCCAACTATAACAGCAAAGCTCGGGATACATCAAGATCGTGCCATAGAGGGAACACGAGAGAGAACACGAGACAGAGAGATCAAATACATAGCTACTAGTACATACCCTCAGCCCCGAGGGTGAACTACTCCCTCCTCGTCATGGAGAGCGCCGGGATGATGAAGATGGCCACCGGTGAGGGATCCCCCCTTCGACAGGGTGCCGGAATGAGCTCCCGAGAGGTTTTTGGTGGCTACAGAGGCTTGCGGCGGTGGAACTCCCGATCTATCTTGATATTCAATGGTTTTAGGGTACGTAGGCTTATATAGGCGAAAGAAGATGGTTGGGAGGTGCTCGAGGGGCCCACGAGACAGGGGGCGTGCCCAGTAGGGGGGGCGCTATCTCGTGGCCTCCTCGAGGCTCTTCTGACATGAACTCCAAGTCTCCTGGATGATATTCTTCCAAAAAATCACGCTGCCGAAGGTTTCACTCCGTTTGGACTCCGTTTGATATTCCTTTTCTTTGAAATACTGAAACAGGCAATAAAACAGCAATATGGGCTGGGCCTCCGTCGGTTAATAGGTTAGTCCCAAAATTAATATAAAAGTGTATAATAAATCCCATAATCATTCAAAACAGATAATAAAATAGCATGAATGCTTCATAAATTATAGATACATTGGAGACGTATCATCGGTCGAGCCACTCGTCGCGGATGTTATGCTTAAAGGCCGCTAGGGCTTCGGCATCCGGACAATCGAAGATTTGGTTCTTTTTAGTTAGGAACCGAGTCCAAAATTTCTTGGCTGACTCTCCGGGCTGTTGGGTTATGTGACTTAAGTCATCAGCATCCGGTGGTCGCACATAAGTGCCCTGGAAGTTGTCAAGGGATGCGTCTTCTAGGTTCTCCCAACTGCCAATAGAGTTTGCCGGCAAGCTATTTAGCCAATGCCGAGCCGGTCTTTTGAGTTTTAGTGGGAGGTACTTGATGGCATGTAGATCATCGTCGCGGGCCATGTGAATGTGGAGAAGGAAATCTTCAATCCATACCGCATGGTCTGTTGTACCATCGTATGATTCAATGTTCACGGGTTTAAACCCTTTTGGGAATTCATGATCCATTACTTCATCAGTGAAGCATAGGGGGTGCGCGGCGCCTCTATGCCGGGCTACATCACGATGCAGTTCAAATGAGTCTGGTCTGCTGTATTCGGCCCGAACGGATTTGTTAGTATATCCAGCGTGACGGTCATCGTCACGTGTTGGGGCGCGCCCCCGTGATCTATAGATTGATCTTGACTGTTCTGCTTTGTGTCCCAATTTGTCTCGCAGGTCATGCGTGTAGCCCCGGGCCTTCATGTTTTTGCTTGTTTGGCGATGGGGAGCGGTCTGGACTTCGGCCTGATACGCCGCTTTGTCTCAGCCACGAGGTGGCCGGTCAGCCGCATCCTGTGCTGCTAGTCTAGGCTTTAATGCCTCCTCCTCGAGTTCAGGTAACAACCTGCGCTTTGGGTAACTTTTGGTTGGGCGCTCGAGTCCTTATTCCTCTGCTGCCAGGACCTCAGTCCATCTATCAGTTAGCAGATCTTGATCAGCTTGAAGCTGTTTGTGAGGGGTTGGGTGCGACATATGCCAAATGACGGCTTATCATGGTGGGAGCGAGTAGAACGTCATCGGTGCCTGGAAGCGGGAAGAGGCGTAGACATGAACGCCGGCGAACTTTACCCAGGTTCGGGGCTCTCCTAGGAGATAACACACCTAGTCCTGCTCTGGGGGGTCTCCGCATGATCACTAAGGCACTAGTGAATACAATGGTGCTCCTCGAGCTGTATGCTACAGGTAGAAGGAGGCAGGGTTAGCTCTCTTCTTCCTCTAGGGTGGAAGCTAGTTCTAACAGGTTGGGAACCCTTTGCATGGGTGCCCTAGGGGGTTTATATAGGCCTACCCCCAGGGGTACAATAGTAATTTGGCCGGGTGCTGGACTCGGCTATCAGTGCCTCTGGTCGCCGGCTTCTCCGCCGGCAGCTCGGGCCCGCCGTCTAGTGAGCCCCGCCGACTGGTCTGGTACGGAGCCGACAGGCCGCCCTTGCCGCTGGTGGGTCTCGTTGGTGCCTGATCACTGTAGCCGTGATGCTAATGACGTAGGCTTGGTTAGTGGAGCGTGGCTACAATCCCGCCGCCTGGTGGGATATCACTGTAGCCACACCACGTCTTTTCTGGTTAATGGTACACGGGCCTCGAGGGAGGAACTGGCCGCCTGCTGGAAGCCGGCCTCCCTCAGATCCGGCTGGTCCGGCCTCCGCCGTCTTCCGGGCTCTCACTTCCTGGTAGGGCCCGCCGCCCGCGGGCCCTACCGACAGGCCATCATGAGAACAGGACTCCGCCTTTCAGGAATGACGTCAAGGGGGAAGTGGCAACAGTGCCGCATCGTGTGAAGATCTCCGCCTGTACGGGGCACTGTAGCCATGCCTAGCCCAGGATTCGAGGGTGAGAGGCTATGTTGTAGCCTCACCCAGTCTTGTCCTCTTGATGAGGGGCGCAGACTCTCAGGGTGTTGGGTGGCCGCCCGCTAGAAGCCGGCCTGTCCAGAGGCCGTCTTCTAGGAGCCGGCCTGTCTTGGTGTCGTCTGCTGGCGCACAACCGTTTTTGGGCAGCCGACTGTTGAGCCAGCCGGCCACCGGAAGGCGGCGCTTTATTCTGAAGTCTTGTGGGGCGGAGCCGCCCCAAAGTCTTTAAAGGCTCAGGGACTCGGGTGAGGCTACCCGTGGCCCATTACTCCGACAGTAGTCCCCGAAGCTGGTGAGGCGTCGTGGCCGACAGGCCGGGAAGCCTCAGCAGTTTCCTTCCTCGCCGGGCTTCGATCGAATGCTTGGTCCGCCTTGTGACGCGCCGGCTGCCGGAGCCTGGTTTGACAAGGTGAGCTTGTCTGCCGATTTCGAACACCAAGACGGGAAATAGATGGCGTTCCTGCTAAGCTTCCCCAGGCCTGCCGCCCGCCACGAGCACGCCACGCGGCACACGTCAGCCTGACCAGCCTGCCACCCCACGCTCCTGATGGGACGTGACAATGGGCCAGGCCCACCACTAGCGGGCCTTGGCACGCGGGTGGATCCACTGCGGCCAAGGCGGGCGGTTGCGATTCCCGCAAGAGTTACTGCACAGTAACTCTATGTAACTCCCGCAAGAGTTTCCCACGATCCCACGTCCCTCCCCCTCGACTTCACAGCCCGATGGCTATAAGTAGGGGGGGGGGCAGGGGAGCGGCGGAGCATGTGCACCCTCCTCCCCGCTCTTTCTTCTTCTCTCTCTCTGCTGCCGCTACTTAGTGCCCGTCGTAGCGCCGTCGCAGCTCGCCGTCGTCGAGCTCCTTCTTCCCATGCAGCTCCGCTCAGACGCCATGGCATGCGAGAAGGGTGGAGACTGGGACGGCTTAATGGTGATCGAGGATCACCTCACCTTCCTCCGGGCCACGTGCCAGATGCCCAACGCGGCCTTCGTCAAGGTGCGGGTGCCGCCGTGGGAGGAGATCTCGTCGGCGCCGCAAGGGGACGAGTGGGTCGTCTTCCGCTCGCATTTCCTCCGCAGCTTCGGCCTCCCGGTGAGCGGGTTTCTCCGCTCGTTCGTGGACTTCAACCACATACAGCCGCACCACTTGACGCCCAACACCATGACGTTGTTGTCCGCCTTCATCACGGCGTGCGAGGGCTACCTCGGCATCCTCCCCACCATCAAGCTGTGGGGAGCTTTGTTCTACGCCAAACTGAACACCTCCGTGAAGGAGACGGCGGCCGAGTGCAGCGCCTTCGTCACCGTGCGCCGGCCGTCAAAGAAGAACGCCTTCCCGGTCATCAAGCTGTCACAGTCGGTGAAACTGTGGCAGCAATCTTACTTCTATGTGGAGAACGTCGACCTGACAGTCGACTTCATCAACCTTCCGGATTATGAGGCGGGCCCCCCTTTTGGGCTTCGGCCCAACTGGGGCTACAAGCCGAAGCCCGTGTCGGCTGACACGGCTGCCGCCATCGGCCGACTCCGTGTGCTGACAAAGGTGAAGGGTCTCGTGGCGCCCGACCTGCTGATCGCCTTCATCGAGCGCCAGGTTCTCCCGCTCCAAGGCCTTCCTCATCTAATCTGTCAGATGAGCTGGCACCATGACCCAAACCGGATGTGCACAAAGGAAATGCCGACTGCCGAGGTGGCGAGGATGGTGAACGAGATCTCCGACCTCAAGGTGTCGGAGGGGTCCTGGTGGTTCGGGAAACGGGCGTACTCTCGCGACAACCCGCCGCCTGCCGTAAGTCTCTTAGTTTCTTCTTTTTAGTCCTTGCTTTAGTCTTGATCTTGGTATGAAGTGGTTCCTTCTCTGGAGCGCATATCTACATGTCTGCAGCGACGGCCGCCATCGTGGGGCCGGGTGGTGATTACCAGCCAGACCGGGAGGTGAGCGACGAGGACGACCCCGACTTGGGGGTGGCCGCCTTGGAGGACGACGCCGTAGGCGGCGGCGGCGACGGAGCAGACGGCTTCGAAGAAGGGGGCGGCATGGAGACCTGGCCTGACGACGACGACGACGAAGACGAGCCGCGCCCTGCCCGGAGCACCGCTAACACAGGCGCGGGCCCCTCCACCGGGCCGTATGCTCGAGGCGGCAAGCGCAAGCGGAAACAAGGCACCGCCCTGTTCGGCAGTGTGCTGAAGAAGCCCAAGAACCCGGCCGCAGCGACCAGGCGGAAAGAGGCCGTGGCGAATGTGGCCAAGTTCCAGAGGCAGCCGAAGGCGCCGCCCATGGTGTCGGCGTAAGTATTTCTCTTATGCTTCCACTTTCTTGCCGATCTGGCCTAAAAAAGTTCTTTCTCCTGCTTTCTTATCTCAGGGCCCCGCTCACCCTCAACAATTCGGCCACCGCCTCGGTCATCAGGTCGGCAGAGACCTCCACCACCACCCGGCAAATTGATCCGGCTGCCGACCTCCGGGAGGCGCAGGAGCGAAACGCGTGGGAGATGCGCGAGGAGCAGGAAGCGGCCCGCCTGGAGAAGGCGGAGGCTGACAAGGCGGAGGCCTCTATGCTGAGGAAGCTGGCGCAGGCGGAGGCTGCCGCAGCGAAGGAGCGGCTTGCGGAGGCCGCGCACCGCCAGGAGCCGCTGCTCGTGACTCCCGTGAATTTCGCGCCACCTCCGCCAGAGTTCGTGGCGACGACTTGGGGAGCCGGCGATGAGCAGCCGGTCATGGAGAGGGAGGGCAGCGACGTTGCCATGCCAGCCGTCATCGTGCCTCCGCCGCCGTCGACCAGCTGAACGCAAGACAGGCAGCCAGCCAACCCGCCGGCACCACCAGCCAGGAACGAGGTGGTGACAGGCCCAACTCTTGAGGTCCGCACACCCATGCGTCACCGACTCGCGAAGGCGGCCTCGGCACCGCGACCGCTGGAGGCCGGCGCCACGAGTTCATCGATCCTCGACACCGAGACGACCAGTGCCGCGCCCGCCGGCTGGGTACACGGAGGCGGGACAGGACCCTTGAACCAGGCGGCCCTCGATGTCCAGGCCAAGCTCCGGGCTGAAGCCAATTCCCTCAAGCGGTGCAACGAGGCGTTCCTGGATTCGCGAGCAGCCATCCGGGTATGCTTCTTACTTCTTTGTTTTTGATCCTCTTATTTCTTGTGGGGGCGCGCCAGCGCACCCACTAGGTGTAGTCCCCAAGTTTCAGGCCGGCTGCTGAGCAGGCGGTCCGGAACTTTAACCTGCAAGCATCGAATGCTAACTCCATCTGGCATCCCTATTGCAGGATTACCACAACCTTCGCGTGACCACCTTCAACTCCGGAGTTCGGGAGCTGGAGAAGCAGACCGCCAACTTTTCTGAGAGCCAGAGTAAGTCTTGTCTTTCTTTCTCCGCGGGGGCATGCTGGCGCACCCACGGGATGTAGTCCCCAAGATTCAGGCCGACTGCTGAGCAGTCAGGCCGGATCTCCCTAGTAACTATATTTCTCTGGTTGACTGTTGATAACTTCTTTCTCTGCGGGGGCGCGATAGCGCACCCGCGGGCTGTAGTCCCTGAGATTCGGGCCGACTGCTGAGTAGTCGGGCCGGATCTTCCTGGCAACTGCATCCCTTCTCTATTTACTGATTGATGTCCTTTCTTCTTCTCTCTTTTTAGAAGCCAACGCCGCCTTGCAGCAACAGCTGGGCGAAGCCAACACCGCACTGCGCAGTAAGGAGGCAGAATGTAGCAAACTGGCCGAGGAGCGTGACCGACTGGTCACGCAGCTCGTGGAGCAGACAGAGCGTCTCATGACGGCGCAAAAGGAGGCGAAGACGAAGGAGACCGACCTCCTCGCTGAGTTCGACATCGAGCGCTCCGTGTGGGCCAACAAGGAGGTACAGCTGACTGCCTGCTTCGGCAGCATTGAGGACTTGGGTGATGGTAGGCCTCTTCTTTTTTCTTTCTTTCTTTGAGTTGCCGGCCCCTATCCAGGCTGACTGCTGGCTTCTAACCTCTGGCTTCCTTGCCCTTCATCCAAACAGACTTCTTCCCAGGCCACCCCGTCGCTGCGAACCAGGCCGTTGAGGCTCATCGTCAGGAGCGGAGAGCAGAAGGCGTGCAGATTGCCGCTGACCCTTCCCGAACCCTTAACGAGCAGCTTCTCAGCATACAGGCCCGCCTTCGGCCGGCCCATCAGATGCTGCACCGTCTTCAGCGCATCGGGGGCCAGGCGATCTCCGCCCTCTGGCCAGGCATGCAGGCTCCGCGCACTCCCAATCGGACTGCCGACTGGCTGGAGGTGGCGGCCGGCCGCCTAGAAGCCTGGAAGGGCTCCTCGGCCCGGGCTGGGGCGTGTTGCGCCCTGGAGTTCGTCAAGGCGTGGTACCCTGGGCTAGATCTAGCCCAGCTGACCACGTTTCGGTTGGAAGCGCAGGAGGAGCTGGTGGCGGTGGAAAGCGACCTTGTCAGGAGGGCGGCGGCGATCACCGACTACACCGACACCAGCGTCTTCGTCCCGGAGCTGGTTGACAAAGGCGCCGAGGCACCGCTTGAGTGGTTCGGGCTAAAACCAAAGGACAGTGAGGACTCAGCCGAGGTGATCGATTCCAGTGACGAAGGGGAGGAGGCGAAGGACGAGGAAAGCGAGGAGGACACGCCGGAGGTCGGAGCGGATGGCCAGCCTCAACCTGACTGCGCCTCGAGCAACGAACCGCGCTCAAGTGCGCCGACTGTTGCTGGAGGCGGCCAGGCGGAGACCGACCAGCCGCCTGTTCCACCGACTGGCACCGCCGACTCTACCATCCAGCCGTCCACTGCTCCAACCGGTGCCAACGACTCCGCCATCCAGCCGGAATCCTCTGCTGCCCCAACTGGCGCCGCCAACTCTGTTGTCCAGTCGGAACCCTCTGCCGCTCCTTAGGCTATTGTCTTTTATTTTTCTGCTTATTAGTCTTGACAAGCTTTGATTAACTTTGCACAATTCCACCCGCGGAGTGTATATCAAACTCTGTTGAATGCTGGCCAATGGGCCTTTTGCTATGTAAATATCCTTTGTCGCAAATTATGCTTTGTTTGCCGACTTCTGACTTTTCTTGCTTTCTGCTCCTTACTTTTTTCCTTTGCTGCCCTCCCTTGGCTATCCTCTTGCCAGCCAAATAGCCGCTCTGTGGACTACGGCTTGGTTGAGTACTTAGCTATTTACGGGAGGGCAAGTACTTAGCCATTTGGAGTGTTGGCAAGGTAAGGAGAAGCTAGCCGGCTGGCGGCTCGGCAGCCGGCCGAAAAGGCGGGGATGCCGGCCCAAGCTATATGTGCATTTTCCTTAGCCATTTTTCATGTGGGCATTGCTTTGCAACCCCTGCCCACCGTGCAGTCGCTCTGCAAGCTGCGGTTTCTGACAGGAGAAGTTTTTTGGTGCCGACACACTACTTGTCCGACTGCAGGAAACGGCATATAGAGGAAGGCGGCGAGCCTCCGGGACGACTGGTCGAACCCGGTGCCAGGCGGAATACTAAAACAACACATTCATAGGCATAACACTTATCATATAGATAAAAGAGGGTAGTCCTCGAGCTCTTCTCGGGGACCCGGAGTCTTCGTACTTAATACAAAAGGTAGCATGATACATACTGCTTTTAACTGTAAAATCTTCGGAGGAAGTTTGCGTTCCATGGCCTCTCCGTCTCCTTGCCTGAGTCATCTCTTTTGCATGCTCTTGGCTTCTGAGCGTCGATCAGGTAGTAGGAACCGTTGCCCAGCACTTTGCTGACGATGAAAGGGCCTTCCCAAGGTGTTGAGAGCTTGTGCTGGCCGGCTGTTCGCTGGATCAGCCGGAGCACAAGGTCTCCCTCTTGGAAGGATCTTGGCCTCACCTTGCGGTTGTAGTATCGGTGTAGACTCTACTGGTAGATGGCGGACTGGCTGAGTGCCAACAGCCGGCCCTCTTCTAGCAGATCGACGCCGTCTTCTCGTGCCTCCTTGGCATCCGCCTCGGTGTACATGGTGACTCGTGGGGAGTCGAATTCTATGTCCGTCGGGATGACGGCTTCAGCGTCGTAGACGAGGAAGAAAGGCGTGAAGCCGGTCGACTTGTTCGGAGTGGTGTGCAGGCTCCAGAGGACGGCCGGCAGCTCATCGAGCCAGCAGCCGGTCAAACGCTCTAGAGGCTCGACCAGTCGGGGCTTGATGCCTGATAGAATGAGGCTATTTGCTCGCTCCACTTGGCCATTTGACTGCGGATGGGAAACACACGCTAAGTCCAGTCGGATGCCCTGCGTCGTGCAGAAACGAGCCAAGGCTCCTTTGGCGAAGTTTGTGCTGTTGTCGGTGATGATGTTGTGTGGTATGCCGTACCGAGTGGTGATGTCGGTGATGAAAGTCACGGCAGTTGGCCCATTCAGCTTCTTGATTGGCTTTGCTTCTATCCACTTGGTGAACTTGTCCACAACGACAAGCAAATGAGTCATGCCGCCACGAGCCGTCTTGAATGGCCCCACCATGTCCAGCCCCGAAATAGCAAAGGGGCAGGCAATGGGAATGGTCTTGATCGCAGAAGCCGACAAGTGTGGCTTGGCGCGGAACTTCTAGCACCCTTTACACTTCTGGACCAATTCTTTGGTGTCTTCTAGGGCAGTCGGACAGAAGAAACCATGGCGGAAAGCTTTGGCAACAAGTGATCTTGAAGCAGCGTGGTGACCACATTCGCCTTGGTGGATATCCTTGAGGATTGCTTAACCCTGGTCCGGCTCCACACAGTGCTGGTACACACCAGTGACACTGCGCCGTACCAGTTCTTTGTTGACTATGGTGTATGCTACTGCCCGCCGTTGCACTTGTCGGGCTAGGATCTCATTAGTCGGCAGCTCTTTGTTCACCAGAAAGTTGAGGATGGGTTGAGCCCATGAAGGTGCTGCTATTTCTTCGACTGCCACGACTGCAACTTATACAAGAGCGGTTGGGCTAGGAGGCGGTGGGTTGGAGTTGGCTACTGCCTGTTGAGTTGAAGAAGTCCCCGGGCCGACTACTGCAGTCCCGAGGCCGGGTTCTGAAGTCCCCGGGCCGGGTGCGATGGCTGCAGTCCCCGGGCCTCCTGCCGAAGTCCCCGCGCCGGCTTCTGGGGCCCTCAAGTCGGATCCAGCTGCTTCAAGAGGGGTCGATACGAAGATGGAGACGGACTCTGGTGACGGCTTGACAGACGTCTTAAGGAGGTGCTGTAGGGCGACGCCGGCTGGTATTGCTTGCCAGGTGGAGCCGATCCGTGCCAAGGCATCTGCTTGCTCGTTGTCATTTCTTGGCACGTGGAGGACCTCGCACCCGTCAAAGTATTCGCTGAGTTGTTGTACGAGGAAGCGGTAGCTTGCCATATTTGCATCCTTGGCATCCCAGTCGCCTGACGACTGATGGACCACCAAGTCGGAGTCACCATAGCACGGGATCCGGCAAATGTCGAGTTCCTTGGCAAGCCGGAGCCCGTGTATGAGTGCCTCGTATTCAGCTACGTTGTTGGACGCGGCAAAGTGGATTTGCAACACATATATGAGCTTGTCGCCTTTGGGAGAGGTGAGGACGATGCCTGCTCCTAGACTGGTGCGCATCTTTGAACCATCATAGTGCATCCGCCAATGGGTGGAGTCTGGCGCTGGCGGCAGGTACTGGGTCTCGGCCCAGTCGACGAGGAAGTCGGCTAGTGCTTGTGACTTGATGGCGGTGCAAGGCTGGTAGTAGATGGTGGAGGGGGCAGATCTATGGCCCATTTGGCCACTCGACCTGAAGCATCTCAGCTTCCAATGATCTCAGCAAGCAGAGCAGTGTAGACAACAGTAATTGGGTGCTCTTGGAAGTAGGGCTTCAGCTTCTTGGCGGCAAAGTGCACACCATAGCACATCTTCTGATAGTGGGGGTAGTTTTGCTTGGAGGCGGACAACACTTCACTTAAGTAATACACCGGACTCTGGACCGGCAATGCTCTGCCCTCCTCCTTGTGTTCCACCACTATGACTGTACTGACCACCCGACTGGTGGCGGCGATGTAGTGGAGCATGGGCTCTTTATCAGTCGGAGCCGCCAGGATAGGCGGGGTGGTCAACATCTTCTTGAGCTGGAGAAAACCTTCATCTGCCTTGTCGTTCCACTCGAAAAAAGTGGTCTTCTTCATGAGCTGGTACAGGGGAAGAGCCTTCTCGCCCAACCGACTGATGAAATGGCTGATTGATGCCAGGCAGCCGGTGAACTTCTGCACATCCAGCAGTCGGGTGGGCACCTCCATCTTCTCAGTGGCCTTGATCTTCACAGGGTTGCACTCTATGTCGCGTTCTGAGACCAAGAAGCCTAGAAGCCGGACGGCTGGTACCCCGAAGACGCATTTCTCCGGGTTGAGCTTGATCTGAAATCGGCGCAGGTTCTCAAATGTCTCCTTGAGGTCTTCTAGTAACGTGTCGCGCTTCTCCGTCTTCACCACCACATCGTCCACACAAACATGGGCGTTTCTGCCGAGTTGCTTGAGGAGACACTTCTGCATGCAACGCTAATACGTGGCGCTGGCATTTCACAGGCCGAACGTCATGGTCAGGTAGCAGAAGGCTCCAAATGGCATGATGAAGGCAGTCTTCAGCCTGTTGGCCGGGTTCAGCTTGATCTGATGGTACCCTGAGTATGCATCCAAAAAACTCAGCAACTCGCATCTGGCTGTGGAGTCTATCACTTGGTCGATTCTTGGCAAAGCAAAGGGATCTCTTGGGCAAGCTTTGTTGAGGCTGGTATAATCAATACACATGTGCCACTGCTTATTCTTCTTCAGCACAAGAACTGGATTGGCCAACCACTCTGGGAAGAATACTTCCATGATAAAGCCGGCTGCTAGAAGCCGGGCTATCTCTTCTCCAACAAATCTTCTCTTTTCTGCTAACAGGCAGCACAAGGGCTGCCTGACCGACTTGGCGTCAGGTCGGACATGTAGCTTGTGCTCGGCGAAATTCGTCGGAACACCCGGCATGTCTTTGGGAGACCATGCAAAGATGTCCCGATTCTCACGGAGGAAATCGACGAGCTCGCTTTCCTATTTGCTGTCAAGGTTTGCGCCTATGACAGCGTGCCTCTCCGGGTGCTCCGGATCGAAGGGTATCTTCTTTGTTTCCTTCGCCGGCTTGAACGAGCCCTCAACTTCCGACACCTTGGGGATGGGTGACATTTCCGGCTTCTTGCCTGCCATCGCCACAACCCGGTCAAGGAGACGCTTTTTAGCTGCAATCACAAGGGACTCGGCCAGCCGGCTGCTGTCCGCCGCGCAGGCGGACGACTTCTTGTAGTCTCCAACTATGGTCAGGATTCCCTTGGTAGTCGGCATCTTCATCTTGAGGTAAGCATAGTGGGGGACCGCCTTGAACTTGGCTAGAGCAGGCCAACCAAGTAGCGCATGGTAGGGGCTCTCAAGGTCCACCAGCTCAAACCAAACTGGCTCTCGACGGAAGTGAGTCTTATCTCCAAAGAGAACATCAATCTTGGTCCTGTCAATTGGTGAGCAGGAAAGGCCAGGGACTATGCCATGGAATACAGTCCGACTGGGGTGAAGCTGCTTTTGCTTGATTCCCAATTTTTTCATGTGTCACGGTACAGGATATTGATGCAGCATTCGCCATCTATTAGGACTCTGGAGAAATGAGCTGCCCGCCTCTTTGTTGCAAAGGTGGCATCTAAGACCAGGGCGTAAGAGCTAGGGGAGGGCATCACCTCCGGGTGGTCGGCCCTGCTCCAACTGATGGGCTTCTCAGACCAATGCATAAACTCTAGAGTATTTGATGCCACTGCTTGTACTTCTTGTTGTTGCTGCCGTCTGCTGCGTCTGTCGTCGGCCACACTGGTGAACACAATGTAGGCTCCGTGCTCCTCTGGATACTCATCTTGTATGGCGCCGACTGGCCGAGCCGCCGGCTGCTGGGGCGAAGGAGGCGGTGGGCCGGCAGGCAGAGGAGGTAGGAGTCCATCTCCCTTGGCGATTCTGGTGAGCCAATGGCACTTCCAAGTGGTGTGGTTGGACGGCTTCGCACCACTGTAGAACTTGCGGGGTGCATCAAGAGTTTGCTCGTACGAGAAGGCGAGCAACCAATTGGCCATGTCGCCCTTCTGACGCTTGGGCGGAGGCTACCCTTCCAGTTGCTGGTCTTTGACTGTCGCCACCTGCCGGCTGGTGGAAGCCGGCTGTGTGGCCTTGTGCTTCTTATCGCTTGGTTGCTGTCGCCGACTGGTGTCACCAGCCGGAGTCCGAGGGGCCTGAGGGGCTACCTTGCTGGTTGCGTCGCCTTGGATCTCCGCCTTCATGGAGGAGTCGGCCGTGGCGTATTTGTCGGTGATGATAAGCAGTTCATCAAGAGTCGTCGGCTCGTCACAGAGAAGCCGATGCTTGAGGAGGGTGCCTTCTCGGCACCCGGCGGTGAAGTATTCGAT
Organism: Triticum dicoccoides; assembly: GCF_002162155.2. NCBI lineage: Eukaryota > Viridiplantae > Streptophyta > Magnoliopsida > Poales > Poaceae > Triticum > Triticum dicoccoides. The sequence goes on along the minus strand of NC_041385.1, from coordinate 677,568,065 downwards.
GGCCTGCACCTCGTGCACGCCTTCGCAGGAGTTGCGCAGTTCGGCCCAACGCGTGAGATAGTCGCGAGTCGATTCACTGGGTCCTTGGACGCACAAGGAGAGCTGAAGGGGCTTGGGAGGCCGCGTGTACATGCTGGTGAAGTTGCGGATGAAGGCTTCAGTGAAATCAACCCAGTTGTTGATGCTGCGGGGCTTCAGGCTGTTAAGCCACGTCCGGGCTGTGTCTTGGAGCTTGAGCGGGACGTACTTTACAGCAATGCGCTTGTTGTCGTTTGCTATGCTGACGGCCGTGGAGTAGTCAACCAGCCATTCCTCCGGCTTCACGGAGCCGGTGTACTTGGGCGTATCTCTTGGGAGCATGAACCCTCGAGGGAAAGGCTCATCTCGGATTCGCGGGCCGAAACAGGGCGGGCCCAACGCGTCTTCTTCTTCTAGCGCCAGGGATTGGTTGAGGCGGTCGATCTCATGACAGGCGTCGTTCTCTCCGACTCCTTCTCGGCGGCCAAGGCGGTCGCCGAGTGTCAGGTGCGTGATAGGCGGAGGAGTGGGGTGCCTTTCTCCGCGAGGCGGAGGGGGAGGTGGGTCGCCTCGCCGCTCCACTACTCAAGGGCGGCCGTCTGCGTCACGCTCGATGGAGAGGTGAGTCCGACTGCGGCTGGCAGCCGGCTCATTGCCTCTTCTTCTGTGGGCGCCACCAGTCGGCGTCCGAGATGTTGCACCTGGATCCTGGCGAAGGGGTGGTTCGTCATTCCGCCGGACGGGCGCTTCGGCGCGGCAGCCGGCTTCGTGCTACTAGGCGGAGACGTCAAGGAGCTGCTGGACTCGCTCCGTCATGTGGTGACGTTCGTAGCCCTCATACTTTTCCAGCTCATCCGTCACCGCCTGGGCAGCCCGGATGTTCTCTGCAGGCGTGGCGTAGATGGGACGATCCATCCAGAACATTCTGGCGATGGTCGTGCCACGCTGTCGGATCGAGCCCATGCGGCTAGGCCCCTCCGGAGTTGGCGTGCCGCCGACGGCACGGTCCATCTCACGCCGGTAGGCTTCCGAGAGGCGTCGCATGCTAGCTAGTCGGTTCGCGCTCTTGACAAGCTGGACGCGGCGTGCCTCCAGCGTCTCAGCATCTACGTCTCCTGGGATGGGCGCTGACAAGTCTCGCAGCGCCGCATCGAGTGGGTCTTGAGCGCCTCCGTCCGAGTGCTCGCCACTGTGGATGACAAGCACCTCCGTTGTGCTCGCGAGGAGGCAGCTCGTCGTAGACCACCACGTTGGTGGGGAACGCGTCAAGCGACGCCGTGTCGGAATCGACGATCATCGGGTCGGTGGAGCCAAGAGACTCCAAGTCCATAGCAGGCTCGCTGGTGACGTGAAGCTAGTCGAGGAGGCTGATGAGGCGGCTCTCAGGGTAGTCGGTGCCTGTGTCAGAGGCAGGCTCGTCGGAGAGGTGGATCTCGCCAACAAGGTCGGCGAGGCAGCTCGCCGAGCAGGCGATCTCCACACTGTGGAGCGTGTCAAGGCTGACACCGTCGGGCGTACTGGGCTAGCTGCGCTCGCCTGGAAGGAACAAGGTTCCCGTCCAGAGCAGGTCTCTGGATGACGGTGCACCTCGCCCCACGGTGGGTGCCAAATGTCGGGGTTGGGTGCGACATATTCCAAAGGATGGCTTATCATGGTGGGAGCGAGTAGAATGTCACCGGTGCCTGGAAGCGGGATGAGGCGTAGACACGAATGCTAGTGCACTTTACCCAGGTTTGGGGCTCTCCTTGGAGATAACACCCCTAGTCCTGCTCTGTGGGGTCTCCGCATGATCACTAAGGCACTAGTGAATACAATGGTGCTCCTCGAGCTGTATGCTAGAGGTAGAAGGAGGTAGGGCTAGCTCTCTTCTTCCTCTAGGGTGGAGCTAGTTCTAACAGGTTGGGAACCCTTTGCATGGGCACCCTGGGGTTTATATAGGCCTACCCCCCAGGGGTACAATGGTAATCTCGCCGGGTGATGGACCCTGCTACCAGTGTCTCTGGTCACCGGCTTCTCCGCCGGCAGCTGGGGCCCGCCCACTAGTGGGCCCCACCGATTGGTCTGGTATGGAGCCGACAGGCTGCCCCTGCCGCTGGCAGGTCTGGTTGGTGGCTGATCTCTGTAGCCGTGATGCTATTGATGCAGGCTTGGTCAGTGGAGCGTGGCTACAGTCCCGCCGCCTAGTGGGAGATCACTGTAGCCACACCACATCTTATCTGCTTAATGGTGCATGGGCCTCGAGGGAGGAACTGGTCGCCTGCTGGAAGCCAACCTCCCTCAGGTCCGGCTGGTCCAGCCTCCGCCATCTTCCGGGCTCTCACTGCCCGGTAGGGCCCACTGCCTACGGGCCGTACCGATAGGCCGTCGTGGGAACAGGGCTCCGCCTTTTAGGAATGACGTCAAGGGGGAAGTGGCAACAGTGCCGCTCGTCCGAAGATCTCCGCCTGTACGAGGCACTGTAGCCATGCCTAGCCCGGGATTCGAGGGGGAGGGGCTACGCTGTAGCCTCACCCAGTCTTGTCCTCCTCATGAGGGGCTCAGACTCTGAGGGTGCTGGGTGGTTGCCCGCTAGAAGCCGGCCTCTCCGGAGGCCGTCTTCTAGGAGCCGGCCTATCTTGGTGTCGTCTGCTGGCGCATATCTGTCTTCGGGCAGCCGGCCGTCGAGCTAGCCAGCCACCAGAAGGCGCCGCTTTATTCTGAAGTCTTGTGGGGCGGAGCCGGCCCAAAGTCTTGAATGGCTCAGGACTCGGGAGAGGCTACCCATGGCCCATTACTCCAACACTGTTGCTGCTTCTTCTTCAGGCTTTTTGCAGTGGCTATAAGTCGGCGCTTGAAGCACTCCTGCTCTACGGGATCCTCATGCACGATGAATTCTTCGTCGCCCAGGCTCACCTTGTCTTCGAAGAGGGTCATGTAATTGTCATCCTCCGAGTCTCCATACATTGCCTGTTTCTCAGGGCTAGCTTGCCCATCCTCCCATCCGGCTTGCTCGACGCTTGGTTGGGCGGGATTGTTTTCGTCTTCAGCACCATCCGGATTGTTATCATCTCTTGTGCCGGTATCGCTATTTTTGCTATGGCGGGGCTTAGAGCAGCGCCTATGATGCCGGTGCTTAGATTGCTTCTCAAGGGGATTATCCTCAGTTGCGTCATCGCCATCGCCTTCTTTGGGCATGTCCGTCATATATATATCATATGATGAGGTGGTTGTCCATCGCCCTATGGGCGGTGGTTCCTGTTCTTCTCCTGCATCGTCGTCCATACCGTCGATGTCTTTGGAGTCGAAGTCAAGCATGTCGGTTAAGTCATCGACAATGGCTATTAAGTGGGTGGTGGGTGGGGAACGAATTTCTTCATCGCCCGCTTCCCATTCAAGCCGGACATAGTTCGGCCAGGAGTCTCCTGACAGGGAGAGAGATTTCAGTGAATTTCGCACGTCGCCCAAGGGTGAGTGCTGAAAGATATCAGTGGAGGTAAACTCCATGATTGGTGCCCAATCAGATTCGATAGGCACGGATGCATGTGATTCGGAGCCTATGGCCGAAGACGAGTCCGAGGGTCCGATGACACAGGCCTCATCGGAGGCGAAGTCTGTGTTCGGCTCTATTGCCGATGAGTGTGTGGGCTCCGTGGCGGGGTCCATCCACCCATCCTTGGATGGCACGATCTGCTCCGGATTAAGGGCCGGGGCAGCCGCAGGTGTGATCTCCCGAACACCATCCGATGGCAGATCTAAATCATGCTCGTCGTGACTGTTCGGCACACCTGACATGGGCTCGAATCCGTCAAAGATCAAGTCTCCGTAGATGTCAGCAGTGTATTTCAAGCTTCCAAACCTGACCTGATGGCCAGGGGCGTAGCTATCAATGTGCTCCAGTTGGCCAAGCGAGTTGGCCCGCAATACGAAGCCGCCGAATACGAAGATCTGTCCGGGGAGGAAAACCTCACCCTGGATCATATCGTTGTAGATGATTGAAGGAGCCATCAAGCCTTATCGTGACGACACAGTGGAACTCTCAATGAAAGCACCAATGTCGGTGTCAAAACCGGCGGATCTCGGGTAGGGGGTCCCGAACTATGTGTCTAAGACTAATGGTAACAGGAGGTGGGGGACACAATGTTTACCCAGGTTAGGGCCCTCTCGATGGAGGTAATACCCTACTTCCTGGTTGATTGATCTTGATGATATGAGTATTACAAGAGTTGATCTACCACGAGATCGTAGAGGCTAAACCCTAGGGGCTAGCCTATGATTATGATTGTTGTTATCCTACAGACTAAACCCTCCGGTTTATATAGACACCGGAGGGGGCTAGAGTTACACAGAGTCAGTTATAGAGAAGGAGATCTACATATCCGAATTGCCAAGCTTGCCTTCCACGCAAAGGAGAGTCCCACCCGGACACGGGACGAAGTCTTCAATCTTGTATCTTCATAGTCCAACAGTCCAGCACATGTACATAGTCTTGCTTTCCGAGGACCCCCTAACCCAGGACTCTCTCACCCCTCTTCCCTCAGATCGATTCCCGTGTGGCGCTGCCATGGCTTATCTCACTAGCCCATCGCCGAACACCTTCTGTCCACCCTGAAAAAATGCCACGTTGATACATCTCCAACGTATCTATAATTTTTTATTATTCCATGCTATTATATTATCCCTTTTGGATGTTTATGGGCTTTATTTTACACATTTATATCATTTTTGGGACTAACCTACTAACCGGAGGCCCAGCCTGTATTGCTGTTTTTTTGCCTATTTCTGTATTTCGAAGAAAAGGAATATCAAACGGAGTCCAAACGGAATGAAATCTTCGGGAGCGTGATTTTTGGAACGAACGTGATCCAGGGGAGGAATCGACCATGGAGGGCTTCTACATCAACACCATAGCCCCTCCGATGAGTTGTGAGTAGTTTACCACAGACCTACGGGTCCATAGTTATTAGCTAGATGGCTTCTTCTCTCTTTTTGGATCTCAATACAATGTTCTCCCCCTCTATTGTGGAGATCTATTCGATGTAAACTCTTTTTGCGGTGTGTTTGTCGAGATCCGATGAATTGTGGTTTATGATCAAGTTTATCTATGAGAAATATTTGAATCTCCTCTGAATTCTTTTACGTATTATTGAGTTATCTTTGCAAGTCTCTTCGAATTATCAGTTTGGTTTGGCCTACTAGATTGATCTTTCGTGCCATGAGAGAAGTGCTTAGCTTTGGGTTCAATCTTGCGGTGTCCTTACCCAGTGACAGAAAGGGTTGCAAGGCATGTATTGTATTGTTGCCATCGAGGATAAAAAGATGGGGTTTATATCGTATTGCATGAGTTTATCCCTCTACATCATGTCATCTTGCTTAATGTGTTACTCTGTTCTTTATGAACTTAATACTCTAGATGCAGGCAGGAGTCGGTCGATGTGTGGAGTAATAGTAGTAGATGCAGGCAGGAGTCGGTCTACTTGTCACGAACGTGATGCCTATATACATGATCATGCCTAGATAATCTCATAATTATTCGCTTTTCTATCAATTGCTCGACAGTAATTTGTTCACCCACCGTAATACTTATGCTATCTTGAGAGAAGCCTCTAGTGAAACCTATGGCCCCCAGGTCTATCTTTTATCATATTTGCTTTCAATCTACTTTTATTTGCATCTTTACTTTTTGCATCTATAATATAAAATACCAAATATAAATTTATCTTATCATACTATCTCTATCAGATCTCACTTTTGCAAGTGGCCATGAAGGGATTGACAACCCCTTTATTGCGTTGGTTGCGAGTTCTTTTTTGTTTGTGTAGGTGCGTGGGACTTTTGAGGAGCCTCCTACTGGATTGATACCTTGGTTCTCAAAAACGGAGGGAAATACTTATGCTACTATTGCTGCATCACCCTTTCCTGTTCAACGAAAACCAACGCAAGCTCAAGACGTAGCAAGAAGGATTTCTAGCACCATTGCCGGGGAGGTCTTCGCTCAAGTCAAGACATACCAAGTACCCATCACAAACCCATCTCCCTCGGATTTACATTATTTGCCATTTGCCTCTCATTTTCCTCTCCTCCACTTCACCTTTGCCGTTTTATTCGCCCTCTCTTTCCAAATCTCTCTCTCTCTCTCTCTCTCTCTCTTCGCTTGCCTTTTTCAGTTTGCTCGTGTGTTGGTTCGTTTACCTCATCGTTATGGCTAGTCCTCCTATCCTTATTATTACTCCCGAACATGAAATCCTCAATTTTAAGCAAAGGGAGGGAGGAAATTTAAAGGATGCTTGGCATAGAATTTGTAATGCTCAAAATAGATCTACTAGGAAGCTCTCTACTTCCATTCTTCTCAGCAATTTTTATGTAGGCATCACTCCTTGGAATGGATGTGTTCTTGATACTATTGCCGGAGGTGATTTTTTGAGTAGCCATACGTTTGATGCTTATAATTCTATGTTAGATTTGTTTGGCCCACCACCTCTTTTGGTTAATGGAGCTGTTTTAACTTTAGAACACGTTATGCAATGGATTTATATTATTGAAAATAAAATTGCCACTGTTGAGTTGATTGAAATTTGGATAAAAAGATTCATAATCATATCACCCAATATGGATCTAGGTTTGGAGTTACTTTGAAAAATCTTAAAGAGAAAGAACCTATAGTTAATGAAAAATAGATCTAGATTCCGCTAGAATTGGTAAGCTTGAGGATATAATTATCAACTTAGGTTTGGTGTTTTATTCCATGAAAAACACTCCAAAACCCCCTACAAAAACCTCCAAGTTTATTTATGTTCCAAAAAATAAAGGTAAATCTTCTAGTAAGGGAGACGCGGATCTCAAATCCATAAGTGTTCATCCCAATTGTCTCTCGATCGTTAAGGAACCGTTTGCTACAAACGAATTTCTTGAATTTTTGCCTAAAGGTTTAATCATTGCTAAAAAGGGAGAAACCCCTAAAGGTTATAAGTGCTCTATTGAGGAATCAAGTTCCAAAGATGGCAGTGCTTAGATCTATCTTCGCTTTTATGCCTAGCTAGGGGCGCTAAACGATAGCGTTAGTTGGGAGGCAACCCAATTTTCTTTATGTTTTTTGTTTTTGTTCCTGTTCATCTACCTTCTGTTTAGATGTGTTTTTATCTTCTAATTAGTGTTTGTGCCAAGTAGGACCTATAGGATAACCTATGATGATAGTTGATTTGATTCTGATGAAAAACAGAAACTTTGCACTCACGAGAAACAATTCAATAAATCACAGAAACGTTCTTTCGCATTGATTCTTTTTGCTGCTGATCAATAAACAAATTGTCCAGTACATCCTATTTTTGTAGGAGTTTTAGAGTTCCAGAAGTTTGCGTTAGTTACATATTTCTACAGACTGTTCTTTTTTTGACAGATTCTGTTTTTTGTGTATTGTTTGCTTATTTTGATGCATCTATGGCTAGTATGTAAGGGTATGAACCATAGAGAAATTTGAATACAGTAGGTTTAACACCAAAACAAATAAAGAATGAGTTCATTACAGTACCCTATGTGGTGGTTTTGTTTTCTTTCACTAACGGAGCTTATAAGATTTCCTGTTGAGTTTTGTGTTGTGAAGTTTTCAAGTTTTGGGTTTAGCTTTTATGTACTATGGAATAAGGAGTGGCAAGAGCCTAAGCTTGGGGATGCCCATGGCACCCCAATATATTCAAAGACAGCCAAAAGCCTAAGCTTGGGGATGCCCCGGGAAGGCATTCCCTCTTTCGTCTTCGTTCATTGGTAACTTTACTTGGAGCTATATTTTTATTCGCCAGATGATATGTGTTTTGCTTGGAGCGTCGTGTATTATATTAGTCTTTGCTTTTTAGTTTACCACAATCATCCTTGCTGTACACACCTTTTGGGAGAAGCCCACTTGATTAGAATTTGCTAGAATACTCTATGTCCTTCACTTATATCTTTTGAGCTTGATAGTTTTTGCTCTAGTGCTTCACTTATATATTTTAGAGCATGGCGGTGGATTAATTTTGAAGAAATTGCTAGTCTCTCATGCTTCACTTATATTATTTTGAGAGTCTTTTAGAACAGCATGGTTTTGCTATGGTTACAAATTTGGTCCTAGAATGACGAGCATCCAAGTTGGGTCTAATAAAAACTATCATAGGAAGAGAATTGGATGCTATGATCAAATTATTGCTTGATAATTGTTTTGAGATATAAAGGTAGTAATGTTAGGGTCATGCTAGTGGATAATTATGAAATTGAGAAATACTTTTGTTGAAGTTAGCAAGTCCCGTAGCATGCACGTATGGTAAAAGTTGTGTGACAAATTTGTTGCATGAGGTGCTCTTTTGATTGTCTTCCTTATGAGTGGCAGTCGGGGATGAGCGATGGTCTTTTCCTACCAATCTATCCCTCTTGGGGCATGCGTAGTAGTACTTTGCTTCGAGGGCTAAGTATACTTTTGCAATAAGTATATGAGTTCTTTATGACTAATGTGAGTCCATGGATATACGCACACTCATCCTTCCACCTTGCTAGCCTCTCTTATTACCGCGCAACTTTCGCCGGTATTTAACCCATTATTTACCTTCCTCAAAACAGCCACCATACCTACCTATTATGGCATTTCCATAGCCATTCCGAGATATATTGCCATGCAACTTTCCACCGTTCCGTTTATTATGACGCGTTTCATCATTGTCATATTGCTCTTTGCATGATCATGTAGTTGACATCGTATTTGTGGCAAGGCCACCTTCATAATTTTCATACATGTCGTTCTTGATTCATTGCATATCCTGGTACACCGCCGGAGGCATTCATATAGAGTCATATCTTGTTCTAACTTTGAGTTGTAACTCTTGAGTTGTAAATCCATAAAAGTGTGATGATCTTCATTATTAGAGCATTGCCTCGGTGAGGAAAGAATGATGAAGACTATGATTCTCCCACAAGTCGGGATGAGACTTCGGACTTTACAAAAAGGAAAAAAAGAAGAAGAAAAAGAGAAAGTCCAAAAAAAAGAAAGGCCAAAGAAAAAAAAGAAAATAATAAAATGAGAGAAAAAGAGAGAAGGGACAATGCTACTATCTCTTTTTCCACATTTGTGCTTCAAAGTAGCACCATGATCTTCATGATAGAGAGTCTCCTATATTGTCACTTTCATATACTAGTGGGAATTTTTTCATTATAGAACTTGGCTTGTATATTCCAATGATGGGCTTCCTCAAAATGCCCTAGGTCTTCGTGAGCAAGCGAGTTGGATGCACACCCACTTTGTTCTTTTTGTTGAGCTTTCATATATTTATAGCTCTAGTGCATCCGTTGCATGGCAATCCCTACTCACTCACATCGATATCTATTGATGTGCATCTCCATAGCCCGTTGATACGCCTAGTTGATGTGAGACTATCTTCTCCCTCTTTTTGTCCTCACAACCACCATCTTTTACCACCCAAGTGCTATGTCCATGGCTTACGCTCATGTATTGCGTAAGAGTTGAAAAAAGCTGAAGCGCGTTAAAAAGTATGAAACAATTGCTCGGCTCATCATCGGGGTTGTGCATGATGGGATTATCTTGTGTAATGAAAATGAAGCATGGCCTAACTATATGATTTTGTAGGGATAAACTTTCTTTGGCTATGCTATTTTGATAGGACATGATTATTTATTAGTATGCTTTGAAGCATTATTATTTTTATGTTTTATAAACTTTTATATTGAATCATTTGGATCTGAACATTCATGCCACAATAAAGAAAATTACATTGAGAATTATGCTAGGTAGCATTCCACATCAAAAATTCTGTTTTTATCATTTACCTACTCGAGGACGAGCAGGAATTAAGCTTGGGGATGCTTGATACGTCTCCAACGTATCTATAATTTTTATTGTTCCATGCTATTATATTACCCCTTTTGGATGTTTATGGCCTTTATTTTACACATTTATATCATTTTTGGGACTAACCTACTAACCGGAGGCCCAGCCCGTATTGCTGTTTTTTTGCCTATTTCAGTATTTTGAAGAAAAGGAATATCAAACGGAGTCCAAACGGATTGAAACCTTCGGGAGCGTGATTTTTGGAATGAACGTGATCCAGAGGACTTGGAGTGCAAGTCAAGAAGCAGTCGAGGCGGCCAGGAGAGGGGAGGGTCGCCCACCCCTACAGGGCGCGCCCCCTGTCTCGTGGGCCCCTCGAGCGGCCACCGACGTACTTTTTCCTCCTATATAAGCCTACGTACCCCGAAAACATCTAGGGAGCCACCGAAACACAATTTCCACCGCCGTAACCTTCTGCATCCGCGAGATCCCATCTTGGAGCCTTCGTCGGTGCTCTGCCGAAGGGGGAATCGACCACGGAGGGCTTCTACATCAACACCATAGCCCCTCCAATGAGTTGTGAGTAGTTTACCACAGACCTTCGGGTCCATAGTTATTAGCTAGATGGCTTCTTCTCTCTTTTTGGATCTCAATACAATGTTCTCCCCCTCTCTTGTGCGGATCTATTCGATGTAAACTCTTTTTGCGGTGTGTTTGTCGAGATCCGATGAATTGTGGGTTTATGATCAAGTTTATCTATGAGAAATATTTGAATCTCCTCTGAATTCTTTTATGTATGATTGAGTTATCTTTGCAGGTCTCTTCGAATTATCAGTTTGGTTTGGCCTACTAGATTGATCTTTCGTGCCATGAGAGAAGTGCTTAGCTTTGGGTTCAATCCTGCGGTGTCCTTACCCAGTGACAGAAAGGGTTGCAAGGCACGTATTGTATTGTTGCCATCGAGGATAAAAAGATGGGGTTTATATCATATTGCATGAGTTTATCCCTCTACATCATGTCATCTTGCTTAATGCGTTACTCTGTTCTTTATGAACTTAATACTCTAGATGAAGGCAGGAGTCGGTCGATGTGTGGAGTAATAGTAGTAGATGCAGACAGGAGTCGGTCTACTTGTCACGGACGTGATGCCTATATACATGATCATGCCTAGATAATCTCATAATTATTCGCTTTTCTATCAATTGCTCGACAGTAATTTGTTCACCCACCGTAATATTTATGCTATCTTGAGAGAAGCCTCTAGTGAAACCTATGGCCCCCGGGTCTATCTTTTATCATATTTGCTTTCAATCTACTTTTATTTGCATCTTTACCTTTTGCATCTATAATATCAAATACCAAAAATATATTTATCTTATCATACTATCTCTATCATATCTCACTTTCGCTAGTGGTCGTGAAGGGATTGACAACCCCTTTATTGCGTTGGTTGCGAGTTCTTTGTTCGTTTGTGTAGGTGCGTGGGACTTTTGAGGAGCCTCCTACTGGATTGATACCTTGGTTCTCAAAAACTGAGGGAAATACTTACGCTACTATTTGTTGCATCACCCTTTCCTCTTCAAGGAAAACCAATGCAAGCTCAAGACGTAGCACACTTCATCCTCCCAAACCACCTAAAATTTTAACAAGACCGCTCAAGGGTGAGATTTACCTGGTTTAGGAGATTTGAGGGTCAAAATTGTACCAAAATCCACTTTCAGGGGGGTATTTGTCCATTGAGGCACATTTGAGGGTGAAAATGGACTTCTTTCGTAAAACAAACATATTTCATTCTACTACGAATGGCCCAAGGCTTGAATTCTCCATTTTCTGAAGAGCAGTGACAAAAAATATATTTTTTGTAGACATTTTTTTTATCGAGAGTACCCTTTTCTATAGCCTGAAGTAGGGGCATAGTGTTAGCTTAGATTAGCTATCGTGCAGGTTTCATTCAGAAAAGATCATCCGTGAAGTAGTTTCGATAGTGTTATATACATCTCTGCAAAGAGCCAACAATCATCCCAAACATTTGATTTGAGCCGAGTTGCCCTAGTTAGTTTCTCCTGCAGAGTCCTGGGAGCAACTCCAACACGCCGACCCAAACGGACGACGATTTTGTCCACCTTTTGTTTGTTTGAGTCGGCCGGCCGCTCAGCGTCCGCCCTGTTTATCATTTGGGTCGGCAGTGCACCCAACGCGCCGACCCATATTTGTCGGCGTGGCTGGCTGGCCGCCCTTTTTCAACAAATATACACACATTTTGCATTATTTCATAAGCAAACATATAAAAAACTGTTGGGGAACGTTGCAGAAAATAAAAAATTTCTATGCTTCACGAAGATCAATCTATGGAGTCATCCAGCATAGAGAGAGAGGATAGCATCTACATACCCTTGTAGATCGCGAGCGGAAGCGTTCAAGAGAACGGGGTTGAGGGAGTCGTACTCGTCGTGATCCAAATCACCGGAGATCCTAGCGCCGAACGGACGGCACCTCCATGTTCAACACACGTACGGTTGGGAAGACGTCTCCTCCTTCTTGATCCAGCAAGGGGGAAGGAGAGGTTGATGGAGATCCAGCAGCACGACGGCGTGGTGGTGGATACAGCAGTGATCTCGGCAGGGCTTCGCCAAGCTTCAGCGAGAGGGAGAGGTGGTGCGTGGGGAGAGGGAGGTGCCAGGGACTTGGGTGCGGCTGCCCTCCCTCCCCCCTCTTTATATAGGGCCCCTAGGGGGGGCGCCGGCCCTAGGAGATCCAATCTCCAAGGGGGGCGGCGGCCAAGGGGAAACTTGCCCCCCAAGCCAGGTGGAGGCGCCCCCACCCGTAGGGTTTCCAACCCTAGGCGCAGGGGGGCCAAGGGGGGGCGCACCAGCCCACTAGAGGCTGGTTCCCCTCCCACTTCAGCCCATGGGGCCCTCCGGGATAGGTGGCCCCACCCGATGGACCCCCGGGACCCTTCCGGTGGTCCCGGTACAATACCGGTGACCCCTGAAACTTTCCCGATGGCCGAAACCTGACTTCCTATATATAATTCTTCACCTCCGGACCATTCCGGAACTCATCGTGACGTCCAGGATCTCATCCGGGACTCCGAACAACTTTCGGTTTACTGCATACTAATATCTCTACAACCCTAGCGTCACTGAACCTTACGTGTGTAGACCCTACGGGTTCGGGAGACAGGCAGACATGACCGAGATGCCTCTCCGGTCAATAACCAACAGCGGGATCTAGATACCCATGTTGGCTCCCACATGCTCCTTGACGATCTCATCGGATGAACCACGATGTCGAGGATTCAATCAATCCCGTATACAATTCCCTTTGTCAATCGGTACGTTACTTGCCCAAGACTCGATCGTCGGTATCCCAATACCTCATTTAATCTCGTTACCGGCAAGTCACTTTACTCGTACCATAATGCATGATCCCGTGACCAGACACTTGGTCACATTGAGCTCATTATGATGATGCATTACCGAGTGGGCCCAGAGATACCTCTCCGTCATACGGGGTGAAAAATCCCAGTCTCGATTCGTGCCAACCCAATAGACACTTTCGGAGATACCCGTAGTGCACCTTTATAGTCACCCAGTTACATTGTGACGTTTGGCACACCCAAAGCACTCCTATGGTATCCGGGAGTTGCACAATCTCATGGTCTAAGGAAATGATACTTGACATTTGGAAAAGCTCTAGCAAAATGAACTACACGATCTTTGTGCTACGCTTACGATTGGGTCTTGTCCATCACATCATTCTCCTAATGATGTGATCCCGTTATCAATGGCATCCAATGTCCATAGTCAGCAAAACCACGACTATCTGTTGATCAACGAGCTAGTCAACTAGAGGCTTACTAAGGACGTGTTGTGGTCTATATATTCACACATGTATTACGATTTCCGGATAACACAATTATAGCATGAACAATAGACAATTATCATGAACAAGGAAATATAATAATAACCATTTTATTATTGCCTCTAGGGCATATTTTCAACAGTCTCCCACTTGCACTAGAGTCAATAATCTAGTTACATTGTGATGAATCGAACACCCATAGAGGTCTGGTGTTGATCATGTTTTGCTCTAGGGAGAGGTTTAGTCAACGGATCTGCTACATTTAGGTCCGTATGTACTTTACAAATATCTATGTCTCCATCTTTAACATTTTCACGTATGGAGTTGAAGCGACGCTTGATGTGCCTAGTCTTCTTGTGAAACCTGGGTTCCTTGGCAAGTGCAATAGCTCCAGTGTTGTCATAGAAGAGTGTGATCGGTCCCGACGCATTGGGTATGACTCCTAGGTCGGTGATGAACTCCTTCACCCAGATTGCTTCATGCGCTGCCTCCGAGGCTGCCATGTACTCTGCTTCACATGTAGATCCCGCTACTACGCTTTGCTTGCAACTGCACCAGCTTACTGCCCCACCATTCAAAATATACATGTATCTAGTTTGTGACTTAGAGTCATCCAGATCTGTGTCGAAGCTAGCGTCGACGTAACCCTTTACGACGAGCTCTTCGTCACCTCCATAAACAAGAAACATATCCTTAGTCCTTTTCAGGTACTTTAGGATGTTCTTGACCGCTGTCCAGTGTTCCATGCCGGGATTACTTTGGTACCTTCCTACCAAACTTACGGCAAGGTTTACATCAGGTCTGGTACACAGCATGGCATACATAATAGACCCTATAGCTGAGGCATAGGGGATGACACTCATCTTTTCTCTATCTTCTGACGTGGTCGGGCATTGAGCTGAGCTCAATTTCTCACCTTGCAACACAGGCAAGAACCCCTTCTTGGACTGATCCATATTGAACTTCTTCAATATCTTATCAAGGTATGTGCTTTGTGAAAGACCTATGAGGCGTCTCGATCTATCCCTATAGATCTTGATGCCTAATATGTAAGCAGCTTCTCCAAGGTCCTTCACTGAAAAACACTTATTCAAGTAGGCCTTAATGCTGTCCAAAAGTTCTATATCATTTCCCATCAAAAGTATGTCATCTACATATAATATGAGAAATGCTACAGAGCTCCCACTCACTTTCTTGTAAACGCAGGCTTCTCCATAAGTCTGCATAAACCCAAACGCTTTGATCATCTCATCAAAGCGAATGTTCCAACTCCGAGATGCTTGCACCAGCCCACAAATGGATCGCTGGAGTTTGCACACCTTGTTAGCATTCTCAGGGTCGACAAAACCTTCCGGCTGCATCATATACAGTTCTTCCTTAAGATAGCCGTTAAGGAATGCCGTTTTGACGTCCATTTGCCAAATCTCATAATCATAGTATGCGAAAATTGCTAACATGATTCGGACGGACTTCAGCTTCGCCACGGGAGAGAAAGTCTCATCGTAGTCAACCCCTTGAACTTGTCGATAACCCTTAGCGACAAGTCGAGCTTTATAGATGGTAACATTACCATCCACGTCCGTCTTCTTCTTAAAGATCCATTTGTTTTCTATCACTCGCCGATCATATGGCAAGTCTGTTAAAGTCCATACTTCGTTTTCATACATGGATCCTATCTCGGATTGCATGGCTTCAAGCCATTTGTTGGAATCTGGGCCCGCCATCGCGTCTTCATAGTTCGAAGGTTCACCGTTGTCTAACAACATGATTTCCAGGACGGGGTTGCCATACCACTCTGGTGTGGAACGTGTCCTCGCGGACCTACGAAGTTCAGTAGCAACTTGATCCGAAGTACCTTGATCATCATCATTTGTTTCCTCTCTAGTCGGTGCAGGCACCACAGGAACATCTTCCTGAGCTACGCTACTTTCTGGTTCAAGAGGCAGTACTTCATCAAGTTCCACTTTCCTCCCACTTACTTCTTTCGAGAGAAACTCTTTCTCTAGAAAGGACCCGTTCTTGGCAACAAAGATCTTGCCTTCGGATCTGAGGTAGAAGGTATACCCAATGGTTTCCTTAGGGTATCCTATGAAGACGCATTTTTCCGACTTGGGTTCGAGCTTTTCAGATTGAAGTTTCTTGACATAAGCATCGCATCCCCAAACTTTTAGAAACGACAGATTAGGTTTCTTCCCAAACCATAATTCATACGGTGTCGTCTCAACGGATTTAGACGGTGCCCTTGTCGGCATTCTGGGAACGGGGGTCCCTAGACTTGCCTACCTGCGGCCTGCAGCGTGGCTCAAGGGGCGGCCCAGCGTGGCCCATCTTCATCAGCACGAGCTCAAGACCCTCGCGAGGGGCCAAGTCTCGCGGGGCGGACGACAGGGAGCTTCCTCAGGCATGGCCATAACGACCAAGGGCGCCAGGCAGGCGCCAGCCCGCGCAGTGTCCTCCCTTTCCTCTTTGGTGCAAAGGGAGCAAGCGCAGGCGAGAGCATCAAGCAAAGGCATCCATTTTGGTGCAACAAGACCAAGACCGCCGCAACGGCAGGAAGGAAGTCATCTAGAGCCCAGGAAGGCGTCATCGTCAGAGCCTTTGACAGCCGAGGACCAACTTAGTCAGGATAAGTGTACTAGATGTTCCCCTTCAAAATGGCCAATTGTTGGCGCCCTTGCCGCTCAATATTTGGGAAGAGGCCCAGGGACTTTGCCTATAAATAGGACTAGCCGCCCACAAGGTAGAGGCATCGGATGATCACCTGGAAACCAGTAGAGAGAGTGACTGAACTTCCCCTAGCAGTTCATCGCACCAGCCAAGAACAGACCCTCGCGAGGCTGTTCTTCCTTGTATTGTTCATCATCAGCCCAAGAGGCAATCCACCACACCACACACTGGAGTTGGGTATTACACCACAATGGTGGCCTGAACCAGTATAAACTCTGTGTCCCTTGTGTTGTTTCTTTCATAGCTTAGATCATAGCGAGGCGGTGAGGTGCAGGTAGGTAGTGGGCGAAATCTCCGCGCGCACCCTAGTGTTCGAATCTAGAGGGTCTGCCAAAACCCGAAATCCGACATTTGGCGCGCCAGGTAGGGGTGCGCCGGAATCCGTCTTCCGCCGCCCTGTTCTTCATCAACCATCGCATCCATGTCAGATGCTCGTCGGGCCCGCGCCGAGCGCCGAGCTGCCCTCGCTTCCCGCGTCACCTAGACGGCCCCCGTCGGCGGCCACCCCCACCGTTCCCCGTCGCCTGCCGTCAACGCTGCCACCGGCCCGGCGGGGAATGAGCAGCAAGCATCGTCCCAGCATCCGTCCATGAGGCGAGACGGCCGCACTGCTACTCCCTCGCTCGCCCCAGCTGGTTCTTCGTCCCACGCGCCCCGCGCGGCCATGGAGGATCGAGCTGTGCTCATCACGGCAAACAAGCTCCTGCGCTACCGCCCAGTCGATGACGTCTACGAAGAGTGGCTCGACCGCGTCGCCGAGCTCGTCCGTGCCGCAGGGGGTTCCCCCGCGCCGTCCTTCTTGCTGCACCGCGCCTCGCCCTGCGCGGGCAATGAAGCTCTGGGGGCACCTCAGCCGCCTCCCCCTCAAGAAGGCGCCCTGGCCCCAAGGCGCGTGGCCCCTGGGCGGAACCCACTCCGTCCGGCGCCAACGCAGCAAGAGCGGAGCTGCCAAGAGGTCCCTCGCCCCCAAGAAGCTGCCCGAGTGCTCCCTACTCCGGCCCGTCGCGACCATGCTCCTGTTCCAGCACGCCAAGACCCCGCGCTGCTCCCAGCAGCAGCGCATGGGGACTCACAACACCGAGCTCTTCGTCACCAAAGGCCTCCCATGGCCACAGCAGGCTTCCGCGCCTTCACCACTGAGCTGCGCAGCGTCGCGTGGCCCTGCAAGTTCAAGCCAGACCTGCCTCCTCTCTACGACGACACGGCCGACCCTGCAGAGTTCCTCTAGCTCTACGAGCTGGGCATCGAAGCCGCCAACGGGGACGAGAAGGTCATGGCAAACTAGTTTCCCATGGCACTCAAGGACGGGGCCCGCACCTGGCTCCTGAACCTGGCTCCTGGCAGGATCTCCTCCTGGGACGAGATGCGCACCCGTTTCATCGCCAACTTCCAAGGAACTCGCGATCGGCCACCCGCCGTGAGCGACATGCGCCGCATCAAGCAGCAAGCAGGGGAGACCCTGTAGAAGTACATCCAGCGCTTCAACAACGCACGTCTCAAGATTCCCAAGGTGACCGAGGAGGCCATCATCTTAGCCTTCTTCGACGGTGTGCGTGACATCAAGATGTAGGAGGAGCTGGCGATGCATGAAGATCTATGCACTTCCTTGGAGCTGTTCAACTTGGCGACCAAGTGCGCCAGGGCTGAGGAAGGGCGCCTTTCCCTCCTCGAGCTGCCAGCCGCAGACCCAGAAGAGAAGAAATCCAAGGCCAAGGACGTGAAGTGCAAGGAGGCTGTCGTGCTTGCGGTGGAGCCAGACACAAAGCGGGGCAGAGATCAGCCCGAGTCTTTCAAAGGCAGCCAGTACTGTGTGTACCACGACCTCCACACCCACAACACCAACGAATGTCAAGAGCTCCGAGCCGTGCGAGAAGGGAGGATTGGCCAACGCCCCGACCGCAACGATCGAGGCTACGGCGGAGGAGGAGGAAGGAATGCAGGACGCTGGGAAGACCACGGCCCTCGCCAAGGGTGGCGCGACCGCCCTCGCGAGGATTGCTGGCAGGATCAGCCTCGCGAGGGAGACTGGAGGGATCAGCCTCGCGAGGATCGTCCGCAAGGAAACGCAGGCCTCCCTCCACTGCCGCCGCAGCCAAGGAAAAACGAGGACCATCATTAGGACGAGGGGGCTGGGGGCTTCCAGGAGCCGCGCACGATCGCCTGCATCCTGGGCGGAGCTCAAGCCCCAACCTCTCAACGCATCTTCAAGCAGTTCGCCCGCGAAGTGAATGCAGTTATCCCCAAGCTCTAAGCCACGCGTCCCCTCAGGTGGTCGGCATGCGCCATCACGTTCATCTCATCGGATCAACTCAAGTGCGCGGCCATGGCCGGAGTCCTCCCGATGCTTTGCTCCCCAGTCATCAGCAACGTGCAAGTCACCAAGACTCTCATCGACGGTGGGGCAGGGCTCAACGTTCTGTCCGTAGAGACATTCAACAATCTCCAAGTGCCTTACGATCAACTTTAGCCAACCAAGCCTTTCTCCGGAGTCACCGATGGATCCACGGTTCCGATTGGGCAGGTCCGCCTCCCTGTCACCTTCGGGGCGCGCAGTAACTACCGCACCGAGCTCATCGACTTCGACGTCGCCCACATTCGCCTGCCATACAACGCCATCCTCGGGTACCCAGCTCTCGCCAAGTTCATGGCCGTAACTCATCACGGCTACAACGTCCTCAAGATGTCAGGAAGTGCGGAGTCATCACGGTGCCCTGTGATAAAAGAGACGCAGTGTGCTCCCTGGAATGAGCTTTCAGGCCGCATCACTTGAAGACCCAGATCGCGGGAGCGGGAGGCTCCCTGAGACCGCTCCCAAGAAGAAGAAGACATCGCCAGGCCCGACCCCTCAGGAGGCAGGCCCCTCAGGGTCTGTGCCAGCTCAGGGGGCACCTCCTTCTGTCGCATAGGAAGGCGCACCCGGCGCCCTCCTCAAGCAAGGCTCGGGGGCTCCCTCCTGGAGGGCCACTGACCTTGCTAAGGTCACGAGGGAGGCGTTTGGGCACCACTTGGAGGCATGTTTCAGAGCACGTTTCCCTCAGGAAAGATCAAGGAAAGGAGGGCCAAACCCTCAGGAGTTCGTCAGACAGATCACACAGGAGTTGCAGGAGTCAAGAGTCATGAGTGGCAGCCGCCGCATACCCGCCGCAGCTCCCCATCTAGGCGAGGATGGTGGGCTGAGCGTCTGCATCGACATCCCAGGGCTCAACCGAGCCGCCTCCCAGGAGCGCTTCTGGCCCTCATGCGTGGGGCGCTGCAAAGGCCCTCCCCACAGCTACGTTCGCATGCCCTACGGCTTGCCGAACGCGGCCGCCGCATACCAGCGCCTCATGAGGAGCATCCTGAAGGCTCAGGAGGCCAGGTGTTCCGCAGTCCTGGCAGAGATGGAGATGGTCCGAGAGGAGCCACCAGCGCCTCCGGAGCCTCCCGAGGCTCCTGGGCCTGGGGGCTCGTGAAGATCGGCTTCCGCAGCCCACAACGCCCGCTACTCCAACACCCCTTCGCCTTCAACGCTATCAGGTGACATCTTTCAAGTTTCGTTTCCAGCTGGGAGCGCCCCTAGGGCTGCATTATTCCCAGGCCGCGTGGGTCCGTCCCTGCGGCATGTATCCCCGTTTTACTTTATGTTCCTAGCTTACCTTGTTGGGGGCGCCCTTCGGGCTGCATCATCCCCAAGTCGCTCGGGCCAGACCCAGCGGCATGTACCCCTCTTGCGTTTACTTTCGGGCCATGCATTCGACCCATCATGCTTATTATTTGATGCCTGCCCACGGCACCTCTCCTTCCTTCATGTCAGCCGCTTGCATGTTAAAGGGGGGGTGCCTGAGCATCGCGACTCAGGGCTCCTACTGGCTCTCCAACCCTCACCCTCTGGCTTTGTCCACGGCATCGCGACCTGGCAAACCAATGATGGCTGAGACCCGCTCGAGGGCTGGGACCCGAGGACGTAGAGCATCGACATCTAACCAAGCTTACACGTTAAAGGGGGGGGGTACCTGAGCATCGTGACTCAGGGCTCCTACTAGCTCTCCAGCCCTCACCCTCTGGCTTTGTCCACGACATCGCGACCTGGAAAACCAGCGACGGCTGAGACCCGCTCGAGGGCCGGGACCCGAGGATGTAGAGCGTCGGCATCTAGCCAAATTTGCAGGAACACATCACAAGTTAAGGCCCAGTGCCAGGCGCAACCCGCCTTGAGGTAGGGCCTCGTGAGTCCCGCCCTGGCTCACGGGTGCCCACATACACCTCCTCATGCCCTACTGTGCCGGCCACGTGTCAGGGCGGGGATGTACACGCCCCGGGGGATCCTCCCAGAGGGGAGCCCCCTCCCACGCACCAGTGGAAGCACCATGCTCCGCGCTGGCTGACGACACTGCCGAGGAGCGGCTATGCCCGTACACATACGGAAGCGCTATGCTCCGCACTGGTGATAAACAACTGAGGGTGGCCCCCGGCCGCATCAACCTCAGGGATCCCAGAGCTCAGTGTCTAGCCTCATCGCAACGCCTCCCCTCGGGAGTGCTGCGCGAGGGGGCTAGGCACGGGGGCTGCGCCTGGGTCACGCCCAGACGCACGCCTCCCAGCCAGGCCCCTCGGGCCTGGTTCATCGCACGTCCATCCCCGAGAAGAGCCAAGGTACGAAGGCCATTTGAGCGTCAAGGGGGACTCCTGAGCATCGCGGCTCAGGAGCCTAACTGGTCACGTAGCCCCTAACTCCTTAGTTCCGAAAGGCTAACAACGGTTGAGGTATGCGCGGGGACGGGCTCTGCAGACGTAGAATGGTAGATTCACCCCCACGTCTCACCTCCCTACTTGTTGTTTGTGCGCCAAGGGGGACTCCTGAGCATCGTGACTCAGGAGCCTAACTTGTCACGTAGCCCCTCACTCCTTGGTCCCGTCCTGGTTTCCGGTCGGGGCTAACGGCAGCTGAGGTATGCGCGGGGCCGGGCTCTGCCGGCGTAGAACATAAGCAAGTAGGAAGAGCGCAAATCTCAAGGAATTCAAAAGCAAATATTACAGTCCATAACTGTTATCACGACACCAAACACAAGTTTAAATGCCTCCTCGAGGCATGATGCATGTTGCAGGAGCTGAAAGCAGGGCAGGAGCCATGACGGAGTCATTTGTTGGTGGCGGAGCTGCGCAAAGCGGGTTCGCCTCGTGAAGCCGCAGGACCGGCAGCGCCTCACTTCGGCTTGGTGCTGAAGGGCCGGAACTTCGACGGCAGAGCCTCTGCATGACCCTTCACGGCCTCAGCCGCGGCAGTGGCAAGCTCGCCGCTCGCTGGCTCTAGCAGGCTGTCGAGGTCGACGTTGGGATCGCAAAGGTAGACATGGGTAAGGACCCGCGTTAGCGCTGCAGAAGACAGGACACGCGCCTCGGCCTCAGTCGTAGGGCCAAGGCCAAGGGCGACGTCTTCAAGAGCACGAACCAGGAAGGGGAGCAGCTTGGTGGGGCCGTCCTCGGTGCCGGCCAGCGGGCTTTCCAGGACGCTGTCGTAAAGCAACCTCAGCAAGGTGCGAGCCTTCAACTCCATCTCCGTGAAGGCCTCACGGTCCTCGGCGAGGACCCGCGCCTTGCCGTCCAGCTCGACCTTCCACGCCACCAACTCCTGCTCCAGTGCGCCCAGGCGGTCACGGCGCTTGTTAAGCTTGGTGTCTCGGTCCTTGACGGCCGCCTCACGAGCCTTCATGTATTCCTCCTTCTCTTGGCGGATGCGGACCTCCTCGGCAAGCTGGTCCCGCAGGCCCTGCAGCTCGCTCTTCAGCGCCTTGTAGCGACCTCGGGCGTCGGCCGCCTCCCCCAAGGCGGTGTCGCGAGCAGCCTTCGCCCCAAGGACGGCCTACTTCTCCTCGTCGCAAGCCGTCGAGGCCTGAACCAGCGCCACTCAAATCGAAGCGTTAGAGCGAATCCAGCCAGAAGCCAGCTCCAAGCACCCGGCCACCAAGCGAGGGTCGGCGCCCAGAAGATCTTGTCACAGCCGGTCCAGTTCAGCAGCAGCACAATCCAGGACAGCGGGAGGAGTTGGAGAGATAGCAATTGGTGGAGTAGGAGGAGAGGACGGCAACGTAACCACAATATCCTGAGGCGGGACCTGCTGCGCCCCAATAGCGGTGGCGGTGGCGTCAGGCAAGGATACCTCAGGAGTCGCTTGGGCCATGGGGGCTGAGCTCACCCTAGCCAGCTCCACCAGGCCTCGCAAGGACGACCAGGCAGGAGAGGACCGTGCCTTGCAGCCACCTTCTTTCGCGGGCACAGGCGCTGCCCCAGACGGAACCTCAGGAGCCCCCTTCAGCTTCTTTGCCGCAGGTGCCAGCCTAGCCAAGAGATACGGACGTCAAGCCTCAGCAACGAAGCAGGGAATAAAACAAGAATCAAGCACTTACTGGTCATCGCTCGCGAGCTCGAGCAACCTCTGGCCATACTTGAAGCCCGAGAGCCAGCTGCAGGGATCAGCCTCGAGAGGCTCGGAAGCAGGCGGCGCGTCTGCGGGTCGCCTCGGAGCCGGGGCAGACCCGAGGGGGACCAGCCCAGTCCTGTCCTTCTTCCGGATCGGGGGCAAGCTCTCGCCGCCTTGCTCGTCGCCATCCTCATCGTTGCTCGGCAAGAGGCGGAGAGCGTGGGACCTGCGCCGGGGGAGGGGCGCTCTCGACTCCCTATCGGTAGCCTCGGAGTTAGGGCCTCCTTCCCGCTCCTCTTCTTCCTCCTCTTCGCTGGAGTCGCCGGAGGACACGTTCACCGTTGCCAGGGCCGCCGGGTCGTCGGGAACCTCCATGGGCACAGGCCCGTCCCCATTGAAGAAGGGCATGGAGTCCACCACCTGCTCCCAATCATCTCAAAGGAACAGGGGTACAGGGGCGCCCTCCAGCCTCGCCACGTCTCCTCCGACCAAAGATTGGAGGACCGCGGTCAGATCTTCGTCGGCCAAGACTGCGGGGCTCGGGCGGGGCCTCCACACCGGAAGCGAGTACTTACGAAGCGGGGCCACCTGGTGCTCCAGGAACTCCCTCAGGAGCGACGCACCAGTCAGCTTCGTCGCCGCCATGTTGCCCGGCCTTAGATCCGCGTCCATCTTCTCCAACACCGGCTTCGCGCGGGGGTCCACGAGTTCCGTGCGAGACCAATCATCGGAGCTCGTGGGCTGCTCCGTGGGCAGAATCAGCCGAGGGTGGATGCGCCCAGCATCTACCATGACCCACTTGCTCCTGAAGCCCTCAATCCTCTTCCCGGGCTTCGAGATGGCGTTGGAGCCTCCATACGCGACAAAGCTCGCGCACGCGGAGATGGGACCACGAGAGGGCCGGAGGGAGAAGTAGTGGCGCAGCAAGGCCACTGAAGGCCGCACTCCGACGTGAGCCTCACAATAGTAGGCGAAGATCGCCAGAAGAAGAACAGAGTTGGGGTGGAGATGCAGAGCTTGCAGGTCGTAATGCCGGAGGACAGAAAAGAAAAACTCAGAAAAGGGAGGCACCAGACTGGCAGCAATGGCGCTTACAAAGAGTGGATAGAAGGTGCTCCCTTGGCCCTCAGGAAGGGCGGAGCCATCCTTGAACACCCTTGCTCCGTTGATGCCTTGCGCCACCACCATCCGGCGCACCCGGGCAAGGCACGTCTCCGACACATTCGGCGAGTCCAAGGTGGGTGAGTACCAAGCTTTGGCCGGGGTCTGGCGAGGTGCCATGTCTTGCTAGGGCGCACGGTCGAAGTAGATCTGAAGATTTCGAAGGCAGAAAGGAAGGGCGCAAGAAAGGGGATCTTGGCAATGACTAGAGGAAGCAAGGGAAGCAAAGCCTAGGAAGATGCCGCTCTTTTGTCGATTCACGCGGTTGCTGAGGCACCCACGACCAACCAACCACCACGCGGCGCCCGAGGCCGCAGGCTATTAGGGCCCGCGATGCTTCGCACTTGCCCCTTTGCTTATCTGCTCAGCCAAGTCTGGGCGCGCCTTGGGCCTGGGGGCTACTGTCGGTGTTCTGGGAACGGGGGTCCCTAGACTTGCCTTCCTGCAACATGGCTCAAGGGGCGGCCCAGCGTGGCCCATCTTCACCAGCACGAGCTCAAGACGCTCGCGAGGGGCCAAGCCTCGCGGGGCAGACGACAGGGAGCTTCCTCAGGCACGGCCTCGTCAGGCTGGCTCGCGAGGAGGCGGAGAGATCAAGGCGGGGTACCTCATGAGGTGCCCATGACGCAAGCCATGACGACCAAGGGCACCAAGCGGGCGCCAGCCCACGCAGTGTCCTCCCTTTCCTCTTTGGTGCAAAGGGAGCAAGCGCAGGCGAGAGCATCCAGCAAAGGGATCCATTTCGGTGCAAAAAGACCAAGACCGTTGCAACAGCAGGAAGGAAGTCATCATGGAGCCGAGGAAGGCGTCATCGTCAGAGCCTTTGACAGACGAGGACCAACTTTAGTCAGGATAAGTGTACTAGATGTTCCCCTTCAAAATGGCCAATTGTTGGCGCCCTTCCCGCTCAATATTTGGGAAGAGGCCCAGGGCCTTTGCCTATAAATAGGACTAGCCACCCACAAGGTAGAGGCATCGGATGATCACCCGGAAACCAGTAGAGAGAGTGACTGAACTCCCCCTAGCAGTTCATCGCACCAGCCAAGAACAGACCCTCGCGAGGCTGTTCTTCCTTGTATTGTTCATCATCAGCCCAAGAGGCAATCCACCACACCACACACTGGAGTAGGGTATTACACCACAATGGTGGCCTGAACCAGTATAAATTCTATGTCTCTTGTGTTGTTTCTTTCATAGCTTAGATCATAGCGAGGCGGTGAGGTGCAGGTAGGTAGTGGGCGAAATCTCCGCGCGCACCCCAGTGTTCGAATCTAGAGGGTCTGCCGGAAACCGAAATCCGACAGCCCTATTTAAAGTGAATGTAGCTGTCTCTAGAGCGTATCCCCAAAATGATAGCGGTAAATCGGTAAGAGACATCATAGATCGCACCATATCCAATAAAGTGCGATTACAACATTCGGACACACCATTACGCTGAGGTGTTCCAGGCGGCGTGAGTTGTGAAACGATTCCAAATTTCCTTAAGTGCGTACCAAATTCGTGACTTAAATATTCTCCTCCACGATCTGATCGTAAGAACTTTATCTTTCGGTCACGTTGATTCTCTACCTCATTCTGAAATTCCTTGAACTTTTCAAAGGTCTCAGACTTGTGTTTCATCTAGTAGACATACCCATATCTACTCAAGTCGTCAGTGAGAGTGAGAACATAACGATATCCTCCACGAGCCTCAACGGTCATTGGACCGCACACATCAGTATGTATGATTTCCAATAAGTTGGTTGCTCGCTCCATTGTTCCGGAGAACGGAGTCTTGGTCATTTTGCCCATGAGGCATGGTTCGCATGTGTCAAATGATTCATAATCGAGAGACTCTAAAAGTCCATCAACATGGAGCTTCTTCATGCACTTGACACCAATGTGACCAAGGCGACAGTGCCACAAGTATGTGAGACTATCGTTATCAACTTTACATCTTTTGGTATTCACACTATGAATATGTGTAACATCACGTTCGAGATTCATTAAGAATAAACCATTGACCATCTTGGCATGACCATAAAACATATCTCTCATATAAATAGAACAACCATTATTCTCAGATTTAAATGAGTAGCCATCTCGTATTAAACGAGATCTAGATACAATGTTCATGCTCAAAGCTAGCACTAAATAACAATTATTGAGGTTTAAAACTAATCCCGTAGGTAAATGTAGAGGTAGCGTGTCGACGGCGATCACATCGACCTTGGAACCATTCCCGACGCGCATCATCACCTCGTCCTTCGCCAGTCTCCGCTTATTCCGTAGCTCCTGCTTTGAGTTACAAATGTGAGCAACCGCTCCGGTATCAAATACCCAGGAGCTACTACGAGTACTGGTAAGGTACACATCAATTACATGTATATCACATATACCTTTAGTGTTGCCGGCCTTCTTGTCCGCTAAGTACTTGGGGCAGTTCCGCTTCCAGTGACCACTTCCCTTGCAATAAAAGCACTCAGTCTCAGGCTTGGGTCCATTCCTTGGCTTCTTCCCGGCAACTGGCTTACCGGGCGCGGCAACTCCCTTGCCGTCCTTCTTGAAGTTCTTCTTACCCTTGCCTTTCTTGAACTTAGTGGTTTTATTCACCATCAACACTTGATGTTCCTTTTTGATCTCTACCTCCGCTGATTTCAGCATTGAATATACCTGAGGAATGGTCTTATCTATCCCCTGCATATTGAAGTTCATCACAAAGCTCTTGTAGCTCGGTGGAAGCGACTGAAGGATTCTGTCAATCACTACATCATTCGGGAGATTAACTCCCAGCCGAGTCAAGCGGTTGTGCAACCCAGACATTTTGAGTATGTGCTCACTGATAGAACTATTTTCCTCCATCTTACAACTGAAGAACTTGGCAGAGACTTCATATCTCTCGACCCGGGCATGAGCTTGGAAAACTATTTTCAGCTCTTCGAACATCTCATATGCTCTGTGTTGCTCAAAACGCTTTTGGAGCCCCGGTTCTGAGCTGTAAAGCATGCCGCACTGAACGAGGGAGTAATCATCAGCACGAGATTGCCAAGCGTTCATAACATCTTGGTTCTCTGGGATGGGTGCTTCACCTAGCGGTGCTTCTAGGACATAATCTTTCTTAGCAGCTATGAGGATGATCCTCAGGTTCCGGACCCAGTCCGTATAGTTGCTGCCATCATCTTTCAGCTTGGTTTTCTCTAGGAACGCGTTGAAGTTGAGGGCAATGTGGGCCATTTGATATACAAGACATATTGTAAAGATTTTTAGACTAAGTTCATGATTATTAAGTTCATCTAATCAAATTATTTAATGAACTCCCACTCAGACAGACATCCCTCTAGTCATCTAAGTGAAACATGATTCGAGTCAACTAGGCCATGTCCGATCATCACGTGAGACGGACTAGTTGACATCGGTGAACATCTCCATGTTGATCGTATCTTCAATACAACTCATGCTCGACCTTTCGGTCCTCCGTATTCCGAGGCCATGTCTGTACATGCTAGGCTCGTCAAGTCAACCTAAGTGTATTGCGTGTGTAAATCTGGCTTACACCCATTGTATTCGAACGTTAGGATCTATCACACCCGATCATCACGTGGTGCTTCGAAACAACGAACCTTCGCAACGGTGCACAGTTAGGGGGAACACTTTCTTGAAATTATTGCGAGGGATCATCTTATTTAAGCTACCGTCGTTCTAAGCAAATAAGATGTAAAACATGATAAACATCACATGCAATCAAATAGTGCCATGATAGGGCCATTATCATATTGCTCCTTTGATCTCCATCTTCGGGGCGCCATGATCATCTTCGTCACCGGCATGACACCATGATCTCCATCATCATGATCTCCATCATCGTGTCTTCATGAAGTTGTCACGCCAACGATTACTTCTACTTATATGGCTAACGTGTTTAGCAATAAAGTAAAGTAATTTATGTGGCGTTATTCAATGACACGCAGGTCATACAAAAAATAAAGACAACTCCTATGGCTCCTGTCGATTGTCATACTCATCGACATGCAAGTCGTGATTCCTATTACAAGAACATGATCTCATACATCACATATATATCATTCATCACAACTTTTGGCAATATCACATCACAAAGCACATGCTGCAAAAACAAGTTAGACGTCCTCTAATTGTTGTTGCATGTTTTTACGTGGCTGCAATAGGATTCTAGCAAGAACGTTTCTTACCTATGTAAAAGACACAACATGATATGCCAATTTCTATTTACCCTTCATAAGGACCCTTTTCATCGAATCCGCTCCAACTAAAGTGGGAGAGACAAACACCCGCTAGCCACCTTATGCAACTAGTGCATGTGAGTCGGTGGAACCTGTCTCACGTAAGCGTACGTGTAAGGTCGGTCCGGGCCGCTTCATCCCACGAGACCGCCAAAGCAAGATAAGACTAGTAGTGGCAAGAAAATTGACAACATCTACGCCCACAACAAATTTGTGTTCTACTCGTGCATAGAAACTACGCATAGACCTAGCTCATGATGCCACTGTTGGGGAACGTTGCAGAAAATAAAAAAAAATCTACGCTTCACCAAGATCAATCTATGGAGTCATCCAGCAACGAGAGAGAGGATAGCATCTACATACCCTTGTAGATTGCGAGCGGAAGCGTTCAAGAGAACGGGGTTGAGGGAGCCGTACTCGTCGTGATCCAAATCATCGGAGATCCTAGCGCCGAACGGACGGCACCTCCGCGTTCAACACACATATGGTTGGGAAGACGTCTCCTCCTTCTTGATCCAGCAAGGGGGAAGGAGAGGTTGATGGAGATCCAGTAGCACGACGGCGTGGTGGTGGATGCAGCAACGATCTCGGTAGGGCTTCGCCAAGCTTCAGCGAGAGGGAGAGGTGGTGCGTGCGGAGAGGGAGGCGCCAGGGACTTGGGTGCGGCTTCCCTCCCTCCCCCCTCTTTATATAGGGCCCCTAGGGGGGCGCCGGCCCTAGGAGATCCAATCTCCAAGGGGGCGGCGGCCAGGGGGGAAACTTGCCCCCCAAGCCGGGTGGAGGCGCCCCCACCCCTAGGGTTTCCCACCCTAGGCGCAGGGGGGCCCAAGGGAGGGGTACCAGCCCACCAGGGGCTGGTTCCCCTCCCACTTCAGCCCATGGGGCCCTCCGGGATAGGTGGCCCACCCGGTGGACCCCCGGGACCCTTCCGGTGGTCCTGGTACAATATCAGTGACCCCGAAACTTTCCCGATGGCCGAAACCTGACTTCCTATATATAATTCTTCACCTCCGGACCATTCCGGAACTCCTCGTGACGTCCGGGATCTCATCCGGGACTCCAAACAACTTTCG
The DNA here is from genome assembly GCF_002162155.2 of Triticum dicoccoides. NCBI lineage: Eukaryota > Viridiplantae > Streptophyta > Magnoliopsida > Poales > Poaceae > Triticum > Triticum dicoccoides. The sequence continues at coordinate 677,538,803 of NC_041385.1, read as the reverse complement.
GGTTACTGCATACTAATATCTCTACAACCCTAGCGTCACCGAACCTTAAGTGTGTAGACCCTACGGGTTCGGGAGACATGCAGACATGACCAAGACGCCTCTCCGGTCAATAACCAACAGCGGGATATGGATACCCATGTTGGCTCCCAGATGCTCCTCGATGATCTCATCGGATGAACCACGATGTCGAGGATTCAATCAATCTCGTATACAATTCCCTTTGTCAATCGGTACGTTACTTGCCCGAGACTCGATCGTCGGTATCCCAATACCTCGTTTAATCTCGTTACCGGAAAGTCACTTTACTCGTACCGTAATGCATGATCCCGTGACCAGACACTTGGTCACATTGAGCTCATTATGATGATGCATTACCGAGTGGGCCCAGAGATACCTCTCTGTCATACGGAGTGACAAATCCCAGTCTTGATTCGTGCCAACCCAACAGACACTTTCGGAGATACCCGTAGTGCACATTTATAGTCACCCAGTTACGTTGTGACGTTTGGCACACCCAAAGCACTCCTACGGTATCCGGGAGTTGCACAATCTCATGGTCTAAGGAAATGATACTTGACATTTGGAAAAGCTCTAGCATAACGAACTACACGATCTTTGTGCTATGCTTACGATTGGGTCTTGTCCATCACATCATTCTCCTAATGATGTGATCCCGTTATCAATGACATCCAATGTCCATAGTCAGGAAACGACGACTATCTGTTGATCAACGAGCTAGTCAACTAGAGGCTTACTAGGGACGTGTTGTGGTCTATATATTCACACATGTATTACAATTTCCGGATAATAGAATTATAGCATGAACAATAGACAATTATCATGAACAAGGAAATATAATAATAACCATTTTATTATTGCCTCTAGGGCATATTTCCAACAAAAACAACATAGTTTCACAACCAAATAATGCTTAGTTTCACAACCAAATAAATTAAGCATAGTTTTACAAGCCAAATAAAAATTAAATTGTTTCAAATACATGTGAAAAAAATATACATATATTGGTTGCCAACATGAGCCTCAGCCAAATCATTTTTCAGTTGCATATGAGTTTTCCAATCACGTATTTCATGATGAAATTGGATGAACTGTTCAAACGTTGCTGCTGCTCCATGCTCAGGCACAACATCCTCACCTTGAACTGAAACCCTTGATCGTAGATACGTTCCGGCCGCTCATCTTCCACGATCATATTGTGCATGATCACACAAGCAGTCATCATCTTGCACAACTTTTTTGTGCTCCAAGTCCTAGCAGGATACCGAACAATGCCCCATCTAGATTGCAAAACACCAATGACACGCTCGACGTCCTTCCTAGCATTCTCTTGCTCTTGGGCAAATATTTTCCTCTTCTCTCCGATAGGGTTGGGGATTGTCTTCACAATAGTGGTCCACTAAGGATAGATATCGTCACCTACGTAGTATCCTTTGTTGTAGTTGTGGTTGTTGATGGTAACATTCACCGGCGTGCTATTGCCTTCGGCAAGCCTTGCAAACACCGCCGAGCGTTGAAGCACATTGATATCATTGTGTGATCCGGACATGCCAAAGAAAGAGTGCTAGATCCATAGATCTTGTGAGGCCACAGCCTCAAGTATGACAGTGCAAGCCCTGACATGGCCCTTGCCAAGCAGAAGGGCAGTTCTTCCACTCCCAGTGCATGCAGTCTATGCTACCGAGCATCCCTGGGAAGCTCCTACTGGCATTCATCGCCAACAAGCGGGTTGTATCTTGAGGAGTCGGCTCTCTCAAGTACTCAGGGGCAAACACAGTGATGATGGCCTTGCAGAACTTGTACATGGAGTCTAGGCATGGAGACTCGCTCATACGAATGTACTCATCAATGAGATCACCAGGCACTCCGTATGCAAGCATCCAGATGGCTGTTGTGCATTTCTGATAAGATGAGAAGGCAATCTTTCCAAGGGCATCCTCTTTGCGCTCGAAATAGTTATCAT